>NC_143397.1:110498408-110823356 GCF_052110815.1 Crocodylus siamensis | reverse complement strand
GGGGGAGGCGGGGGGGGTGGCAAGCGGCCAAACACGAAGCCGGCAGTGGCAGTACGGAGTCACCAGCACTAAGTGGGCCCTGCAGGAGAGGCCGCAGCTGATTTGCCCAGCTCTGTGGGGCCCTGCCAAAGTGCAGGGCCCTGGGCAGTCATCCTGATTTACCCCCCGCCAGGACGGCCCTGCCCCAACGCCCTTGGAAGCAGCTGTGATGGCAGCCTCCCTGATGCCTCAGGAAGTGTCTCGGGGCCCCAACTGGTCCGAGGGAGAGATGACTGACCTCATAGTAGTCTGGACAACACCAAGGTGCAGAGGATGTTTGCCCACAGCAGCCAGTCAAATGCCCACATCTATGAGGATGTGGCAGCCCATGTGTGGGAATGCGGCCACCAGTGATCTGGGTGGCAGTGCCACTTTTAGGTCAAAGTCCTGTGGGCCCAGTGGACCTGCATCGCAGACCACAACCAGTGGTTTGGGGCTGCCTGCAGGACCATACCCTTCATGTGGCAGCTGGATTGCATTCTGACTGCAGTGTCTATTTGAGTACAGGTGGCCTGCTGGAGCCTGTGCCAGGGCCCAGCAGTGATAAGCAGTCTCCGTGGGAGGGCCCAAAGGCACCAGCTGCACGTCCTGGCACGCTCCCTGCCCCAGGCCTCATCTGGCAGCTCAGGGAGTCCAGGCCAGCACATGCCCCATCAAGTCTGGACTCGCACCCCCAGCAGGGAGGACAGATTGGGGATGACTCCAGCACTGAGCAGCTCCAACTCCTCCCCGGAGAGGCCCGCTGTGTGGGCAGCAAGACGCTGTGCTTTTACACCCCAGGACACTGCAAGCAGCTGTACCACCTCGCTGCTGGCAGGGACAAAGTTGGACAATGGGGCTGCCTGCCACACCCATCCGGTAAGCCCTGCACTGGGACACAGGCTGGGGGGGAAGGGAGTGCTGCAGCCACCTGTGCCTGCACCAGCTCACCTGTACCCCACTCCACTCCAGACTGCATGCCTGAAGCCAGGGGCCCTCCCTTCTCCTGCCTGGGTGAGCTCCCCACTGCAGTTCCCCCCACAACGCCCAGGGAAGTGGGAGGCAGAGCAGAACTTTGGGTGGCCAGCACCCCGCACAGCTAGGCAGCCAGGGGCTTGTCACATACAGAGAAACTCATCAATGACAGCAGAAATCTCCACCCCAGCCACAGGGGTCAGGCACCTATAGCATAGGCAGAGATACCCCTCCAAGCAGCAGTGCATGTTGGAGGGAAGTGTGAGATGGCCTGGGGCACTGTTGAAGCTCAGGAACCCAAGCTAGACACCACGGTGATCAGCAGCAACAGGGCATAGTGGGTTGGGCATCCCTTAATCCACTCTAACAGCTCATTGCAGCACGCCCAGGGTACTCTCAGCCGGAGCATGCCTGGGATACAGGCTACACAAGCCAGGGGCCCTCTGGAGAAAGCCGCTGGAGGAAGGCAGGGGCACTAGGGTTACCATACATCCAGGCTTTCCTGGACATGTCCTCTTTTTTGCCCCCCTGTGCTTTGTCTGGGCGGGTTTTTTAAACACAGGCAAATGTCCGGGATTTCCTCCCTGGGTCTGTTTTCAGTATGGTTGCTGCTAGGTAGAACTACAATTTCCAGAATGCCTAGCGTGGCGTGTGTGCAATTGAGAGCTGAGTTTGCAATTTTGCTTTGCTCCGCTTGTGGGAGCAGCAGGAGGGTGATCTGAGGCAGCAGGGAGCGGAGCACAGAGATTTGGGAGTGAGGGGCACGGGCAGGGCTGAGGAGGCAGGGGGCTATGGGCCAGAACGAGTGGCACTGGCAGGGCTGGGTGTGTAGGAGGCTGCGGGTCAGGAGTGAGGGGCACCGGCAGGGCTGGAAGGGGGCATGGGGCTGCAGATCAGGATTGAGGGGCATGGGGTTGGGCAGGTAACTGTGGGTTGGGTGTGCGGGGCACTGGCAGCACCAGAGAGCTGCAGGTTGGGAGTGAGGGGCTCCAGCAGGGAGGTGGGGGGCAGGGTACTGGTTTTGGGTGTGAGGTGCACTGACAGGGCTGGGGTCAGTGGGTCAGGAGTGAGGGACAGCAGAGTTGGGGTGGGGCTGGGGCTTGTCAGTGAGGGGCAACAGAATGGGCAGGGACAGGGCACTGGCATGTCACTGTCCCCCACCATCATATTCCCCCTGCCCCCCTCTGGTGTCCTCTTTTTTGGACCTGGAAATATGGTAAGCCTTACCAGCTCTATGTCCCAGCTGGGCAGGAGCACCTCACTTCCTGATCCTGGGCAGTGTGGGCCTGGTGCCATGGGACTAAACTGCCTGGCCCATAGGAGGAGAAGGAGGGAAGTTGGCCCAAAGCTGCTGTGGCAAGTGCTGGCTGGAACCAGCCCTGGTCTGGGTAGGGGATCAGGAAGACAGGTGGCCTGTGCCAAGTGCCAAATAGGCCACCTGCCCCTGCAGAGGGAGTGGGGACAGACGGCTCACCCAGCCAACTTACCATGGTCCCTAGGTACCTGTTTCATGCATGACCCCTGATCTGAGGCTGGGCTGCTAGCACACAGCTCCTCAGTGCAGTCCATGTTTTCTATGAAATATTGCAAACTCTCCCAGTGAGCCTCTCTGTACTTGCTCTGCAGGTCCAGCAGCTGCACTCAGGGAAGAACCACCAGCTGCTGGTGAGGATGTGCCTGCAAGGATGCCATCACCATCTGCCAGCAACCTCCGTATGCACTGCCTCCACCAACAGTGCACACAGGGCCACACCCTCCTGCTGGCCTGGTTGGTCACAGTGGTAGAGGAACAGCTGGCAGACTCACAGGCCTGGCAAACCCTGGACTTAGAGCAGGAGTGGAGAGGAACTGAGGACTGTGCCTCCTAGGACAGGCTCTTCACCCTCAAGAACAGGCACATCGTCCTCCTTGAGAGGATGCTTGAGGCCCAGGAGTGGCAGGCTGCCATGGTGGCCTGGGCAATGGAGGCAACGGTGGGGGACTGTCGGACACCTTTGTGCCAGCTGCAGCCCAGCCCCCAGCTCCACCTAGCACCTGCCCATGGCCCAGCTCAAGCCCCCCAGTGGGCCTGGGACAAGGTCCAGCACCACATACAGCAGCCAGGGCTTCATAGTTTCATAGTTTCTAGGGTCGGAAGGGACCTGAGCAGATCATCTAGTCCGACCCCCTGCCATGGCAGGAAAGAGTACTAGGGTCAAATGACCCCAGCAAGGTGTACATCTAACCTCCTCTTAAAGACCCCCAGGGTAGGAGCCAGTACCACTTCTCTGGGAAGTTGGTTCCAGACCCTAGCCGCCCTGACCATGAAGTAGCGCCTCCTGATATCTAACCTAAACCTACCCTCTGCCAGCTTGTGACCGTTATTCCTGGTCACTCCTGGTGGTGCTCGGGGGAACAGTGACTCTCCCAATGCCTGCTGATCCCCCCTGACTAGTTTATAACAGGCCACAAGATCCCCCCTCAGCCTTCTCTTTTGGAGGCTGAACAGGTTCAGGTCCCGTAGCCTCTCCTCGTAGGGCCTGCCCTGTTGTCCCCTGATCATACGAGTGGCCCTCCTCTGGACCCTCTCCATGTTGTCCATATTTTTCTTGAAGTGCGGTGCCCAGAACTGGACACAGTACTCCAGTGCGGCCTGACCAGTGCCGCATAGAGGGGGAGGATCACCTCTTTGGACCTGCTCGAGATGCATCTGTGGGATGCATGACAAGGTGCGGTTGGCCTTCCTAACTGCCTCCCCACACTGCCAGCCCATGTTCATCTTGGAGTCAGTGATGACCCTCAGATCCTTTTCCGCCTCCGTGCTGACAAAAGGGGAGTTCCCCAACCTGTAGGTATGGTGCTGGTTGTTCCTCCCCAGGTGCATCACCTTGCACTTGTCTGTGTTGAAACCCATCCTATTCTCATCTGCCCACCCTTGTAACCTGTCTAGGTCTGATTGTAGCCTGTTGCATCCTTCCAGTGTGCCCACGTCCCCCCATATCTTAGTGTCATCAGCAAATTTGAACAGGGTGCTTTTTACCCCCTCGTCCAAATCACTGATGAAGATGTTGAACAGTGCAGGCCCGAGGACCGAGCCCTGGGGGACCCCACTGCCCACGTCCTTCCAGGTTGAGAAGGACCCATCCACTACCACCCCCTGGGTGCGGCCCACCAGCCAGTTGGCGACCCATTTGACTGTGTGGGTGTCTACACCACAGCCCCCCAGTTTCTTAATGAGAACGGGATGAGAGACAGTGTTGAAAGCCTTCCAGAAGTCCAGGAAGACTATATCCACTGCTACCCCTGCATCTAATGATCTGGTGATCTGATCGTAAAAGGCCACCAGGTTGGTCTGACAGGACCTGCCACTGATGATCCTGTGTTGGTTGCCCCTAAGCATGCAGTCCCCTGCTGGCCCCTCCTGGATGTGTGCCAGCATAATTTTCTCAAACAGCTTGCCTAGGATCGAGGTAAGACTAACCGGCCTATAGTTTCCCGGGTCCTCCTTCCTGCCTTTTTTGAAGATGGGGACCACGTTGGCCCTCTTCCAGTCCTCCAGTACCTCACCAGAGCACCACGAGTGCTCGTAAAGCCATGCAAGGGGACTTGCAATGACCTTGGCCAGTTCCTTTAGAACTCTAGGGTGGAGATCATCCGGACTGGCTGACTTGAATACGTCCTGCCTCTGCTTCTGAGCTCGGTCCCCAGCAACCTGGGCCCCCACCTGGCCATTCCCTGCTACTCTCTCAGGCACCATGCAGCCCCTGAGCAAAAGCTACCTGTAGTGGGGCCAGCTCTGTATGAGGGCCTTGCTGGCCTTGGCCCTTTGGTGGAAGAGGAACAGGCTGAGCAGCCTTGACAGTGGCCTCCCACACCCCTGGCCAAGCCCCCAACCCACTGGTCTCACCATGGGGTCTGCACCTGTAGTGGTGTGGGCAGAGGCTGGGGTGCTGGGCACCTCTCCCTGGGATCCGCCCCATAGGCACCTCCCACTGTTCCTGCCCACCCCCCCCGAGAGGTCATAGACCACATTGTACATAGCTGCATGGGAAAGGTGCTTTATTGGTGGTGGGTGCTGGGGTTAGAGGTGGGGTCTGTTGCTGGGAAGAAAGGGTGAGAGGGAGTCTGTAGTTGGGAGTCTGTTGCTTGAAACTGTCCTCAGCATGCGTGGTGTTGGGGGTGCATTGTGGGCCTGGGCTCTGTGGCTGGCCACCCAGGTGCCCTATTGCAGGGGGTGCAGTAGGAGATTGTCTGCCAGCGCTGCTTGCACATGGTGCCCTGGCCCCCACTGTCAGGTGTGTGGCTTACTCAGGGCCTCGAGTGGTGGTGGGGGGCATGGGGTGTTGTTGCTGTTGCCACAGCTGGCACTCCCACTGCCAGGCATCCTCCACCTCCCATACCTGCCACATCCACACCTCATGGAAGAGCTCCCCCCAGCCCTTGCAGATGTTATGCAACACACAGACTACGGCAATGACCTGGGGGATGTTGGCTTTGGCGAACTCAAGGTGGGTGGTGGGGGTGTGGTAGTGTCCCCTTCTGGTGGCCGAAGATGCACTTCACCAATGCATGGCTCTGGCTCAGACACCTGTTAGAGTATGCCAGATGTGGGTCAAGCTGGCCACTGTAAGGCCACATGAGCCATGGCAGCAGCAGGTAGGCAGCATCCCTGATGAGGGGTGCTGGGATGCTCATTCCCCAGCTGCAGGTCCAGGACACCTGGCACAATGCACCCACACCCTACCAGGGCTGTCAAGGAAGAATTCTGGAAGATCCAGGCATTGTGAGCCCTGCCAGCCGAGTCGGTGGCAATGCTTATGAAGGTGCCTCAGTGGTCCACCACAGCCTGAATCATGACCGAGTGGAAGCCCCACTAGCTGTAGTATGGGCAGTCTCCCTGGGGCGGGCAGGTGATGGGGATGTGTCTCTCATCTAGGGCCCTGATGCACTGCAGAAAGCCCAGGGCTCAGAAGCCTACCACTACCTCTAGGGGGTTGGTGACCCAGATCATGGTGTGGCCCAGCACATCCTGGAGGGGACTGCACACTTCCAGGATGGCTTCCCCAGCAGGCACCTTGCCCACCCTGAACAGGTGGCCAATATACCGCAGGCTGGCAGGTGTGGTGACCTGAGGATGATGAAGGCCACTGGGGTCACTGTGGGGAGGGACAGGTGCATGGTGGTGGGCTGGCGCTCCAGGTGGGGGCTGAGCTGGTGGAATAGCTTCTAAAACATGGCTCAGGTCATCCAGAAGGAGTCCAGCCACTGGTTGTAATCCCAGGTACACTGGATGATGCAGAGCAGGGTGCCATTTGGTGGAGCCAGAGCCCCAGGAGCTCATGGATAGCACTTATGGTGACATCCATGTTGGGGGTTGGTGTCCCTGCCAGGGTCTGGGAGGTGGCCCAGGGGGTGGTATTTGATGGCCCAGGGGTGGTCAGGCCCACAGGCAGAGCCATGAGTCTGGCCATACAGCACAAGGGGGTAGACAGGGTTGAGGCCCACCTGAGCCAGACAGTAGTCATTGGTCACTGTGGCTGCAGAGCATAGCAAGCACAGTGGGAAGCAGAAGCCTGCAGTGCTAGTTGTCATGGCCAGGGCCAGGATGTGGAGCAGGCATGGTGTGCTGGGCACAAGCTCTGGGGACAGTGTCCTAGAGCATTGTGCCAGCAGGCTGCAGACTGCTCTAGGCCAGAAAAGCATGTGGCCAGGAAACAAGGTACGGGGCAGCCTTTTAAAGAGTGCACCTACCACGCAGGCAGCTTCAGCCAGGATTGGAGGGGGGCAGAGCAGGGCAGGAGTAGAAGCAAATCTGCACCTGATGGCACATGTGTAAACACATTCCCTGGGAAAGCTTGCTGCGACTTATCTTATTGCATAGTATCCCTAAGGCACATTAATAGTACGTGTAGATGCCCCCCTTCCCCCCTTGTTCATAATTAACTTCTTTCAAAAATTAATTTAGCTCTATCTGAAACTTCAGTATTTTAAACTATCTTACCTCACTAGTTCACCTGTGAATGATCTTAATACTTGCCAGTTGAAATCTCAAGCTCTTGCTTTTTCATTAAAGCTATTTGCTCCTTGGTAGCCAGTTACAGATAAGTATTTGCAGTGACCCTTCTGTAAAACCATTTCATAGTGGTAATTTTGGTGTCTCAGTCAGTTATAGCTACATGATATTTGTGACAATCTGGTATGCTGTACCTTTTGTAATTAATTTAATCTTGCCTACTACTTCTGCCACACAAAGGAAATATGAAGCTGGACATTTGGATTCGATGAGGGGCTGCTGGATTTGTATTTCCATATGTGGATTTTTTCAGGTCACAATGGAATATAAGGAAAACAATGGAGCAGTGGAGCCAGTCCGCATCCACACAGTAGTGATTTCTGTACATCATGCTCCTGACGTGTCTTTGCAACAAATACGGAATGAGCTAATGGAAAAAGTCATCAAAGAAGTTATTCCAGCAATGTATCTTGATGAAAACACAATCTACCATCTTCTTCCAAGTGAAAAGTTTATAGAAGGTGGTCCCAAGGTACATTTTTATTGAAAAGTTTATAATTTAAATGAACTGAGATGATCTACTATGTCTTTCCAACTTCTCTCCTTCAAAAATTGAATGAACTTTTTTCCATAAAACAGTACAAGTATGAACTACAAGGAGGCTTTGCTTACCTTTGCTTATGATTTGTCATTAAGAAGATGTGAAGAGGTTATCATTCCATAACAGTTTGGCCAATCAGCAGTTGCAATGGAGGGGATTATTGGATTATTTTATCTATGACAAGATATACTTTAATAATTACAAAATAGTCAAAGTATTAAACAAATAGGTTCCTAAATTATTTACCAGAATTCTAAACTTGAACCCCTTACATTTGTTTTAAAATACCTGTAACATAAGCACAAAGATTTACAAGTAACTAGCTTGCCAAGTTAAAGCTATTCAGATAGCTTTAACGATCTACAATTTGAGATTAAGATGGAATGTACCATGCATCAGTGTTCCAGGTATCAACATGGTGCAAGATTGTGACAGGCCCTTACATGAGGGCAATTAGGCACAAAGAGATGAATAAACACATCCTCCTGAGTGGGCATACAAGTGATGTAAGGAATGGTCAGAATAGCAGGCCCTGTGTCCTGGAGCACACAGAGGTGCTATAGATTCTATCCAGGGAGAGCACAGTTCCTTATGGGGGCTGAGTAGCGAGCAATGTCCCTGTTCTGTCTTAGAGCAAGAAGGCCTCTTTTCCCCCAAGCAGTGCAGTCTCCCTTCCTCTGCAACGTGCAATCTTGTCCATCAGATGCATGTTATGCTGTATATAAACAATGAGTCTGTTAATTTCCTTAGGAAGGTTGTGATTTCCCACTGGTCTCTGCCTTCAAGAGTTTTAAGTAATCTCATAATTTCCAAAAATTAGTACTAGGCATGGTCAGTGACCAGCAGTTTGAAAATTAGGATCGCTCTTGAATGGTGCAAAATGATTTACAAAGAAAACAGGTTATATTGCAACCTTCAAAAGAACTGGGCCGTGATTCCATCAATACTGTATTTTAAAAGTTATTGAAGCACAAGCTTCTAGGTACAACTCAGTCCATATAAGATCCCATGTGGATTGCATCAAGAAGTTGTCTATGAAGAGGTGCACAGTAACATACCAATTGTATTTGTGACAAAGATGAAATAGACCTAAGTCAGTACCTCACCAGGGTAATGAAATTAGTTTAAATATAGAGCCTTTTCCTGTCAAGTTAGTGTATAATGGTTTGTCCTACAGAGTGATGCTGGATTGACTGGCAGGAAGATCATTGTTGATACTTACGGAGGCTGGGGAGCCCATGGAGGAGGTGCATTCTCAGGGAAGGATCCTTCCAAAGTTGATCGCTCGGCAGCATATGCAGCTCGCTGGGTTGCAAAATCCCTAGTAAAAGCTGGTCTCTGTAAAAGAGTATTAGTCCAGGTAAGAGAATAAGAGCAAAATTAGCAACCTGTATGAAGCATGTGATATATGGTTTCTATTACCAAGAGCTATACTTCAAGTTCCTTAACACTTTGCCTTACAAGACCATGTCTTCAATTGCTTGTGGCTTTGTCAGGCTTAAACAACTTAGTTGGCCTTTTTTTGTGCTAAGTATCTGCCTAAGGTTGTTTTTCTTTTCTTTTCTTTTTCTTTCTTTTTAAAGCTTCAGCAAAAATGTTTTAGGCTCCTTTTTGACAATGCCTGAAGAAAAAGAGATTTTGTCCATTTGAAATTCCTAGGTTTTTTCACACTTTGGTTCAGCTATACTTTGGTGTAGAAATTGGAAATCTGACACCAGGTTATCACACCTTACTGTCAATGACTCTTGACTCTCATGAAAGCCCACACAAATTTGGACAAGTTACACACCTTTGAAAACAACTTTGAAAAATATCACTGTGCAGATGCTCAGCGGAAGTGTTTGCAGCTCTCAGCTAAATTCTGAAGATTCTGTTTGCAGTGAGCATGCTGCTCCAGGCACATAGTTCCTGCTGTCCCCAATGATTGAGCATGCTTTATTTCACGGCTGTAGTAGCTGAGCACTACTTGCATTGGCTGGTAATGGCCACTATAGGAAGAACAAGTGCTTAAGGTAGGAATAACCTTTCCAGTGCTCTGTTGTTTCCAGCTGTTACCCAGGCAATTCAGAGGAGGAGAAGGCAGCCTGATTGGAATGCGAAAGTAGTAGGAGCAGAGAAAGGATGGGTAGAGTGAAAGCAACATCTCTGAAGCTGAGAGATGATTATAGAAAAATGGACCTGGAACAAGAGCTTGTAGAAACCTGCTTGGAACTTGGAGAGGGGAGATTGAGAGAAGTGCTAGGAACTTGATCTGTTGTTCTTGAAAGCTACTAGTAGCACTTTTGTGAATAACCCTCTTCATAAAGAGCTAGTGTAGGGCTACAAGTGTGTAGTAAGGCAATATGTAGAAAGGTGCTGCAAAACAGAGTGACAAGCAACATGTTGGGTATTCAGGGATAGATGATGTCACCTCTAGAGCAGCGGTTCCCAAAGTTTTTATACTGTGGCCTGGCAAACTGCAGCCTGGAAGTGGCTGTGGCCTGGCAAACCATGGCCCAGCAGTCACAGCCAACCGTGGCCAGAATTTCTGGCCGGGAGACAGGTAAGGATATCCCCAGTCCCTGGGTGGGGGCGGGCCAATCCTTGCGAAGCCTCAGCCTCTCCGCCCGGCTCTGGGGGGCCGTGGTTTGCCGGTCCGCGGCCACTTCCGGTCCAGCAGCCAACTCCTCTGCAGACTGGCAGCCAACCTGCCATAGGCTGGTACTGGGCTGTAGTGCGGCGATTAAGAACTCCTGCTCTAGAGAATACCTTCCTGTAGTACCTCTAATTCACTGATTCTTAACCAGTGTGCCATGGCAATGCCTTCAGATTCTTTCAAGCATGCCACAGGGCATCACAAGATGTTAGCACTGGTGAGTGTGAAAACATGATTCACAAGATAAAACCAGAAATTTCAAACAGGAATCCATAGTGTTAATACCTTTCTGATCTGTTATGATCTTTCCAAATTATTTGCAACAGAAGAGTTACTCTGTTCTTTTTTCTGTAACCAAACAAATGCCAGATCTTAGTTTGAACTCCTTTTCTGAGGGGTGCCTTGAGTCTAAAAAGGTTGAGAACAATTGCTCTAATTGAACATGAACTTCCTGATTCTCTGCTGTTTAGCAAATACTGTAAACCCCAATAGCACAAGGTCTCTTGTTGTCAGTAATGATTGGTCTACACAGAAGAAATCCTTTGAATCCTACTAGTAATTTGTTACATTCAGTGGTAAGTCTGTTTATCTAAATGTCCTGTGGGTCTCTAAGAATCAATATGTTGCCATGTGATAAAATCTGTTTTTCAGATAAAAAAATAACAACCTGTCTGTCACATTAGAAGGATATTATGAGAGCAAAGTCAAGCATTAAGAAATTAGGAAATGCCAGAATTAAGATTGTCCCTACAACCTTGATTCAGCTCCATTGTGCAAATTCATAATCACAGTTTTTAATTAAATGATTTTGTTCTATTTCATTCATTGGTGAGTCTGGATAATGTTCACTTAGTGCATATTTCTTTTGTCTCATTATTTGGTGTGGGGCCCAAGGCCTTATCTCTTACACACCATACAAATCCTGCAATAATTACAGAATCATTAGTGTCCTCATGAGCTGTATTATGACACTGAAACTGTGGACAAACGTAACACTAAACCATTTTAAAACCATTTTACTATTTGGAAGCATGTATCAGCTGAACCGATGTAACTGTTTCATTTCTTTTCTTGCGGTGTGTACATAAGTTCCTTTTTTCGCCATTTAAAACGCTTTATTGCTGTGACTTATCAGAAGTGCACAGCTTTTTAGCATTTTTAAAAGTACAGCGCTTTAAATTAAATGAGGTATTATTACATTTGGAGTGCTGTATTTTACAGCACTTCAGCAACATATAGTGCTTTAAATAACTTCTGTACACTGGTCAAATTTCTGACCAGTGGAGAAGCCCCAGGAGACTGCAGAGTACCTCCTAGCCTGGAAAGTGCAGGGAGGCTCAGAGACCACCCCCCTCCCAACACTGCACTTTGGTCATGTTTGAGAGCACTGTAAGTTTATAGTGCTATAAAAAGTGCTCTAAATTACTGTAGTAAAACATGCATGGAGCACTGCTGTACACACCTTTCTAAACTGATACTATTTTAAGCCTGAAGGAAACAGGTTTTACATTACAGTGGTTTAACTTCTACTTACAGTGAACAGATGAAACAGTTGCAGATCTGCTTTAAAGCATTATCATTTTAAAGTGCTCTAACAGTTAATTTGCCCACAACCTCATATAGTATCGGAGGACTTCACCAACATTAATAAATTGTTTTCACAACATCACTCAGAAATGAAGTAAGGCCATCCCCATTTTAAAGCTAGGTAACTGAGAAGATTAAGGTCAGCCTTAATGATTTAGGCTCAAAAGTAATGATTTTTTGCATGTCTAATTAGAAGTGTCCAAGGTTTAGTTTTTCAAAGTAACTAGCATCATTGTAGTGCTTTGTTTAGCACAGTGCTCCTGCTGACATCAGTGGCACCAGTAGGGCTAAGTACTATAAATCTGACCACAAGTGGTGCAACCTGAAAAATAAGGAACTAAGTTAGCACCTGACTACCAGTAGTTTGTCTGAAGTGACTTGCCTAGCATCACAGCAATTCAATTTTAAGAGGCAGGGATAGAATCCAGTTTTCCATGGGGAAATTCAGCTGTCTTAGCTATGAAATTTCCTTTCTCTTCATGTGAGCCCCTGCCTTAGCTGTTATGCACATTTTGCAGTACAGGAGACCAAAGTCCTTCTGACAATTCCCTCACTTGCTACACAATTCTGATTCATTTTCCAAGCACCATGATTTCTGTGCACTGAAGCAGGAATTGTATAGGGAAAAATAATATGTGATCATGTAATTTAAAGTTGGAATGTAATGTAAAGGAGTTGATTTTAGGTTGTATAGGGAGCAATAATTCTGCCATTTCTTAATTTTTCATTTTCTGATTTTAACTTCTAAATAATTTTTATATGATAAGATTTCATTGCAGTGGCCCATAATACTAAGGAGCAGAGTTCAGCAATCTATGGCCCACAGACCAAATCTGGCCCACAGAGATTTTCTCCAGTCCGCCAAGTTTGCCAAAAAACCCCTTTATATAGCCTGCTTTTTGGGTGGTGTCACTTGTGCAACATAATACTTACAAAGTGCAGTTAAAACTCAAGCAGCAACATATTCAAGGAGTTTAGCATGTGTTCAGTGCCCTCTTAGAGTTGCAATGTTGTTCCCTTTCAGGTGAGGATTATCTCCTTAAGGCATCCTACCTTTAATAGGTCACTACATCCCAGTGATTCATAACTGTTGCCAGTGAATGTGTGACACCAGCTTAACACATGCAACTATAACAAACGAACCTGTGACAAGGCCCTTATTAAGTTTTCCATGAGACTATGCCACCCAGTAGCAGAATATCTAGTAACTGCTGCCTCCGGTCCATATTAGAATCAAGCTGCATTGGTTCAGTTTGCTGTTAGTGAAAGGTTGCTGACCTCTTTTTGTAGAAGGCCATGCAAATTATCCAGGGATTGTAAAAAACAAGCGTTATATCCTATAAATCTTATTTATTCAGCTCATGAAAGAGAAGGTTGAAAGGCAATTTTATTACTTTGTACTGCTGGGTTTACACAATGCAGATTGGATTCTGGAGAGATTTTCAGTGTTGCTGTCAATAAAAGGATCTGATGGTTGGAAGCTGAAGTTAGATAAATTCAGTCTTGAAATAAGATGCAGTTTTCTATTAGGGAGGGTAATTAAAGATTTGAACTGCTTGCCTAGGGAGGTGGTACATCATCACTTGAAGTTTTTAAAATAATATTACGTATCTTTTAAAAAAATGCATTTTAAATGACCTTCTGGGGAATATTATGCAGGCTGTGTGTGGTAGGGGCAGAGGGGTCTGCTGGTAATTCCTACTGGCTTGGAAATCTATGGATATACATTTTCATTGCCTGCCTTTATGGGTCATGAGGATAACAGCATAGCCTGAATACAGCATTGCCAACCCAAGACATTTTTTTTAACTCACAAACTGCAAACTTTTTATCAACAACCACTTTTTTTACTGACACATTTTTATTGATATATATTTTACATAATGCAGATGTAGCTGTTTTGCCAGGCCCCAGTTAGAAGGGCTAGGCTCAAATTTAGGGATTTAACATCAACATAGTAAAAAAGTATACTTTGGTTGTCAGTAAAATGTTTCCAGTAAAAAAAAAAAGTCTTGGTTTGGTTTAAGAGGTGTGATGGAAAGCCTGTGGTAGAGGATTTTTATATATATATAAACTTTCTCTATATAAAAATATATTTTATTAAAAATATGCAAGAATTGTAATAATCTGAACGGTAAGCACTTCTCTTAATATTTAGGCTTCATTTGCATGGCATTTCACTCAAAGAAAATGGGGTAATCAAGAGTTATGTAAAACAAAAGCAGAAACAACAAATTCATAGATTCATAGACATTAGGGCTGGAAGGGACCTTGGAGGATCATCAAGTGCAGCCCTCTGCTCCAGGGCAGGAAGTCAGCTAGGGCCAAAGGATCCCAGCAAGATAGATCTCAAATGTTTATTAAAAGAGTCCAGAGTAGGTGCTTGTACCACCTCTGGAGGCAGTCTATTCTAGGCCTTGGGGGCTCAGACAATAAAGAAGTTTTTCCTTATGTCCAGCCTGAAACAGTCTTGGAGGACTTTGTGACCATTTGATCTCATCATCCCTTGAGGCACTCTGGTGAACAGGCTTTCCCCCAGATCCTGATGTACACCCCTTATACACTTACAGGCAGCTACTAGGTCACCCCTGAGCCTGCACTTTTCCAGGCTGAAGAGTCCCACGGCTCTCAGCTTCTCATAAAGGCTGTTTTCCTGACTCTTGATCATGTGCATTGCTCTCCTCTGCACTCTCCCAAGCTTCTCCACATCCTTTTTGAATTGTGGAGCCCAAAACTGGATGCAGTACTCCAGCTGCAGCCTCACCAAGGCCGAGTACAATGGGAGAAGGACATCCTGGGATTTGCTAGAGAAGCATCTATGGATGCAAGCCAGAGTTTTGGCCGTTTTACCAGCTGCAACATTGCATTGGTGGCTCATATTCATCTTGTGGTCAATCATGCCCTCTGATTGTGCACGTGGCTCTCCTCTGGGCTCTGTCAAGCTTTTCCACATCCTTGTTAAATTGTGGAGCCCAGAATTGGATGTAGTACTCCAGCTGCAGCTTCACGAAGGCCGAGTATAGCAGGAGGATGACATCCTGGGATTTGCTAGAGAAGCTTCTATGGTTGCAAGCCAGAGTTTTGCTCACTTTACCAGCTGCAACATCACATTGGTGGCTCATATTCATCTTGTGGTCAATTATGACCCCCAAATCCCTTTCGGCCATGGTGCTAGTAGCACTGTAGAGCCTATAAGCGTGATGTGTGAATCTTCCCCACGTTTTTTATACATAAGTATACAAAAGATTTATACCTAGTTATACCCACTGTAAATCCCCATCAGAGTCCTGGTTTGTGGATAATGAATCTTCACTTTATTATGACAGTATCTAGCGACCTTACTAAGAGTGACAGATGTTTTAGCTGGGAGGCAGAAACCAGGCCAAAACATAGCAAGAGCATGTAGGAATGGAATATCAAAACAAATGTCTTAAAGGGAAATTTCTGTATTGCAAATAAGACTAGAGCTAGATAGATCTCTGTGTAAAAATCCCAATCTGTGTTAACTTCTCGATGGTTATGTCTTACAGCTGTCCTATGCTATTGGTCTGAGCCATCCTTTAGCCATCTCAGTGTTCCACTATGGTACTTCAGATAGATCAGAAGAAGAACTGCTTGACATTGTGCAGAAAAACTTTGATCTACGTCTTGGCGTCATCATAAGGTTTGTCTTCTGTTGAAACAATATACCAGAGGGAATGGCCTTTAAAAAAAGTTCAGTAGTGGTGTCTTTGTATCTCCACTTAATACTGACTGTGCAACAAACTGGTCCTCAAATCATATTCCTCTGTGACCTAAAACAGAGATGTCAAACTCACCTGGCCCTGCTAGCCAGACAGGAGAAACATCTAAAACCCAAAAGCACATGTTATTTGTAGAGTGGTCGAACTAGGTGAATGTAATTATACGCATCTCTGCTTTGTGGTAGAGGATATATAAAATAATTTTTTTACTATGATCAAGCAATGAATTCCTATACTTGTACTGCTCATTTATGTGTGTTTCTACTAATAGCTGCATCAGTAGCATAGCAAAGAGGGAAGGCACCCGTGGCACCAGCCCCAGGTGCTGAGTTGGAGGGTGCATAAATAGCAGCTGTTGCACTGGTGGCAGCAAAATCACTGACATAGGCCCAGAAAGGGATAGCCTTCCCCCCATGTGCAAAAGTACCAAGATATACCTCTTAGGTACCTATCAACGCTTAGATCAGAAGGCTATACCATCTGATAGCCTTTTAGACAACTTATTTGTCTGCTTTCAGGACGTGTAAACGGTCTTTGAAACTTAACTGCCTGTTGCTCTCATTGCAAATGTGAACAGTTTTAGTGAGAAGAGGGGTTAGTCTGCATCATGGGCAGATCTAGGATTTTGAAAAGGTGGGTACAATCATATATAACAACACATTTTTCTCCAGTTAAACAGAAAGCAGAAACTTTACTTTACTTTACTTATATGCTGGTGGGTTACAGCTATTCAGTTTAAGATCAAAGCAAAACCAAATGTAAGTGTATTGCAATATGCCCTAGATTTATTGGAATTTGTTAGCTAGATAATATATCAAGTTTAACAAATACAGCAAACAAAGCAAAAATAATCAAGATATATTGTTTTATTAGTCCTATAGTCATTACTGTTAAATGTATATGTCTAATTCAGATTTGTAAAACAAAATTTATCCTTTTTGAGCATCTTTGGGAATGCTTCCAATACTTCACTGACAGTCATTTCTACATCTTAGTTCATACTAGCACACTTGAGTTCAGGTTTTTAGCTGGAGCTAAAACAGAACAGACTGCAAAACTGCAGAAGAAAGGATAGTCTGAATAGTGGAACATCATGATGATTAAAAAGGTGAGAGGATCATTAATAGGGGTGGAGTAGAGAGAGATTAGCAGGAATCAGGGAGATGATAATGAGCCATGAAGTCAACTGATTCCCTCACTGGTTCCTAGTTAGGATGCTGTTGTCACTGCCAAAAGCAGTTGGTTTCAAAGTTAGAGTGGAGTAAGAAAAGGTGAAGGGCTTGTACAACTGCACCCTTGCATCCCCCTGGATCTACTCCTGGTTTACATGGTCAATTAAAATCTGCCCCTTGATTAAGGGGTGTAATTGTAAACATATTACTCCACAGACAGACAATGCATTACACATGGGCCTAGACTTAAAAATAAATCTTCTTTTTTCCTTTTTTAAAGGGAACTGGATTTGAAGAGGCCAATCTATCAACAGACTGCATGTTATGGACACTTTGGAAGAGAAGAATTTACATGGGAAAGACCAAAAAAACTCATTTATTAAATTTTTCAGAATCTGTCTTTTGTAATAATAGAGAATGAGAACGTATGACTTCTAAACTGCCAAGGCGGAAATATTTTTTTCATTTTTTAATAAAATGACATTCTGTAACTGAAGAATATATGCATTGAACATAACTGCATTTACATTGTAAAAAACAATGACATTTTCTACTGGATTTTAATACATGCTTATTAGATTTTGCATCTCTTCACTTTTTTCCTTCAGAAAGGGCAAAAATTCCTTACGCATTTAACCACTTGTGGTGATTCAGAGGAATTAAGAAAAATATCTACTATATGATATTGCTTGTTGTTACCTACATATGACTTAGCTATGAGACAACAGCTACTTAAGACTCATGTTACAAACAAACTTATGTTTTATATAAAGAAATGCAAATCTGTAGAACTCTTGGTTCAGAGATGATACCTTTTATTAGACCAACTAAGAAATCACAAAACAAATGATCTTCTTCTGCAAGCTTTTGGGCATGCATGCCCTTCTCCTCAGGCTCAGGGAAAATTAAAGATGATAAAAAGTTCCCATAGGTAGAAAATAACTTCATTTTTGCACAGAGGAAGTTGAAGGTGGAAGTCTGTTCCTCTGGGTCCATGAGAGTGACTTTGAGTTGCTCTTTGATGTGCAGATAAGGCACGATTCTTTCCTTGGTGGTGTCAGATGGCAGACAGGCAGGGAGGTGTAGAAATCTCTCTTATTGTTTAGCAGTGAAGTTTAAATCCAAAATTGGCTAAAATTCGGCATCTTCTATGTTTCAGGGATGTATTTGGTAGCTATGTTGGTCTGAGACAAAAAGAAATGCAAAATTCTAGAACTCTTGGTTCAGAGATGATACCTTTTTTTAGACCGACTAAGAAATTGTTAAAAAAAAAATCTTTCTGCAAGTTTTACACATACACTTCTG
The DNA here is from genome assembly GCF_052110815.1 of Crocodylus siamensis. Classification (NCBI taxonomy): domain Eukaryota; kingdom Metazoa; phylum Chordata; order Crocodylia; family Crocodylidae; genus Crocodylus; species Crocodylus siamensis. Next base: position 110,805,328 of record NC_143397.1, on the reverse strand, counting down.
TGACAAGCTGATAAGTGACTTACTTTCCAACACCAGTCTTCACTCCCTTAAACCTCTTCTCTTCTGGGCTGGAACGGTTCAGGTTTGGTCTATGTAAATTTTAGCTGACTGTAAAAATTGAACTAAATTAGTTTAATATAATCATGTCTTAAAACATGAAGGTTTTCCTATTATAAAAAGATATTCTGAAGACTTGGCACTATTCTAGGGCAAGTGCCTGAAAACAAAAATCAAAGTTAATTTATAAAGCAACAGTTTAATTTTCATTTAAGGACTACTAAGAGATTAAGTTTTATTCATGTGAAATAACATCTTTTTCTTTTTCACCAATTGTCACCATGTTGTAAGCTAATACAGAAAATTTTCCCTGAACAATATAGAAACCACTTTTAACCAGTGGAAGGGCAATTAACTGACTGAGAATTAACCAGTTTTGCAACCCAAGGCATGGAAAAACAGTGGAGCAAGTACATCCCCTTTGACACTGAGCCAAGTACTGGTGCATGGTGTCATCAATTTCAAATGAGTTGGAGGTGAGCTGCTTCACTGCATGTAATGATTGGCCTGCTTTTCCTGTTCACTGACCAGATGTAAAAGTAAAATAGCTTTGCACATCTGGTTCATGTATGTCTTATCATGGACATTGCCTAGACAGAACCTTCAGTTTTTGAGCATCTTTGGGAATGCTTCCAATACTTCACTGAGTCATTTCAGTGGGTATTTTAAAGGTGCTCATCACTATTGTTGAGCTGCTACAGAAAAAAACCAGTTCATCTTCAAAACACCTCTATGATGTGAAACAGTATCATCCTCATTTTAATGATAGGAAACTGAGGCACAGATTAATGTCAACGGTGACCTCTAACTGAGATACCTACAGCCTAATTGTTCATAGAGGTTTGCATATTATAGCAAGTATATATAATACAGTTTATATTGATTGGCTGTAGTTCTTTCTGAGTGCACTTCTGGCAATTGGGTATGACAGCTGTAAGTTGAGCATCTAGAAAATGAGAGAGATGGGCACATATTGTCTCTTCCTGCTGATACCTGCCTCATCCATTAAAGACTATCACATTTTTGCGACAGAACATTTTGTCCACTCTACCTTCAAGCCAAGCCAAATTCTCCTTTTCACCAGCTGAGTGCTAGCAGAGGGGCACTGAAGGCACAAACGTGATATTCTCCCTAAATCAGTTTTGGTGCCTGTGCACCATAGAAGCCTGCAGCTGCCCTGAGCATCAGTTGTAAAGAGAATCTTGCTTATTCCCAGGTGGCAGCAGGCACAGTTCCTATGTAGTCTTTAAACAATTTGGCTGTCAAGCTCCAACAAGCTGTTTAATTATGGGTGATAGGGAGGACATGGTTGGGGAGGGGTCCCTGGGTCTGCATGGGGCAAGATGGGTGGGCTGCAGCTGCAGGCTGGAGCCAGGGTTGCGCCAGGCTCTTCTTGGCAGGGGCTGAGCTTGGGGCAGGTGGTGGCGGTGCTGGGAAGGGGGCTACAGGGGGGCTGCAGCCCCCCCAAATTTTGCTGTAGCCCCCTCATAGACCTCCTTTCCAGTGCTGCTGCCACCTGCCTGGCGCAGCCCTGGCTCTTCCTGGTGCATGGGTGGAAGTGAGGTGTTGAGCTGGCGCTGTGCTCTGGGCCGCTGGTGGCAGCACTGGGAGCGGGGGTTGGAGGGGCTATGGCAAAATTTGGGGTTGCTGAAGCTCCCCACCCCCACTCCCAGTGCTGCTGCTGCCCACCCCAAGCCCAGCCACTGCTGAGAAGAGCCTGGGACAGCCCGCAGCTGCAGCTCACTGGCCCCGTGCAGATCTGGGGGGCACTTCCCCCCTCCTCCCCCCAGTGAGTCACAGCTCTGTCCCGCGTCCCACCCCACCCGACCCGGGCAGCCCCTGCCCCTGCCCCACTCCCTCCCTCACCATGGGGGGCATTGATTTGCCCCCCCAGCACCCCTCTTCCCTCCCCTTCCACCACAACAGACTTATCAGTTGCACACAGTTCTCCAAGCTGTTGGGCTCTGCTCTTCACTGCCCTCATGCTGCGCTGTGGCTGCACACATGCATGGGAATTTATCTGCCAAATTATTGGCTGCATCGGGCTGATTTCCAATACAGCCAATTCTATATATATATATATATATATATAAAGGGCTTAGTCCATATGTTTGTCTGTCCGCAACACTCTTTAAAAGTGAATAGCTTGAAAACTAAGAGGGAGAACATCTGTGTTTTTAGAGAAATTAGTTTCCTAAACCCTAGCATTTGTTTAGCGACCATGTCAGGATGATCCCAACTTCCAGAATTGGGGAAAAAGTCAGGGGCCAGGGCTGTTTCTATTGAGCTCCTTCCAGAAGGGTATCAGGACCCCAGCACGGTGGGGAAGGCAGAGGTCAGGGCAGCTGAGGAAAACTGGGAACTGGGCAGAGGCATGAGGCAGTGGGCAAGCAGTGGCAGCCCCATCCTGAGCTGGGAAGGAGGCACCTGGGGCGAACCTGGCACGGCAGGAGGGGCAGAGGAAGGGGCCAGTTGAGGAAAAGTGGGAGCTGGGCAGAGGCGAGAGGCAGTGGGTGAGCCGTGACGGTCCTGTCCCAAGCCCTGAGCAGAGAAGGTGCCTGGGGGTAGCTCAGAGGAAGCCCAAGGGCGTGGGCAGCTGTTGCGAGGCATGGAGCTCGCCTGCCCTTGCCCAGCAAAGAGGCATGCAGGTGGTGGCTGGATGGCAGCATGGACAGGTCTGCCTCCAGCCCACTGGACAGGCGCAAATGCAGGAAGGGATTGGTATCTTCAAATGTTCAGCCTATATTATTTAAGTTTTATAAATATTTAATTTATATAATATAAACAGTAAAATTTATCCATTTGTTTTTGTTAATTGAAATTCATCCGTCATTCTTGATGGGCAATTCTCTGGTTTGCTTTATATCGGTGCCGATCTGATATCGGACTGATGTATCGGTGCACCTCTAATGGGTGAACTCATTTTCCTTTGCCAAATATGAATAATTCCCTCCTGCTTCAGGAAGAACAAAAAAGCATGTCCCTCATACAAAGGCTACCAAGCTGCTCTGTCAAATTTCAAACCCTTGGTTCAAAGCACAGAGATTACAGATTTGTTTCAGAAAACATTTTTTAGTATGCATGAAACAGTCCATTTTCCTTTTTAAAAATGATTACACCTCTGGCTGAAAGAAAAACTGCTCTGAAGCAGACATGTGGCATTCACTTTTCATACATGGCTGAAGTTTCTCTAAGCAACTGTGACAAAAAAAGTTGGGGGCAATTTTCTTTATAGGCTACACAGGGATACCATATTTATTCAAATAAGATGAGGTTTTTCCTCTTCTTCACCATGGGGGAAATAACCTCTCATATTGTATTAAAGTACAGGCTAGCCAAGCAGCTGCTACAGCGCTGGGAGGAGCCAAAGGGGCTAATGTGGCAAGCAGTGGGTGCATGGGAAAGCATGGGGAAGGAACTTGTGGTGTAGGGGGAGCACAGGGGAAGGGCAGAATGTGGGGGAAAGGATGCAGCTTGGCAGGCACAGGGAAGGGACACGTGGAGTGCTCCTTTTCCCATGTCCTTTCCCTGCACTCTCCTCACTCCATGTGTCCCTTCACCCACACATGGCGCACACCTTCCTCCGTGCTCTCCAATGCACAGCATGCCTCTCCACCTGTGTTCCCCCCACACCACAGGTCCCTTCACCAATGTTCCACCCACAGTGTGCCTCTTCTCCGTGTTTCCTCCTGGACTGTGTGCCATTTCCCCGACATGGGAAAAGGTCACATGGTACAGAGGGGAATATGGGCAAAGGGCTGGTGGGGGGTCAGGCCCAGCCCTGAAACAGTGGCAAGGAGGTGGGGTGATGGGGGCAGGCCCAGACCCGCAATGGTGGTGGGAAGGGTGGGTAGGCCAGGCCTGGCCCCATGGCGGAGTCGGGGAAAGGGAGAGCAGGCCCGGCCCGGAAGGTGCTGGCGGGGGGGTGTATGTAAACTGGACACAGGCCTCTGTCCCTGCCCACACCGTCTGCCCGTCATTCTTGATGGGCAATTGGCTAGCTGTGAATACGGGCTCAGATTAGAAGTCAGTGCCCATTCCCTTTCAGAGGGCAGCTATCTCACCGAGCCACGTGGAATGATCATAGGTAATGATCATTAGGTAATGACCTAATGAAATCACGGTTTTGCAGTTCTCCTGGAAACTATGATTGCAGCCAGGCTCCGTGCTTTTGACAGGCTCCCCAAAAACAAAAAGCTTTCCAAGAATAAAATGCTGGCTCTTTCTGGGGAGCCAGCAGTCCTTGGAAGGACAGCTGCATGGCGAGATGGCTGTCATCCCCACTCCTCACCACTGACTGGCTGCCAGGGCTGTGTATCATTCAGCCTCACCACCCCCAGCAATCCATGGAAATGGGGCGGGGTGGCATGACAGATAGGCCTCACAGCTGTTCAGTGGCAAGGGGTGGGGCCACATGACAGACCACCCTCACAGACAAGCAGCAGCAAGGGCTAGGGCCACTGTGGCTGTTGTTCCATCAGAGGCTTGGGAGGGGCTTGCTGTGCTTGGCCTGCCAAAATGGCTGCCACAATCTGGACGCAAAATTAGCCAACACCTCCCTCAAGTTCATTAGGCCCCTAATCATAGAGTTGCAGTCCTCTGCTTCCACTATTACAGAGGACTAGCAGTAATAACACTAGATGGATGCTAGTACAAGAAGCCCCCGCAGATGAGCTGGGGTAAATAATGCTATATTAGAAGTTTCTGGCTAGTTCAAAGGGATATTGGAAAAAAGAAGGAAAACTACCACAACCTATGATGTGATACAAGGCTTAACACTTCCCCTACTGGAGTTGCCAGCAATACAAGGTCTCAGCCTACTGCAGAAATTTGACCTTGATTAACAGCAACAGACAAACCATACAATATCTGTATTTTCACAGGTTTGTGTGAGGCGGTCAGGCAAACAGACACTGGCACCATCACCAACTCTGTTTATTTGGACAGCTCCTGCATGCATCCCTGTTTGCCAAAAAAAAGAGTCAAGGAAGAATTAAAGAGGATGGAGAAGATGGGAGCCATTTCCCAAACTCATCAACTCGCAGACTAGTACTGAAACCTAATGGAAAACTCTACATTTGTGCAGATGTTACCCAACTTAATCAAAGTGCATAGAGGAAGAAAGACAAGTGCTTTCTGCAATTAAGACATACAAAAAACTAGAACTCTTGGTCCCAAAATGATACCTTTTATTAGACCAACTGGGAAATGGCAAGAAAACTGTCCTTTTCTTCAAGCTTTCGGGATCAAAGTCCCTTCATCTGCAATTAAACGTAGGTTGGCTCAGCTGTCAGAAGATAAAGTAAATAAATGAGATGCTAGCATGGGGCTTTGGCAAGTCCAGCTCACTCAAGCGCCTAGACCAGTGGTGCTCAAGCTTTCGGCCAGCAGAGCAGCGCAGGGCCCACCTGCAGACAGGACTGAAGCTTGCGCACAAGGATTGGGCCTGGGGGCCCGGCGCTGCAGTCTCCGGCCCCTCAAAATCGAGCCCTTGCGGTCATCTCGCTCCCAGACCCAGTTTTGTATCCAGCTGCACTTACTGTCGCGGCTTGCTGCCAGCTGGGCCCCCGCAGCGTGACAGGATCTTCCGGGTGCGGTCTGCGGCGGGGACTGATTTCGGAACTGTTTCTTCGGAGCAAATTCCTACCGCGGCCAAGGAGGCAGATGCGTCAGAGGCAGCTCCGGCCTCAAGCCCCTTCCCTGGGTGGGTTCGGCCATGGCTGCGGGTGGAAGCACCCGGGCGCCAGCACCGGCAAGGCCTGGCCTCTCGGCGGCGCAGGGGGCGGGCAGGAGACGCAGGCGCCCCGCCCCCAATGCGCGGGTGGGAACCCGGGGCAGCAGCGGCGCCAGCCTCAGCCCAGCCCGCGCTCCAGCCCCTCGCTTACAGGGCGGGGCTTGGCTGCTGGGAAGTGCGGTGAGGCCAGGTCATAAATGACGCCACTCTCCCGGAAGTGGCTGAGACTAACTACGGTGGCCGGCAGAGTTTGGTGTGGTCGGCGGTTCGCGGAAGAGGCGGCAGCGGCAGCGGCCCGGCGCTAGCCCCGCTTCCCGGCGCGGTGCGACTATGTCGCTGCTGCAGTCTGCCTTGGACTTCCTGGCGGGGCCCGGTTCCCTGGGCGCCGCCAGCCGCGACCAGAACGACTTCGTGGGGCAGACGGTGGAGCTGGGGGACATGAAGCTGCGGATCAAGCGAGTCATCGCCGAGGGTGAGAGCGGCCGCGCCCGGCCCGACTCAGTCCCGGCGTGTGTGTGCGCACGGGGGGGCTGTCCCGCCCAGCCTCAGGCTGGGCCGGGAGGTGACCGGCCAGGGAGCGATAGCCCCGCGTCCGTTGGGTTGGGTTGGGGCCGGGGCGGGTGGGCTCCTGTCGGCGCTGATAGAGGGGCTCGTTGGCTGGGCTGAAGCGAGCTGCTGTCTGCTGCCGCCGGCCAGCCAGAGCCTGGCTCGCCCTGCTCCTGTGAAGAGTTAAAATACGGCTGAAACGCTTTATTTGTACCCCAGCTTTTCTGTTCCGGCTGCAGGGAGGACTCGATTCATAGACAGTTAAGGACCTTGCAGATCATCCGGCCCAGGCCACCTTTCCCCCCCCCTTCTCCCCCTCCCCGAAGACAACTGGGGTTAGGTGACCCCAGTGAAGTGACTGTCCAGTTTCTTCATGAAAACCTCCAGGGTGGGTGACTGCATCACCTCTGGATGGAGTTTATTCCACAGTCTGGACACCCTGGCTAGGGGCGGCTGCAAAGTTGTGGGGACAGGGCTGTGTGTATGAGAGATGCATAAGAATGTAGCTTGCTATGAAAACCTCCAAGGTCCTGATCTGGCAACCAAATATACTGCTTTTGGTGCTAGTTGTTTCAGCTGTTCACCGCATCTGTGCCTTGATGCCTCTCTTATTGAGAAGGAATGCTATCAAATTCATGTTAAAGTCTGGTATAATCGGAAGGATTGAGAAGAGACGCTTGGTTATCTGTTGATCTAACGACCAGGGGAGTATATACCATAAGAAAACTGTCAGCAACGTAGCTTCTTGCCTTGTTACTTGCCAGAGGTCAGATACAGAAATACCTTCTTGATTTGACTCTACAATAACTTGACTCTAGGAACTAATTTGCCTGGAATGCCCGGTGAAGATTATCATTGCTATTGTCTGCAATTTTCTTTTGAGTCAGAGGGAGTCACACATGCATATCTGCTTTGAAATACACCTGTTTTATATCAAATACTGCACTTTTTGCAATAGCAGTAAGGTTGTCTGTATTTAATGCGCGGGAGTTAATGGAGCTCATGGAGCTTTAACTCTTGTAGTTTTGTATTAACATTCATGTTTCTTTTTTTCCTCTTTTGAAGAGGTTAAAATGCTAATGTGAACACTTGTGATTATATTCCTATAGCTGCAGAGTGAGTTTATGCACATTGTTGCTGCTGCTAAGTGGTGTTTCAGTAGTACCTTGCTGCCTTATTTAGTGTTAGGTCTCCTTTTTTTCACAGTGAAGAAGTTCCCAAGCTGTAGCTTTTTTTTTTCATTTACTTTCTATAGTTTTCTAGCACCTTAGAGAAAACTTATATATGAATGGCTAAATACCTTAGTCTCTCTCTCGCTCTCTGTCTCAGTGGGTAGCTACTAAAAAAAGTTTCTCTTCTCAAGGTGGATTGTTTTAATCATGTGGGCAAAAGGGTTTCTAATTCCCTACTCCCCCCAAAGAAAGTGGAAAGTGTTTTTTGTTGCTAACTTATTATTCAAAGGCAAATTATATCTTCTTACAACTTTTAATTGCTGTTGGCTTTGGACCAAGCATGGAAAATTCAGCCAAAAAGGATAATTTTTCAGGTTGTGATCAGTAACTGAAAAGAGCTAAAACAAAAGTTCCAGTTTTGTCTTGCATTGGTATTTGCTACTCCATTTCAAACAATACTGTCATTGTTTTGTCACAGAGCATAACACATGTAAAATATTTTCAAAGGGCTTAGTTGAATGGCAAGTTATATAGTTGTTATGGCTTATTCTGTAAAGTTCCAGTCAAGGGATTATTATACTACTGTCTAGGGAACAGTAAGGAAAAAGAAAGGGCGGGAAGCTACTTGAAAAATAAGTCTTTGGTGTTTAGTTCTAGTTCAGGAAGAAAGGTTTCATACTTAAACAGTTCTGGCACTGGCTTTTTGTCTTGGGGACAAAATGCTAATTAGATCACTGAGTACTTTCCTATTTGTGCTAGCTTTTCTTAGAGGTTTAGTTTTTCGTAACTGCAGCTTAAAATTCAGTGTATTCAGGTCAATGGCTTGGGTTTATCTTGCTTTCACCATATATTATGGTATCTTAATTAAAACTTGGGGCCAAGGGACTTACCTGTGGTTTATTTCTGCTAACAATGTATCTAAATTAATGCTGACCCTGATTCATGCCAGAGTCGAGTTTTACATGAATGTGTTCTTTGCACCTGACGTCTGTGCAAGTAACAAGGTATAACCTTGCTGAAAGTCTTCTTTTGGAAGTTTTTACTCTAATCTTTCTAAACTTGTCCAAAAGCCATTTGCTTGCAGAAGCATCAAATACATGGAAGAAGGCCAGTGTGGTGCCGATCTTCAAGAAAGGGAGGAGAGTGGCACCAAACTTTGGGGCAAAGCATCCACGCCAGGAGATAGGCGGGTGATCCAGGCTGACCTGGACAAGCTCAGCAAATGGGCGGAAGAGAACCTGATGTTTAACACCGAAAAATGCAAGGTTCTCCACCTTGGGTGGAAAAACCTGCAGCATCCTTGTAGGCTCGGCAGTGCTACATTGGATAGCACTACAGAAGAAAGAGACTTGGGGGTCATCATTGACCACAAGATGAACATGAGCCTGCAATGCGATGCTGCGGCTAATAAAGCAACCAAAACGCTGGCGTGCATCCATAGATGCTTCTCGAGCAAATCCCGGGACGTCATTCTCCCCTTGTACTCGGTCTTGGTGAGGCCGCAGCTGGAGTACTGTGTCCAGTGTTGGGCTCCACAATTCAAAAAGGATGTGGAGAAGCTTGAGAGAGTCCAGAGGAGAGCCACGCGCATGATCAGAGGTCAGGAAAACAGATCTTACGATGACGGGCTGAGAGCCATGGGACTCTTTAGCCTGGAAAAGCGTAGGCTCAGGGGTGATCTGATGGCCACCTATAAGCTTATGAGGGGTGACCACCAGGATCTGGGGGAACGTTTGTTCACCAGAGCGCCCCAAGGGATGACGAGGTCGAACGGTCACAAACTCCTGCAAGACCGTTTCAGGCTGGACATAAGGAAGAATTTCTTTACTGTCCGAGCCCCCAAGGTCTGGAACAGTCTGCCAGTGGAGGTGGTTCAAGCACCTACATTGAACACCTTCAAGAGTAAATTGGATGCTTATCTTGCTGGGATCCTATGACCCCAGCTGACTTCCTGCCCCTCAGGCAGGGGGCTGGACTCGATGATCTCCCGAGGTCCCTTCCAGCCCTAATGTCTATGAAATCTATGAAAATCCCTGACACCAGAAGATGTTTGGCATTTTTCTGATGAGTGTGCAGATTTCTCCTGGGTAAAATATTCATGCCGGAATATCCTTTTTGTAGATGCACTGAGGATTGTAAGTAGTTTCTTCCTCCTGCTCTTGCCAGGCTTTAAGTTAGGAATTTATTTTCTGACCTTTGAACATCTTTTCTGTTTTGTTACTGAGAGAAGAATTGATCTCTCAGCTCTGAAACCATTTTTAAGAAGCCTTTTGGTTAGTGCTGAAATAACCATGATCAGTAAGCCTTATTTTAAATACGAAAAAAATATAGAATCTGATCTTATTTTCTTTTAAACCTATCCTCTTATACTACCCTTCCTATTGAGACACTGAAATCCAACTGAATACCATTGACTGTATTTGAAGTCCCAGGTCACCTGACTAGTTTTCTTCAATGGCAGTGAGATCAGGTATCATTTTGCTACAGCTTTCGGTCTGTTCTGTTTGTATTCATTGGGAATTGAGATGACTCAGTGCCTTGTGGGAAAGGGTGAGCATTTATGAAAATCATGCCCTGTATTTTCCTTTTTACAATCAGCTATTTTAATGGCAAATAAAAGAAATTGCAGGTGAGATTCAGTTAGAGCACTTGGATTGTGTAGCTATTTCTTAGCTCACCTCCGTGGCCATATTTGTACTGACAACAGTTACTGTATATGATAGCTTTATCCCTTGCCAGTTTGGTGGGGGGAAGTTGGCACCCTATTGTGCAAGTAAACAGTTCTGTGAATTTTTTTTTTTTAAAGACTTATGTTCCTGGTCTGGACAATTGCAACAACTGTTAAAGCATTTTTCCTCATAGGTTGTGTTTACATTGTTAACTTTAGTAACTTCTACTGATGCTGGCAGTAAGGAAAAATTGACCTGTGGGAGAATCTAACAAATTCTTAACATGTACAAGGCCATGGAGGTGAGGGGTGGAACCCAATCACTGTACTGTTGAATTTTTTTCCTAAAGAGAGGCATCCAAATTTAAAAGCTTGTCAGTTAGAAAAATGGCTTCCTATTACAGCACCCAGAGGCAGAAAGTATTTTACAATCACTGACTTGTGCCTCAAATCTGCAGCTTGGTGCTTTGAGAACTGAATGTCCCACTCAGGCTCCCAGGGATATCAGCGGTACTCATAAGAACGTGTGTGCCATACTAGATCAGACTGGTGGTCCATCTAGTTCAGTATCCTGTCTCTGATAGTGGGTAGATCCCTCTGTCTTGTTGGTCTGGATCCTGGAGCTACTCATGCTGTGTGCCATGCCACTTAGAATCATAGAAAATTAGGGTTGGAAGAGATCTCAGGAGATTATCTAGTCCAACCCTCTTATTCCAAGAAGTTAAGGCTTCCCTGTTGGACACTGCTGTTGCCTACATCCAGTAAGTCCTGTGTGAAGGCACTGCCTCTCTTCCCTTCTGCCTTCCAGTACCTCTGGTGTGGGGCCCTTATCTTGGCAAGCCCCGTGGCACTCCCCATTGTACCACCTCAGGAGGTTGGGGTCCAAATCCATTGCTACCAGCTCTACATGGTTTTTGGTCTGCATGCTCTACCATTTCATCCTTGTCCTACCCAGATACCAAGTGGCAAGACACCCTTGGTCTCTAGTGGATCAGTCTGTATTCCACCCTTATCCTGCAAGCTACTGGGGACCTCAGCTGGTGACTCCTCCACAGAGCTATCACCATGGGCATATCTCTCAGTTTTCACAGGCACGCTCCATACTTTCCCCTTTTTGCCATTAGGAGACCTTGCACATGCCTACCATATGCCAGGCTGCAGGCCCTCCACTGCTTCTTCAGGAATCTTCTTCTGAGGTCTGGTTACATTTCTCCCTGTACCTTTTTTGTTTATGTACTCCCCATCTGTCCTGGGACCTCCTGGCTCTGTTTAGGCTTGCCGTCTGTCTAATCAGGAGGGAGGTTCTGGTTAGGAGGGCCTCTGTGACTCTGCATGTCTTCAGCCAGAGTTGCACTGGATGGTGTCCTTTGGCTCTTTGGACTTATTCAAGGGCTTGTGGGCACTGGCTGGTGTGATTTTTGCTAAGTGTTTCCCCTTGGCACCCTCGTTATTAATCTATGACCACCACTCTCATTCCTGTCTTCCTCTTTCGTTATTTCAAGAATTCTGTTAGTATACACTTAATTGCCCCCTCTAACAACAGAAGGGGCCCAATCACACTGTCTGTGCGGGCCCAGGCCCACGGTCCCCCTGTGTATCACAAATAGGCTTGTATCTGACAGTGGCAGTGAATGCTTTGCAGGGACAGTATTGAACCAGGTATATTTAGAATAATCCATCCCTGTTTGTTACCTCCCTGGCATCTACTGTCATTGGTTTGGAAAGGCCAGGGAAAATATTTCCAGTTCTGTTTTAATAGCTGTTAACAGATCTGTTGGCTGTGTATTTGTCTAGTCCCTATTTTCAGTAGGTGCTCCCTAGTTCTAGTATTCTGGGACTTGATGAATAGCTGTTATTGACTGACTTTGTTCACACCGTTCATGATTTTATAGACCTCCGTCTAGAGGTGCACTGATACATTGGTCCATATCATATCAGCACTAGTAAAAGGAAAACAGACATTATTGGCAACTGGCTTTTTTTGGCTGATGTGGCTGATAATGTCTCTGATAAATGCTGCATGCATGTGAAATCACATATGGATCCATATGAACACAGTCAGCCCAGCAGCTTGGAGAGCCGCATCCAGCTGATAAGTCTGTTGGTGTGAGGGTGGGGAGGGGAGGGAAGGGAAGGGGCATGGGGGTACAGATTAAGGCCCTTGTGGTGAGGGAGGGGCTGGGTAAGGTATGAGACAGATGCATGAGTGGCTTCTTCAGGGAGTGTGGGGAGGGAGGGGTGTGGATCCAGCCTCTGGGGCATTTGCCCCCTGAATCTGTGCATAAGCGGAGGGTAGGCTGCCTCTCTGGGCTGGGGGTAGTGCTTGGCTCTTCCCAGTGTGTGGGACTGGGTCAGGGCTGAGCTTGGTGATGCAGGGCAGTGGTGATGCTGGGAGGCGGGGCTACAGGGTGGGCTATGGTGGATTCTGGAGAGGCCACAGGCCATGTGGTAGCCCCCCTTCCCAGTGCTTTTACCCACGCTGAGCACAGCCCCAGCCAGCAGTGGCAGCCTGCCCTTGCCCTGTGCACAGATCTGGGGGGCAACCCCCATGCCTCCCCTGGGGGTGCATGCAGGGACAGGATCTGCTGTGCCCCCTCCCCCGGCCTTCTCTGGATGAACCACTCGGCTCCATTCTGCATTCTACCCTGCTCTGGCTGGGCAGTGCCTGCCCTAGCCCCAGCCTCACTCACTTGCTTACCACAGGAGCCTCTATCTGCCCCCGCATTCCCTTTTTCCCCCGCTATAGATTTATCAGCCGGAAGCTGTTCTCCAAGCTGCTGGACTGCATATTGGCAATTATATTGGCATTTGTCAATATGGCTGGTAATAACCAGCCATTAATATTGGCCCAAAAAATCTTTATTGGTGCACCCCCTACCTCTGTTATACCCCGCCCCCCCCCAGTAACCTTCTATTTTCCAAGCTGAAGAGTCCTAGCCTTTGTAGTCTCTCTTGGTTTGGCAGTTGCTCTATGCCTCTAATCATTTTGGTTGCCCTTCTATGTACCTTTTCCAATTCTGCTACATCTTCTTTGAGATTGTATGCAATTCTCGTCTTCAGTATTTGGGATGAGCATGCCACAGGTTTGTATAGCGGTCTGATGTTTTCAGTTTTATTTTTAATTTCCTTTTTAATGACTCCCTAAAACTTTATCAGCTTTTTTTGGTTGCCACTGCATATTGGTCTGATGGCTTTTAGAGAACTGTCTATAGTGATGCCAAAGTCTTTCCTGAGTTGTAACAACTAGATTAGAACCCAGCATTGTGTACTTTGTGGGGCCAGCTGTACTGTGTGCGAATTGCTTGTAGTGTTGGGACCTCTCTTTTCAGGTTTTGAAGAATTCTTGTCCCTGTTTGTTTTTTGAAGCTGTATAGCAAAAAAGATTAATTAGGAATGGGGGGGGAGGGAATTAAGTAATAGAGCATGGTCATATGCGCCCCAAAATTGGCTACTTCTCATGCTCTTTCTTGGTGCTAGTAGTATTAAAGATGATAACAAAATATAATTTGTGGCTGTTGATCAGAGGGCAGAAGTCTTGACAGGATAATTTTCATTTGTTAACTGTTGCAAGATGTAGTAAATGAGACTTTACTATTACATTAAAAAATTGGGTACTAATGTGATGCTTATGTTTTGTCTGTTAAACTATATCCTAAGCATTTAGGATAATAATTATGCAATTGTTAAATATTAACACACTCTTCTTTTGAATGAGTTGATTAAGTTTTTTTTCCATGGCAGTGGCTGGTTTGCCTCCCTGTCAAAGCACTGCTAGCAATTGCATCTTTTATCAGCAATTTTGGGTCTTTTTATGACACCCCCCCCCCCCCCCCCAAAAAAAAAATAATGGAACTTACTATATGCTAACGAATGTAGTAAATAGAAGGTTAATATGGTTCTTGTGATTTTTTTTTTTTTTTTTTTAAACTGATAGCTTTTCTGTTTTTGTTTTTATAGGGTACCTGGGATAGGACAAGATGCTCTTTTGTCAGTTTTGTGAATGTTAATTTTGTTGAATTAAGATATTCTTTAAAGCCATTAGATGAGAGATCAGTTAGCAGGTTTATGTATTGAGCTACATTTAAGGAAATTATTAGGGTATGCCTCTTGCACACATCTATTTCATTGCTGGTAAGTGAGACTAATAAATTACTTGAACCAGTACAGATTATTTTATAAGCTGGTGAAAAGAGTATGTAATTAACTGATGATAAGCAATTAAGAGAGCAGTAATAACTGGTGTTTGTTTGAAGTCAGGCAGAAGGCAGGGTAGAGAAGCAGGCTAACAATGTACTTTCATAGACTAAATATAGTTGGTCTGTATTGGGGATGGGCAATTATTTGGGTCCATAGGCCACATGGGGAGTTCTGGGGAGCTATTGTGGACTGGGTCAGCATCCCTTCTTCTCCCCTGCCCCCCCCACCAGACCACTCTATCCTTGTGTTGGATGAGACCATGGGTAGGTAGGGTGCTGGCAGGGGGAAGCTTTAATAGGGGCAGCTCAGCCAGGGCCCCTGCCATCACCAACGCTGCCTCCAGACTGCTCTTCTACCTTTTGAGGAAGGGTTGAGCAGCAGCTGAGCTCCAGTGTTGGTGGCCCAGGCACAGAGGCATCAGTGGCTGGACAGAAGGTCCTGCTGGGTGCTGGGAAAAAGCAGGACTTGGTGGTGAGTGTGGCTGCCTTGCCCTTGTTCCTGCCAGGTCCCTTTTTGCTGCAGCTCCCCAGAGCCTATGCTGGGACTGCCCCTGCAGCTCTTCCCTGGCACTGTCTTGCCAGGCAAGGGGGCCTGGGCCATCCTGGAGGCAGGGCTGGTGGTGGTGGCAAGGAGACACAGGGCAACCCTTGTGTGGGCTCTAGGCAGTTGCAGCAAGAAGGGCTGCAGTAGAGGCCAAGGGGAGGCAGCTGCATCTGCTGCCAGATTCCGCTTTATCTTGGTGCCTAGTAGCAGCCTCTGCCTGGCTACTATCATTGCCGCTCACCATGGGGAGGGGGTGGGCTGGGCTGGGCTGCAGCTCTCTCTTCTCTGGTAAATTTACCAGCTACATTAATTCCCCCCCCCCCTTTCCAAACCTGTGTCTCCCCCACTGACTCCTCAATTTACATCTTCACTGACTGGCTTTCTTGCATGCAGACCAGCCTCTGGCTTCTTCACTATTCCTTTCATCAGGGAAGACCACAGACCAATTGTAGATGCTTTCTTAGCCCAGCAAAGGGTATTTATACCCAAAAGTCTGCAAAGAAGGTTTTTTTTCCAACTATGTGAGTTGGTCTAATTAAAGATACCAGAATTACCCAAAAAACCTTATCATAACTAGATTGGCACCTTCTAGCATGGGACAGGGTATATTGAGATGCTGATAAAATAACATTTCTCTACTTTTCTTGTGCAGGTTTGCAAATGTGCCTTTTGAGAGGGGGGTGGGGAGAGGTAAATTTACTGTATTTGGTGGGGTTGGTCCAGCATTGGATTTAAAAAAATGAAAATCTTAAGTTCTGTTGACATCATTGTGATGTACTGGGTTTTTATCACTGTGGACAATCAAGCGGGTTTGTAACTAGACTTACAAGCCTAACATAAGGCTCTTAACACTAGTTACGTGTGTGTGTGTGTGTGTGGCATGAAGAGATAACAATTTCTGTTGTTCAGGAGGACAGTCTTGCATGCTGTAATTCAAGAAATATCAAGTAAAATTTTTTCATTTAGCATTTCCGCTCAGGCCATCAACAGATGTCTTTTTTTTCCCTGACTTGTTGTGTGCAATTTGTCCCAGAATGGATAAGTTGCAGAATTGGCTTGTCCACACATCTCGCTTCCAGTTGGGTTTATAGAGTAGTTGAATGCACTGCCACTGTTCTGCTAGCAGGTGGCCAGAGAGATGCGTGTACATCCCAGCATGCCTTGTGTTGGTCAAGTGTCAGTAAGTTCCCAACTGTCAGTTCTAAGCAAAGCCCCCATTGGACATTTAAATTGTGGGGGGGGCAAAATTTGTGGGAAGAATTTTGGTAAAATTCAGTGCACAGCTTGTACCTCTGAACACCTACCAACCCATATTTCTAGTGCACTTGTCCTGCCACCACTGTCTGACCCCGAGTTTTCAGTACCATTGACTGCTATGGATCCATATGTGGTAGGGATGTGGAAGGAATTATCAGGGGGAGCAGGGCAGGCCCTACGAGGAGAAGCTATGGGACCTGAACCTGTTCAGCCTCCACAAGAGAAGGCTGAGGGGGGATTTAGTGGCCTGTTACAAACTCGTCAGAGGGGACCAGCCCGCATTGGGGGAGTCCCTGTTCCCCTGAGCACTGCCAGGAGTGACTAGAAATAACGGTCACAAGCTGGCAGAGGGTAGATTCAGACTAGACATCAGGAGGCGCCACTTCACTGCCAGGGCAGCTAGGATCTGGAACCAACTTCCAAGCGAAGTGGTGCTGGCTCCTACCCTGGGGGTTTTTAAGACAAGGCTATGACAGTCACCTTGCTGGGGTCATTTGACCCCAGTACTCTTTCCTGCCATGGCAGGGGGTCAGACTTGATGATCTGCTCAGATCCCTTCTGACCCTACTAACTATGAAACTAGTAATTATTTAACTAATACATGCAGTGATACCCGGTTAGCCTACTGGTTATGCCTGGGCTCCAGGAGCGTGCAGTCTGGCAGGGAAGTTAGGGGGAAGGGAAGCTGTACCTTGTCCCAGCAAGAATCAGAAGACAACAGGGCACGCAGGAGGGAAGGAGGAGCAAGGACAAAGGAAGGGAGGGGTGAGGGAGACTAGTACCCATAGCCTAAGAGGAAAACAGCAAGCAATGTAATGACTCATTAGTTGCTGGTTCATAGATGCTCCCTACCTCTCAATGCAGGGCTTCACCTGGGCTGTGTATATAGATTTCATAGACATTTGGGCTGGAAGGGACCTCAGAAGATTGAGTCCAGCCTCCCTGCCCAAAGGGCAGGAAGTCAGCTGGGGTCATAGGATCCTGGCAAGATAAGTATCCAATTTGCTCTTGAAGGTGTTCAATGTAGGTACTTGAACCACCTCTGGTGGCAGGCTGTTCCAGACCTTGGGGGCTCGGACAGTAAAGAAATTCTTCCTTATGTCCAACCTGAAATGGTCTTGCAGTAGTTTATGACATTTCGACTTCGTCATCCCTTGGGGCACTCCTGGTGAACAAACGTTCCCCCAGGTACTGGTGGTCACCCCTGATAAACTTATAGGTGGCCATCAGATCACCCCTGAGCCTGCACGTTTCCAGGCTAAAGAGCCCCATGGCACTCAGCTTGTCATCATAAGGTCTGTTTTCCTGACCTCTGATCATGCATGTGGATCTTTTCTGGACTCTCAAGCTTCTCCACATTCTTTTTGAATTGTGGAGCCCAAAACTGGACACAATACTCCAGTTGTGGCCTCACCAAGTCCGAGTACAAGGGGAGAATGACGTCCCGGGATTTGCTTGAGAAGCATCTATGGATGCAAGCCAGCGTTTTGGTTGCTTTACTAGCCGCAGCATTGCACTGCAGGTTCATGTTCATCTTGTGGTCAATGATGACCTCCAAGTCTCCTTCTGTAGTGCTAGCCAGCATAGCACTGCTGAGTCTATAAGGATGCTGCAGGTTTTTCTTCCCAAGGTGGAGGAGAACCATGCATTTTTTTCAGTGTTAAACACCATCAGGTTCTCATCTGCTCATTTGCTGAGCCTGTCCAGGTCAGTCTGGATCACCTGCCTGTCTTCTGGCGTGGATGCTTTGCCCCGAAGTTTGGTGTCATCAGTGAACTGGGCCAGTCGGCTCCTGTCTCCAATCTCCACAACATTAATAAAGATGTTGAACAATATGGGTCCAAGGACAGAGCCTTGGGGGACCCCACTAGTCACATGAGTCATGATGAGTGACTCCCATCAGTTACTACCCTCTGGGTCCGACCACGGAGCCAATTTCTTAGCCAGCGTATTATGGTGGACCCTAGGCCACGATTGGTCAGTTTTGCCAAGAGATGATCATGGGATACCAGATCGAAGGCTTTTTTGCAATCAAGATATGACATCAATCTCTTCTCCCTTGTCCAGATTATGGGTCACCTGGTCGTAGAAGGAAATGAGATTGGCCAAGCAAGACCTACCCGCAGTAAACCATGTTGCCTATCCTTTAGGTTGTTGACGTCAGCCAGTCCATTAAGGATGGCCTCTTTTTAATAAACTTTTCTAAGATCTTCCCCGGGATAGAAGTTGGGCTGATGAGCCTATAGTTGGCCTGGATCCACTTTCCTCCCTTTCTTGAAGATCGTACCACACTGGCCTTCTTCTAGTCTTTGGGCAGTACACCAGAGCGCCAGGAGTTTCCGAAGATCCCAGCCCCTGGCACAGATATGATGCTCGCCAGCTCCTTGAGTACCCTGGGGTGCAGATTGTCAGGGCCGGCTGACTTGAAGGTATCCAGTTTCTCAAGATGTTCCTTCATGAGGTCAGCATTAATGAAGGGCAGGGGCTCTCCCTCACCTGGACCTCCCTGTCCTATTAATTGTTTAACTAATACATGCAGTGATACTGTCCTGTCCTGTAGCGGGCATAGGCATCCCATGGGACTGATGAAAGACCGATGCAAAATACCCATTTAATAGGTTGGCTTTTTCCTGGGTGTCAGTTGCCCCATCTGGTTCAGCGGGGGTCCAATGTTTCCCTTGCTTTTCCTCCGGCTCCCCACGTATCTGAAAAAGGACTTTTTTTATTGTCCTTGATGCTCAAAGCTAGTTGGAGTTCAGTTGCAGCCTTGGCTTTCCTGGTTTGCTCCCTGCAGGACTGGAGCAATGCAGAATAATCTTCCTTGGAGGTGAATCCCATCCTCCATCCTTTTGTAGGCTTTTCTTTTTAGCCTTAGGAGGTCTGTTAGGTCCCTAGAGAGCCAGGGGGGCTGCTGTGCCCTCTTGCTGCCTTTCCTCTGAGATGGGATAGACTTAGCTCGTGCATTGAGGATCACTCCCTTGAGGAGCAACCATTCTTCTTGAACTCCCCTGTCCCTGGTGTTGTGGTCTCTGAGGGCCTCACTGACAAGCCTCTTGAGCTTGTCAAAGTCGGCTTTCCTGAAGTCAAGGACTTCAGTGTTGCTGACTGACTTGCCAGCTTTACAGCGGATGGTGAAGGTGATCAGCTCATGGTCGCTGTCACCCAACTTCCCATCGATCACTCACTAGGTTGCCAATTAGGTCATCCCCTGTAGCCAGTACCAGGTCAAGCAGAGCTTTGCCTCTTGTTGGCCCATAGCCTTCTTGAGTCAGGTAGAGGTCATCCACGCATGAGAGGAAGCTTTGCGACTGCTCAGATTTTGCTGAGTGGTCCTCCCACGAGATGTTTGGGTAATTGAAGTCACCCATGACAACCATGGTCCTGGAGCATGCGGCCTCAGCCAGTTCCCGGGCGAACTCCTGGTCAAGCTCAGGCCGTTGGGAGATCTGTAGTAGACTCCCACCATTGTGTCCCCTGTGCCGTGTTCCCCACGGATTTTAACCCAGAGGGTCTCCAGTCATCCACCCTGGTTGCCAATATCAGCTTGCTGGGACATGTAGCTTTCCTTAACATAGAGAGCTACACCCTTGTCCTTTTTTATCTACACGATCCCTTCTGTACAGGGTATAGCTATCTATACCCATGGTCCAGTCATGGGTGGAGTCCCACCAGGTCTCCGTTATCCCTATGACGTCATAATTATTTGCATTGAGCAGGAGGATGAGCTCATCCTGCTTATTCCCCAAGCTCCTGGCATTTGTGTTGTCTGTCTGGGCTTGACTGGGGGGAGAAGACAAAGGGCCCTGGGAATCTGGAGTGGCTCCCAGCAGCAGCTGTTGGAGCTGCTATCTTATTGACTAATCATTTAATTGATATAATTAGAGGAGGTTAAACAAAAATATTTTTAAATGATATTTATATCCCTAGTATGTAATTGTTACCTTGTTGACCTTTCTGGTCCAGTGTTGTGAACTTGTAAGTGAGATTGGGCTCTGGGTATCATGACTATTTCCTTTTGGGGCAAGAGCAAGAGATCCACACGTGTAGAAGGGTACTTGCAGGATTGGTGCTTGCTACCAAACAGGCAGTTTTGTCTGCCTTAGGCTCCCAACGTGCAGCAGCAGATATTTTAACATGTAGCTGAGCTGATGTGGGAGCAACTCCAAGCCATTCAGCAGCATTTCTAGGTCAGCAAGATGAATAGCAACTGGTGAGAACAGATGGTCTTTGCCACCTGGGATGGCAAAGAGGTGGTGCACATGCTTCGATATGTCCTGGGGCACCTTTAATGGAAATCTATACCAAGCTTGTTCCCATACATACAGTGGTGATGCAGATACCATTATCTATGGAGAAACATGTTACCATCTCTTTGTGAAGGCTTATAACCCTGGGCGGCCTCTGGTCCCTGGCAAACTTTTGGCATTGGCAGGTTGATGTCTGGGGGGCAATGTGGGAGGTATCTGGCAGTCCAGTGGATGATGGCCCCATATGTCATTTATGCCTTGCTGACCAACAGGAAGAAATGGATGGGTTTGTCACCTTGAGGTTAACCAGCTGTGTCTGGGCCAGAGTATACTCATTGCCATCCTTTCCATACCATTTTTGTGAATTGGTCAACTGGATGGGCTACTTCTTGATTATGCTGCAGGTAGTTATGGACCAGCAAGGCCGTTTTCAACATGTAAATATTAGCTGGTTGAGCAGGGTGCATGACTCCAGGATACTTAGGTAGTTCCTCTGAACTGATGGAGCTGAGAGCTTTCTTGACTTCCAGGTTGGGAGTGACTGTACCCTGGCTACTGACTGGGGGGAGTAGAAGGTAATGACCTTCACATGGCTCACTCCATTAAGTGAGAAATCATGAGTAATGCCGTCAACTCAGCTACCAAACATGGATGAACAATCTGGTCTTTCAGAGCTGCAACTCAACAGCTCTTTTTGGGGCCTTTTATCAAGCTAGTGATCCACAATGATCAAATGGAATTCTGGCCCAAGGAAAGTTGCTGTGTCCAAGTTTTGACCCTTGCGATGCATGTTGAGGCTGGTTTTCAGAAAAAATCCAAGACTGTAGCTTTTGTAGACCTGTCATCAACCTATGACACAGTCTAGATTAAAGGTCTAATTCTGAAGCGCACAAAGATTATACCCCGCCACCAAACTCTATATCTGATATGCACAATGCTGAGTAATAGGCAGCTGTGTGTCCACCTGGGTGACAGAAGCAGCATGCCCTGGTTCCTCAGCAGTGGACTGCTACAAGGCTCAGTACTTGCACTAACCCTCTTTAATGTGTATACAAGTGACATGCTGTCAACAAAGTCATGCCAAATTGTATATGAAGATGACCTGCTTTAGCAGTGCAAGTGATGCCTTCAATGACATTTGAGTCCACCTTGAATGATGACCTGAATACCATGGAGGAATATTTTCAGAGACTTTAGACTTGAGCCAAATCCCCACAACAGTCACTGCACTCTGTCTTGATAACAGGAAGGCTAAGCATATCCTGAAGGTAATTTTTTGTGGCAACACTGTGTGGCAGTACCCCACTCTGTCTTATCTTGGAGAGGCACTGGACTGCACATCAACCTTCCATGACCACCTGAAGAAAGTAGCTGCCAGGACCTAAGACAAGGGTCAGTTTGGTTCAGAAATTGGTAAGCACAATCTGAGGAGCATCAGTATTACAGACTTCAGTGCTGGCCCTTGCTTACTCTGTAGCTGAGTACTATGCACTGGTATGGACCAGAAGCAGTGGCACTTGTTGAGATCCGACTGAATTCTGCAATATGCTACATGACTGGAACCCGTAAGTTGGCCCTAACACCTGGGCTGCCTGTGCTGTCACACATTGCACATCCACACATTCATCGCAAGACCGTAACTATGGAAAGTCCAGTGAATGACAGAAAACAAACATCTCCCCATCCACCAGGACTTCAACAGTGCCCCTCACCATCACCTAAAGTTGTGCAAGCTCTTCTGCACCAACAGTGTGACTTCAACCCTGATGAAGCTTGGAAAACCAAATCGAGTTCACAAGAAAGCCTAAATTGGATCTATCACAAGATAGATCTATCAGAAGGTCCCTGCTTTGATCTCCCATGATGTTCATGGGCAACTCCTAAACTGTATCTGCAAAATCATGGGAGATGTAGATATTTGATGCACAAATGGAAAATTAAAAACTCTCCAGTGTGCAACTGTGGTCACCCAGAGCAGACCATGGAACATACCTCCTTCATATTTGTGGATCAGGTATTGAGTTGTCATAGCAATACATTCTGTTGCTCCTGACACAATTGGTTGACTCAGTTACCTAAATGTAAAATTATAGCTGCTGTTCTGTATCCTCATCATTCATATGGAAGAAGACTGATTTAGGGGAACCTGCCTTCCCACTGTACCCCTGGCCAATTTTAAACCTTTCACTGGATGCCTGGAAGGAACAGTTTAACTTCTGCTTAACAGCAGCTGTGAGGTGTGCCTTTTGGGTGTCTCAAAGCTCTCAAAAGTGTTCGGGGACCCACGAAGATGCCAGTACATGCAACATGCTGCTGTTTGTAGTTTCGGCATGAGTGGTGCACAATATCTGTGAGGCCAAAGGGGGAATCCCTATTTGAGACCAAGTGTCTGCCAGCTCCTATGGGTGCCATTCCTGGGAATTCTTAAATGGATACCAGTTGCCTAACACTGTGCATGCGAGGTGCACTGGTTGACTACTTTGCCAGACTCTGAGCTGAGGGTTGGAATCATTAGTCATAGAATGAACTCAGTTAAATGATTAAACTGTCAACTGAACTCATGCTCCCCCATCCCCCACGGCCCATGAGTATGTGGGGTAAGCAAGTTAGGTGAGGGTTGCTGAGTTATGCTTCCAAGGATGTGGAGGGGAGATGGTGAAAACTTGTGTTTTTTGTGAGGCTGTAGGCTCTGTATGAGCTCTGTGGAGGCATGGCTGTCTGAGCACTGAGCTATGCTCCTTGAGATGTGGAAGGTGGGAAGCAAAAGCAGGTAGGTGGTGAAAACTAGGGTGGGCTTCTCTGGACCTGGGGTAGGTGGAGTTGGAGTAGACAGGGGAGGAGGAACAGCTTAAGGCTAGATGTGCATGGCTCCTCCTCGCATTTTGTTTTTGATCAGTGTTGGACTGCTGAAGTTGGCTCCCCGCAGGAGGGAAGGAGGGAGACTGGTGCTGGGAGAGGCAGGCAGTGCACCAAGCAGACACTCTTGGCGCTTCTTATGCCCCTGATGACAATAGGAGTACTTTGAAACCTTACAGTGACAACAGGAGTCAAAAAAGCAGGAGAAGCAGAAACAGCGTGTTGCAGACCAAACCAAAAATTCAGAGCCACCCACACCACATAGAAGCACATGCCTGATTTACAGCAGAGTCTGGATCAGCCTTGTCGGCTATCTTCAGACCCACAGATAAAGCAGTCGTGGAAGACCATCATCCTAGACTGCAAGGGATTGCTTATGATGCCTGTGGATGTTCTTGCCCTATACATATAACCACAGCCATCCTTTTGACAACGGGCAGAACTCTTCTGTTGTGCTTCTTAATAAATGTGAAAAAGGGAGGTCAATGGAGCAATTAAGTAAATGCAGCAGTGGTGGGGGGGGGGGGGGGAATCCTGCAGAAACCAACCTATATATCCATCGTTTTCCCGTGAACATGAGCATCCACATGCTGAAAGCATCCCAGACCTACAGCATGTGGTTTGTCCCCAGGATGTGGCAGTCACTCCTGGATAGCTGTTCAGGGCAGAGGGCAGGGTGGATTTTATTTAAATTAAATTGATTTTATTTTATTTTTTTTTAAATCATGATTTAAATCACTGGCCAGGAAACCTTGACTTAAGAGTGCACCTTTTGTAGAAAAATTATTATTACTTGATTATAACCTTAATGCATATTATTCACAACTTAGAAAGAGATGTAGGTTTCATTTTTTAGAAGGTGCACTATACATCTTAAAGCAGTAATTTATTTTGATATTTGTTCAGATTAATTTTTTTTTAGCTACATCAGAAAACTGAATTATGATTTGGGGTTTCTTATTTTCATTTTTTTTTTTTTTTTATTTGCCAAAGCTAATTGAAGCAGGTACAGGTGAACTATCTCCATTCACTAGATTAACCAGGGATATTTGGGGGATATTTTTGCCACGCTGTATTAGGACATTAAATGAACACTGCAGCCATATGTTATTAGCTTGGGGATTTCTTTTGCTTTCTTTTAGATTTCTTCTCATCTTTTGATTTCATTCCTCTTATGGTTTGGCAAGCCTGCTGCCATGATAGGTTTTCCCTTCTACCATTTCATTCATTCCCTCACTAGATCTCTAATCAATGGAGTGGCTATACTCAGACTTATCCTTTAAGACTTCTTGAATATTCTGCTCAAAATGTTTCCATCTTGTTTCTACTGCCCTTCCCTCCAGACTCCTCCTCCTTGCCCAGATCTACTCCATCCCCAACAATCCTCCATTCATTTAATTTCTTGAAACTGCACTTTTAGAGAGAGGTAAAGGCTTGCCTCTGTGTACACAAACTTGCAGAGAGACAATAGGGCTGATGGGTAGGTAATCAGGTCTGTTATATGGAAATGAGAGACTGCTGTTAACAAGGATGTTATCTCTGGAGAGACAAATCCACAGTTTAAGAACTGAAACTAAGCATCACAGATGCTTAATGGGATCTTCTAGACCTAAGCACTGTGTCCCATTGGGTAGAGTGGTTTTCTTTAATCTTCACTAATCTATAGAAGAGCCTCTAGGAGCCCCATAAGCTTGGGCCCCTAATACAGTCCATGGTCTGTTGACATATTTATAAATAACTTTTTCTAAAAAGGTTGTATGAAAATATTGGCTCAAAATGGTATACAAGTAGAAATTTATAATCCCTATTCCATGATGATATTTTTGAGCTTTTAACATACTTAATATAAACCTATATAAAGATAGCTTTAATTTTAAATCTTAATTTTTTGATTATATAAAAAAAAATTGATTTTAAATTTTAAAAATCATATATGTGTGTATATATGTATAATTTTTTTTTCTTTATCTACCCTGGCACAGGGTACGTCTGCCTGACAGCTGAGAGGTACTTGCTCCCACTCCTGCCATGGTAAAGCTTGGCAGGCTGTGGAATGGTAAAGCTTGGTGGCAGCATGTGTCCCAGTGGCTAGTGAGCAGTCCTATTTGGGAATTAATCTACAGCAGGGGTGGGCAGTTATTTTGGGCAGAGGGCAACTTACTGATTTTTGGCAAGCCATCGAGGGTCACATGACAGGCAGCCCAGGGCAGATGAATATAAATTTTCTAAATTTTTTTTGTTTTGTTTTGTTTTTTTTAAGGGGCCCTGTAGGCTGGATTGAATGGCCTGGCAGGCTGCATCCAGCCCCTGGGCTGCATTTTGCCCCTGATCTACAGGGTGACACAGAGCACCATGGTTGCCTTCTGTCTGCAGCTTGAAGATGGTTACAAGGTGATCCAGGGATGCCTGCTCAAGCCTTGCAGACTCCAACAATCTCATTTGTATGCTCGACAGTGGCAGTGTAGTGCTCCTCAGCCTCTGCATGCCGCTTAGTAAACCACATAGCTGTGTTCCTTAACTCCTTGATCCTGCATTTGTCTGTGGCCAAGCATTGGCAGTGGTACATCCACTCTTCCTCTCTTTGCTGCCTTGTCTGCAGCCCAGGAGCTGCTGGCCCCCACCAGAGAGACCAGCAGGTCTATCTTTGTGTAGGTATGGGAATTCCTTTGCTTGCAAGTTTTGAGTACTGGTTGCTGACTATGGCCTTGGCCTGTTACCTAGTCCTGTGGTGCCATCACTGCCTTTAACATGCATCAGGCCTGAAAGTAGAAGAGGGATCAACAAGAGGAGTTCATTCTTTTCCTCTCTGTTGCCCTGATAGCATGAAGACGTCCCCAACACAAGCTGCAACTAGTGAAGCCACCCAGCTAGCAGGTAGGCTAGACCCCAAGCAGCAGGAGGTAAAGGGGGAGCAGGCCTGGACTGGAGGTGAGGGGGGAAGGGAGAGGCGCATGAGGCTCTGCCCCTGACCCTGCTTCCCTCCACTCTTGTCATTCTTGATGGGCAGTTGGCTAGTATTTAAATAACACAACACCCCTGCAGCCACTCCTACATGCTTAAGACTTAGTGACTGTCTGCAGTAATGACAGGGTCTCTCTACCAATCAGTGGCAAGGGGCGGGGCTGCCAGGAAATGCCTGTGAAATAGGCCCTTTGTGCCATGAGTAAGCTGCAAATATGGTTTTGTCTCACTGACTTAAGTAGTTCCCTAGCTATAACCATCATGCATGGTCAGCCTTAGAGACTGATTGATTAGTTTAGCTTAATTGTCTGTCAGTAACTCTCAAAGGCTGCCAACAGGTGGCTGCTGCACTGCTCAGAACACAGCTTGAGAATGCAAAGGGAAGAAGCATCCTCCCATGCCCTTTTCTACCTTGTGGGGATTAGCTAGCTGGTATTGTAAGAGCCCACAACGAGAAGCTGCATGTGGTATGCTGAAGAGGCATGTTGGGGGTCCCAAAAACCTCTTGGGACTGTGGGTCTGCCATTGCTTACAAGTTGGGCTACCCACTCTCTGCCTCCAACTCATCCTGCATGGCTCCCTTGTCCCACCCCACCCCATGACCTGTCATCCCTTGCTGTAAAACAGCCCTGGGTTGCCCAGAGGAAGTTTGCCAAGATGGGGACTAGAGGAAGCTCAGACTGACATTTGAGGCTGACTTCCACATTTTAGAAGAGTCTGGAAGAGGTACAGCTGATGCTATGGCTGCTTAGAGGGGAACCCAACCTGCCCTGGTGGCCTGCACCAACCAACGAAGCAGCTAACCTGATTTAAAGCCTGCTTGTTTTCTCCTATCCATTAAAACCAGAGCAAGCACTGCTTGTAATAAAGTGCCTTTTATCTATCCCTAATGAGTTATTTGTGTGAGACTGAAGGTTATCACAGCTACTTTGTTTGGACCCAGTCTAAAGTGAAAAGCTGAAGTTGTTGGTAAAGGTGGTGGTGGTGGGGGGGTAGCAGTGCCTTGTCCTAACATCTGGGTGTGAAGCCAGGACTAGTGCCTTTTCTTGAGGCAAGAGGGCAGGTGCAGCAGGGAGGGTCCCTGTAGTTGTGCACTAATGTGATTGTGGTTTTGGTAGGGGGATGGATGAGGTTCAGTGGGACACTACTTTGGTGGTTTTTAAGACCCAGCTACACAAAGCTTTGGCTGGGATGATCTAATCTAGTTGGGCATGGTCCTGCTTTGAGCAGGGGGTGGACTAGCTGACCTCCTGAGCTCCCTTCCAACCCTAATTGTCTCTGATTCTATGACTACCTTAAATGGTCACTACATACTGAACTGGGACTTGCATTACAATGACTGTTTGGTGCCTGTTATGGATTTGCCTCCAAAAATCAGTGCGGGTACAGTTAATCACTTGCTTTTGACTAAAATAATACTTGTTAGTATACCACACTCACGCAGGGAATGTGGTGAGGGGGCATACTGGGGAAGTCTGAGTGCAGTCACCGATTCTGCACTGGAACCCCAACTGCAGGTCTGCAGAGGTCTGGCGGAAGGGGCCATGGCTTAACCACCCACTGAGCCATTTGAGGTTCCCCTGGGAGAGCTTGGGCTTCTTGTCTGCCCCCCCCCCCCAACCCCCACCACTCACATTTGTTGCTTGACCTCTTCTTACCCAACCATAATGCTGGACTGCCACTTACAATTCTGAGAAGTGGGATTTGTCCTGTTGTGGGCTGGCTGGGTCTTCTGGGGCACTGGCTCCCTGTTGGGGGAGGCCTAGCAGGGGTGCAAGGTGGCCAAAGCAGGGGGACAAGGAATTCCAGACCCTCTCTGTCTGAGCCCAAAATTATTACAGATCCCACACGGCTTGGCTGGATGGCCAGGGTTGCGATGCTGTCCTGTAAGGATTGCATGTCTTTTGACCCCGGTTGCATTGGTGTCCTCAGTGCTCTCTTGGGTGGTATGGGCTGCTGTGTCCACCATGTTTTTGGATGCAATTGTCGTTGGCTGCAAAGATGTGGGACAGTTCCTTGTAGAGGGTGTGTGTAATCTGAGCACACCTGGCATACGTCCTTGTGAACTGTTACCTCAGTACCTTGTGCTTGGACTAGCACTGGGCCCAGTCATGCTTTTGTCCCCAGGCCACCATTTGCTTTACCATTCTTTTACAGACTACCTTGTTTCACTGGTTTGACTGGAGAAGCAGTGGGCTCTCCATCTCATTCTCAGATGGTGATGAAATCCACAGTATCCTCTGATCTAGTTGCTACCACACTTGTTTATTATGTGGTGCTTGAGTGGCCATGGTGGAGGGAGAATGAATGGATGTGCAGGGATATGGAAGTCCCAACTTGCCTTGGTGGGTGGTGGATGGGTCCAGTGATTATTTTCCGCCCCCCCAACAGCCAGATGGTTAGGTGGATGGAGGTCCCTGGTGGTTGGTATTTGCGGCTGGTTCAGTGGATGCAGGCATTGATGGTGATCTCAGGTAGCAAACATGAAATGTCTGGCAAGCTGCCACGCAGAACAGTTAACAAGTGGGTGTGGTGATCTTGGGAGGACAGTTTTCTGATTAGGACCAGAATAGCTGCACAGAACTCTGAGAAGCAGTACTCAGCAAAGGGGTGGATGAGGACCTGATGGTGTTTAATACTGAAAAATGCAAGGTTCTCCATCTTGGGAGGCAAAACCCGCAGCATCCTTATAGGCTCAGTAGTGCTACATTGGCTAGCACTATGGAAGAAAGAGACTTGGCAGTCATCATTGACCACAAGATGAACATGAGCCTGCAATATGATGCTGTGGCTAGTAAAGAGACCAAAACGCTGGCGTGCATCCATAGATGCATCTCAAGCAAATCCCGGGACGTCGTTCTCCCTTTGTACTCCGGCCTTGGTGAGGCCACAGCTGGAGTACTGCATCCAGTTTTGGTCTACACAATTCAAAAAGGATATGGAGAAGCTTGAGAGAGTCCAGAGGAGAGCCATGTGCATGATCAGAGGTCAGGAAAACGGACCTTATGACGACAGGCTGAGATCTATGAGGCTCTTTAGCCTAGAAACGTGCAGGCTCAGGGGTGATCTGGTGACCACCAGTACCTGGGGGAACGTTTGTTCACCAGGAGCGCCCCAAGGGATGACAAGGTCGAATGGTCATAAACTACTGCAAGATCGTTTCAGGTTGGACATAAGGAAGAATTTCTTTACTGTCCGAGCCCCCAAGGTCTGGAACAGCCTGCCACCAGAGGTGGCTCAAGCGCCTACATTGAACGCCTTCAAGAGTAAATTGGATGCTTATCTTGCTGGGATCCTATGACCCCAGCTGACTTCCTGCCCATTGGGCAGGGGGCTTGACTCGATCTTCCGAGGTCCCTTCCAGCCCTAATGTCTATGAAATCTGTGAAATTTTGGGATGCCTGGAGGACTTACTAACTTGCTTGTCCTGTGATATTGTGGGAGAACTGCTCAGATGTCCTTCACAGTGGCACAGAACAAACTACTAGCATTTCTTATTCTGCAAACTTTTTTGGAGATTTGTCTTGGGACAGGGTCATCTAAACACTCGTGCTTTGTCTCAGGAGAAAATATTCTTATTTCTCAAAAGGCTTTACAGTATCATTTGCTTGAAGACTTTTTATACAGAAAAACACCCCAAAGCAGTTGTGCTTTGTAGATGCTGTTGAGAGAGTAATGAAGTATATCTTGTTGTATAAGGGAGCCATGTATTTGACATCATGGGAGATGAACATACTTGTTTTCAAGGGGTGCACCGGTATATCAGTTGGCTATTGGATTGGCACGGGTAAAAGGAGAAATGACATTATTGGGTTTTTTTGGTCGTTGTAGCTGATTTTTAATTATGGCTGTATGCCCGGAGCATCCTGGTGAGTGTAGTCCAGTCCTTGTGCCCCACTGCTAGCCTGAGCCTGTGACAGAGTACAGGTCCCACAGAGTTGTAGGATGGGGTGCTCGGGAGCTGTTATAGGGCTCTGCACTCAGCAGCAAAGGGACCATTACTGGCTCTTGCTGCTGCTGTTGCCATGACAATGCCATGTGCTCAGCAGGGGCCTGAGTGCTGGGGCTGCTATGGCACTGGCTGCCTTAGCACAAGTGGCTTCTATGTGGCAGCTATAGGAGCTCAGCTGCACCAGGGCCTGCTGGTCCTGAGGCAGTAGCCTGCTCTGTCTCCAAACATGCCCCATGCTGCTGTTCATGTAAGTGTCTGACCCACCCATCCGGTACAACAGCATGGACTGTGCAGGGAGCAGGGCTGTGGGTAGGAGTTATGGGTGAGGGGGCAACATGCTGGGAATAAGGTGGTCGCTGGCTTCCTCTTGGAGGGCCGGAGCAGGCAGGAGGTGTGCGATTTAATGTAAAATGAACAAAAAAGGTTTGTCAGTAGTTTTAAAATGCCTTGCACTATTACCAAAAATCAGTTATTGGATCGGCATTGGCCAGTATGGTTAGTTAATCATCGGCTGTTGATAGGGGTGCACTGATAAAGATTTTTCTTGGCAGATACCATTTACTGAACTATATTTTGTTTGACCTGAGAGTAAAAAGGAGTAAATGACTTGATTTGACCTAATGAGTGTCCATCACTTTCTGCTAAATTTAAATATGGCAGACTTTTGTTTGCTTGTTTGTTTTTAAGCACTAACTTGGAAGCACAAATAATGTTCAGATTTAATTAGGATATGTGCTGCTGTGTTCAGTAAATTCTACCACTAAGGTTGTACAGATGACCTTCTAAATGTAAACCAGTACCTATTGGTTTAGGGGCTGAGGTGAAAGATCTTGCCAGCTGTTGGACAGGATTTTACGCTTGTCAGAAGCAAGTAAAAAAGCATAGGATCTCTATTTACTGACTTCAGTAAAAACGGGTTTGGTCTTGCTCGTTCTACTTACCATGCACTTGAGGATTTTTCAAGAGGTAATTCTCCTTATTGGTTGGAGCATAGGTTCATCTTGGGGGGGAGGGGAAATAGTTCTGATTTACTAGATGTGTGGTATGTATTTCAATGTTTAAACTAATCTCCTTAAAGCTCTTGGAGAAGATTCCAGAATAGACTTTTATAAAAGCAGTGCTTCATCTTGACCTTAAAGTAAAACCTATTCAAATTGCTGAATTGTGAATTTCATAGAACCGTGGAAAGTAGGGCTGGAAGGCACCTCAAGAGGTCATCTAGGCCAGTCTCTTGTTCAAGGCAGGATCATCGCTGTGCAAACCATCTTAGACAAGTGTTTGTACAACTAAAAACTACACAAACAAAACCCTGGTGCCCAACTACAAGGCACACTTGAAAATACCAAAAAACACTCCCTGACTTGCTCTACGGGTAAAGCGGGGGGAAAGGGCACTATCCATGTGCTGCTGCTGCTGCTACAAAGATGGGAAGCTGTTAAATATACTTGAACTCCAAGGAAGAGATCCCTTCCCTCCTTGCTACAGAGGGGTACAAACCTTCCCACAGTCTGTACCAGTCTAACTGGGGGGTAAAATTCCTTCCAGATACCAAGTTTGACTAAGTGGATGGGCAAGACCTCATTAATCAGGACCTTCTGGGTGTTTTAGCCTTAGCAGGAACATCAGCACATTACAGTAAAAATCTTCACCCTTGGCTGCAGCCAACACCTAATGCTTCTGAGAGAGACAACCCCCCCCCCCCAATGCCTGTAACAAGAGGAGGGGGGGAAATTCTTCCCCAGCCCCATCTGACAACTGGCCAACCCCAAAAGCATGGGGGAAAAACCAGCACTCTCCACTCCGGTCTGCAACCTGAGGACTGCACACACCACTCCACACATCTCATACCCTATCTCCTCAATAAACTTATGCCGGCTTCTTTTGTAACTGAGCTGGTTGTGGAGAGTTGTTTAACTCTCCTGCTGCTGAGCTTGGCCCTTTCCAAATTCCACCTACTCCCGTGCTGTAGGTGGATGGAGCTTCTGGTCTTGGTATACTTACTCCTAGATCAGGGTTCAGCAGTGTTTTTTGGGTGGAGGGCCAAAGAACCTGCAACATCTACTTGTAAGATGTTGAAGTGCCAGAAAAACAAAATGTGGTTGGGGGAGGAGGGGTGGTGCACTTAAACACTGGATTTTTAAACCCAGTGCTTTAAGAATTGACACAACATTTGGTTGATTTACTTTTATAGCTTGTTGGTAGTTATAAAAGCAAGCCTTTCTGCTATTAAATGACAGTCTTTCTCAATATTCAATAAATGAGCTCTATTACCACACAGTCCTCATATTAGCTGTAGGCGATTCTTTACTCGTGCAGGCCAGAAGCCAGTTCGGTCTTCAGCTTTCTCAAAGCGTGGATCTGTCACCTTAGTGCAGCTGGGGACAAGTTGCAGCATCTCTTTCCTCTGAAGAAGATGACCTCTTTTTGCTGCCAACTCTTTCCTCCTTATACCTGTTCAGTTGTATAGCTTCAAAGCATTTCTTCTTGAGAGTTGGTTAATCAAAGTCCAAACAAAGCAGGCAAAGATGGAATTAACATATTACAATTGTATCCTGTTCATGTTGCTTCTGCATAAGGGGGGCAGATTGTGGCCCCTGTGGGGAGGGAGGGGTGGGGCTGGGCAGGGGCAGGCACTGCCCAGCAGGGCCAGGGTGCAAGACGGAGCTGTGAGCAGCTTGTCTGCGAGGCATTGGGGGGGGGGGGCAGGGGATAGCTCCTGCCACTACCCATAGCCCTCCATGCCTCCTCCAGGAGAATGTGCCACCCCTCCCCCCAGATCTGTGCGTGGGGTGAGGGTGGGGGCTTCTGGGGCAGGGGGTGGCCCCAGGCTCTTCTCAGTGGGAGGGTTGGGCTGTGGCTGTGCTTGGGCTGGGCAGTGGCAGTGCTGGGAGGGGGGGTTACAGGGTGGACTACAGCCACCCCAAAATTCACTATAGCCTTCCGCCCAGTGCTGCTGCTGCCTGCCTGCCTCAAGTGCAGCCCAGGCTAACCCCTTCCACCTCCCCTGGGAAGAGCCCAGCACCACTGAGCCTGCAGCAACAGACTGCCCTTACCCTGTGCACAGATCTGGGGGGAACATGCCTCCCATGCTTCCCCTGGGAGTGCGTGCAGCAGCAGGAGCTGCCCTCTTGTTGTGCTATGCATGGCACTCAAACAAAACAGTTCCTCCCAAACTTCCCCAGAGTTAAAGTAGTGGACAATATTATTGCAAGATGGGGGATATCATTTATGTCCTTGGTCCTGTTTCCCTGTCCCCTGGCTTTAAATTGCCCCATATGTGGCCTAGGTGATTTAAAACCAGGGGTTGGGGTGGGGGGAGCAGCCTATTGACAGCCTGCCACCTTCCTAGGAGGTGGGAGAGAAGACAGACTGTCAAATAGCAGGCTTCCTGTAAGGGCAAGAGTGACCCAGAGAACAGACCTCTAGTGTCCACTGCTGTCTAGCTTTCCAGCTAGGGGGCTGAAATGCACGCACATTCTGGCTGCCATTCTAATGTTTCTACTAGTAAGAATTTCAAAGAAACTTACTGGTAGAAATGTGTGTGGGGGTGTGTGTCTGGATGCCCGTGGAATATTACTGCATTTCATCAGTTGCATATAAATGAGGCTGCCCCCCCCCCCCATTAGCATGGTGGAGAACAGCCCCTCATCTTATCCTTGCATATGAAGTGATTGGGGGGGTGGGGCGTGGAGCAGGTGGCTACTGCTGCTGTCACACTGGCCCTGATCCTGGGTGGATCCTGGGTGTAATCCGTTAGATCCACAACAACATCCTAACCCCCAACCCTGCTTCCTGTTTGCATCTTCTGCTGCCCCACCCTTCACCCCCACCTATCTGCTTCCTTCCCAAACTGTGCCTAACAGTAAGGGGGTGCTGGGGTTTCTCAGCCATGGAGGATGTGGAAACTCCTTCCCCTGCCCAGCCAATCGGCAGTACTAACATGGCTGCATTTCCAGTCAAGGGCTGTGCTTCCACTTAATGTGGACCAGCCCAAGTAGCATCTGACAGTAAGGGGGGGGGGAGTGGGCAGAGACTGGGGGGAGCAGGGGAGCAAGAGCTGTAAGAAGCTAGGAGTAGGGGGGCTGCAGGGGGGAAAATAGGGGGGGCAGAGGGTGGGGCGGCACCTGAGCATTTCACCCCCCCCCACCCGCCAGCCACTGTTTGCTTTGCTGTAGGGGTGGGGGCGGGGAGATTCAAGACAACCCTCCAATACTTAAACTCTATACCTGGAAAATTATAACAAATTAATAATTTTTTTCATATATAGAATCTAAGTATTTGGGTGTCATCTTATATTCAGAATTGTCTTATTCACATAAATAAATATAGTAATTGCTCAGTGTTGCCTGTGCATGAGAAAAGATTGGGGGCCACTGCTGTAGAGCAGGGATTCTCAGCCAGGGTGCAATGGCATCCTAGGGTGCCTTGAGATCCTTCAGTGGTGCCGTGGAACTTAACACCGAGTGTCCAAACATGGCTTGCAAAGTAAACCCTGAGGTTCCAAGTAGAAATCTGTAGGGTTGAAAACATTCTGATGTGATCTTGAGTTCTTTGTGACAGAAGAATTGCTCTGTTTTTCTGCAGTCAAAAACTGAGTGAAAATCTAAAAGCCAGCATTTTCTGAAAGGCATCAAGGAGTGCTTGGAATGTGCTGTGGGGTGCCTCGAGT
This sequence comes from Crocodylus siamensis, assembly GCF_052110815.1. NCBI lineage: Eukaryota > Metazoa > Chordata > Crocodylia > Crocodylidae > Crocodylus > Crocodylus siamensis. The sequence goes on along the minus strand of NC_143397.1, from coordinate 110,770,469 downwards.
CCCTAAAAAAGTTGAGAACTACTGGGTTACAGCCATAGGCAGCAGGGACCATCTAATCCCTCTCCCAGTGCCACCACTGCTGGCCCCTCCCTCCCTGCTGGAAAGAGCCTGGTGCTGCCCTCCAGCCTGCAGCAGCAGCCTGCCCTGCCCCACGCAGATCTGGGGGCACACGTCCCCCATGCTTCCTGGGATGTGTGCGGTGGCAGGAGCCGCCGTCCCCTCCCTGTGCCCTCTGGATGAGCTGTGGCTTTGTCCTGCGTCTTGCCCTGACTTGGGGTGGGTGCGGGGGTCCTGGGGCTTCTGTCCCCTCTGGCTTGGCGGCGCAGTTGAGGCTGGCTCCACTCTGGCCCCCCTGGCTGGTGTGGGGAGGCAGCTGGGGCTGATGCAGGCAGGGGGACAGCAGATTTGTTGGTGTGGGGGGTGCTGGGCAATGACCCCAGGCACAAGACAAGGGGCTGCTGTATGGGTGCAGCAGGCCCCAGCTCCAATCCTGGGCCCAGCTCCCCTCCCTCCCTGTTGGTTCCTACCCATCCCCACTCCTTTCCCCAACAGACTTTCCTACCTGAGGGGGCACAAACGCTCAGCTCCCCTGCCCCCAACTTTTTTTTTTTTTTTTTTTATCTGTGGGCTGCAAAATGCAGCCCACAGGCCAGATGCAGCCTGCCAGGCCATTCTATCCACCCCACGGGGCCCCTAAAAAGTGTAGAAAATGAATATTTATTTGCCCTTGGTTGCCTGTCATGTGGCCCTCCAATGGCTTACTGTAATTCAGTAAGTGGCCCTCTGCCCAAAATAACTGTCTACCCTTGGGTTAGAGGTATCTCTTGTGGAGGGAGAGTTAAGCAGTTCACATCTCACTTGATTTCTATTGTTGGCACTGCAGACAAAGCAAGCAGGATAAGAGGGAGCATAGTGCTAGTTAGATTGTTTGCACAGCAAATTGTATGGTAGAAAGAATGAAATACTTTCACAGTGTTCCTTATCTGCAGGGATCCTAGTTTTCTCTGATTTTAAAAAATTCAAAATTTTCTGATATTTCTTAAAATCAAATTAAGAAACCAAAATCTGCATTTTTTCATCATTGAAATGAAATGCCACTATATATAGGTATCAGTTGAACACAATATTTTACCAGTGTATCTACAATTTTTAAAGCTCTTTGGAAGCCTACCAATATCTCAATCAATCATTGTAATAAAAATATATAAAAGTATTGAAAATTTATTTTAAGTGTTTCATTTTGGCTTTTTTTTTTTTACTGTGGCAAATCAGAACTCCCCCTTCCCCTTTTTGTTCACCAGGATGTGGGTCCAGCTACAGCTGTTTTCCTCTGTTCCTTTTTGTGGTGCTGAGCCCTGAGATGCTGGTGCCCCTCGCTCCTGATGCACAGCTTTTTTGTTGAGTGTGTTGCAGTGAGAGGGGGAAAAAAAAGAGAAAAAGAGATGCATAAGAGAAAGAGGAGAGAGGGAACCTGACATGCATACAGAGAACCACGTGCACAAACACAGAGAACCAGAACACACCCAGAAAAGATGCCTGCATGCACATCCGGAACCAGACACGTGTGCGCACACAGACGTACAGAACCAGATGGAGGCAGACAAACGCACAGAACCAGATGTGTGGGCACATGGAGCCAGACTCCTGGGCCACTGGACAAAGTCTGACCCAACAATGCCTTGGTCCCACTAGAGCCCCTATGCTTCCCTGGGGAGCCAGTCCCTGGGCTGCTGCGCAGCTGGCTGAGGCCCCAGCCCTGAGCCTGCCCATCAGCCCAACTACCTGCCCACCCTGCACAGTTAAGTCTGGAAAAGGTGTGGTGCTCCTGGCAAGAGGCAGTGCCAGCCTCATCTTGGTGGGGGGTGGGGCCAGGGCTGGGCTCCGAGCAGTTGGGAGTCAGGCAGACTCAGCTGTAAGCCCTGCTGCAAGCAGCCTGGGCTCTGTGGTTATCAGCAGCTACCAGAGCCTGGTTTGGCTGCAGCCGGGAGGCTGTAAACAGCTGCTCCCGGCTCTGGCATCAGCTGCATACCGGTGGGTGCATGTGCACCTCGGAGCAGATGCTGGGGATGGGGCCTAAGGCAACACAGCCCTCCCACTGTCTGCTCTGAGGTGCCCATGCAGCTGGCGCCAGCATGGAGCTGATGCTGGGGCTGTTTGCAGCCCGGCACAGCTGTTCACAGCCCAGCACAGAGCCCAGGGTGGCTACAAACAGCTGCACTGGGCTCTGGAGCCCAGTCATCAGGTCTGTGCCAGCAGCGGGGGAGAGGCCAGGGTTGTGCTGCCTCAGGGCCCTCCCCCACTGTCTGTCTGTCTGCTCTGAGGTGGATGTGCACCTGCCAGTATGGAGCTGATGCTAGAGCCCAGAACAGCTGTTTGCAGCCTTCTGGCTGCAACTGGCCCAGGCTTTGGGTAGCTGCTGCCAACCACAGAGCTTGGGCAGCTTAAAGTAGGGCTTGCAGCTTCTCAGCTGCCTGCTGGGAGCAGCCCAGGTTTTGTGGCTGACAGCAGCTGCCTAGAGCGCAGGCTGGCCATGGCGTGCCAAGCAAAATGGCCTTGCGTGCCCTGCTCGGCGCACATGCCGGGGGTTGCTTACCCCGATCTATATTTTTGGCTGCTAGGTGTATCCATGGAAGGCACAGACACTGTACAAATTCTCCCAAAGTAGATTAGATGAGTACAGATAATTTGGTATTGGAGCATGTGTACATCAGTGTCAAGTAACAAATAAGGAAACTAAGCAGGCTCATGACTCTCACTTATGTCATTTCCTATTAATTTAAAAGCTGTTTCTGTTCAGAGCTCTGAAGCACTTTCATAACTGCAGCTGGCTTTTAACTTCAAATTTCTGTGTTTTATCAGTAATGACATGGCATCCTGATAACCAACTATTATTGCTTGTGCAAGTTTTATAAAGGTTTCAGTATTTCAAAAAGTGAGTATTTTAACATGGGAACTGATGCTAGAAAACTTGTTTTAAAAGCTCTTAATATGCCAAGTCATTAGGAGCTTTATTTATTAAATATTAACAAAATGCTTATTTGGGTTTTCTTAATGCATGTTCAGTCATCTATCCTATATATCTAAAAATATCATCATTTCCTTGGAAGCAAATACACAATACAAAAGCATTTAGTCGTGAGTTGAGTGGAATTAATTGCAATAATCTTGAAAATAGTAATGAATATTGTGTCTGCGGTGCTGAAATCTAGGCTTAAGGTCTATATTACAGATCTAAAAGATACACGCCTAAGTGACAAAATGGCTTGGTGGGGGTGGGGGAAAAGTCAGCAGTGCCTTAAGTTGTGCTGTTTATAAAAGTAAATAAATGCCTTGTTTCAAGAGTTCATTGTAGTCCTGGTAACGCTTCATATTTCAGCCCCCAGGCATTCCTTCTCATTGTGTATCCTAAAAGAATTATTCTGATGGAAAGATAAGAAATGGTTATTAGGTCACTCTACAACAGTACTGATCAAAATATTTTCAAAAGACAGAAGTCTCATTTTGTAGACTATTTTTATTTAAAGCTATTTTGCGAAAAGCTATTTTAAAATGGACATTCCAATGAACACAGTGATTTTTCTGTGAACTTCCTTGGGGTATCTTAGTTCTGTCAATTTCAGCTCCCTGAAACTTACAGTTCTAGGAAGTGTTTGCTTTGTATCTCTATTAAGAAGGACAGCCTGCCAGTGCTGTAGCTTTTCAGATTTCGGTATGGTAGCCAATAGGCCTGTACGAATAGGGAAGTATTGAATTCAGATTTGGCTGATTTTTTTTTTTTCAGAGGACAGTGATTCTATTCAGATCGCTGCCTTGAATTGATTCGGTGGAATTGGCTTCAGAAGATTTGGTGTTGATTTCAGTGATTTCGGATCAGCCAGGCAGCTGCAGGTTCTCCTGTGGCTCCTCCAGCTGTCAGTCTATCCCCAGGTTGGGGAAGCCATGGGAGAAGCCCCCATGGCTCCCTTGCCTGACTCCAGCCTCCCAGCTCTTAAAAGCCCTGCACTCACCAGCTGCAGTGGTGGTGATTTGGGGCCTCTTGGTGCTTGTGGCAGAGCCCCCTCGCACAGTGGGGGGCAGCAGGGATTGCCCCTCCTCCCCCCACTTGGCACCCGCGCAGCAGCTGCCCCATGGTGTGGGTGCTGCGCAGCTTGGCAGGGTGCTGTGTGCTGTGTGGGATCTGGAGATGCTGGGACTGAGTGCTGCCAGGCTCCGGCTGATGCGTGGAGCTGCCCCAGCTCCCAGGTAAATTGAATGGAGGGGGGGCTGGGGGAATGTTCAGGTCCCAGAACATTCCTCCCAGCTCCCCAGTCTCACCCCCCCAGCTCTTCCTGAAGGTATGACCCCCCCCCCCCGGATGATGTGGGATGACAGCAAGGTGTTGCTGCCAGCTCTGCTGAAACCCCATGTGCAGATTCAGGGGCTGTGCCCTCCCCACTCTTCCTCCAGAAAAGCTGGGGGAATGATCAGAGAGCTGGGGATCAAATCGGAAGCTCTGGGGCAGTGCACTGTGCCATGCTGCACCCATGCCATGGGGCATCTGCTGTGAAAGTGCTGGGGGGGGGGTGATCTCTGCTGCTCCCCACAGCCCTACACTGTGTGGGAGAGCTCTGCCATGAGTGTCCAGAGGCCCCAATAGCTGTTCCTGCAGCCTGCGAGTACAAGGCGTTTTTGGTATTGGTGTTTTTATTTCAAGTGCCAGGAGGCTGGGGATGGGCAGTGCAGCCATGGGGGCTTCTCATGTGGCTCCTCCAGCTGTGCCTGCCTGTACCTCTCACTCCAGGCAGCAGCAGGGCATAGCCCCTGCTCCCGGTGCTGCCGTGCCTGCATCAGGGCTGGGAGCAGGGCCTATGCTCTGCTGCTGCTTGCCAGCCATTCTGGGAGTGACTGGGGGCATGGGATGTAGGCATGGCAGTACTGGGAGCAGGAGGTATGCTCTGTTGCTGCTTGCCCCCCTCTGCCTGGAGCGAGCCTTGCCTGCATTCCACCAATCTGTCCCTCCCCCAACCCCAACAGATTTACAAGCTGGAGGCCTCTGACAGTTGCCTGTTTAGTTTATGGCCAAATCTCCAAATTGGCTTAATCTTTTCTGAATCGATTCAGATGCTTCTACTGGTCTCCTGATTTTTCAATTTGGATTTGGTCCCCAAATTGAGCCAAATCTCCTCCCAGTAGCCAGTCTGATTCTAAGCTTCACACAGCGCTAGTAGCCAACCCATCTATATTTATGCTGTATAGGGAGGAACTGCTAATGCAACAAGCAGTTGGAGAGAAATTAAAATCTTCTCTAATCCATCTGTAAGGATCCTGGGAAGGTTGGAATGAGCATCTCAAACTACAGTAATGCTATTGTTTATATTTATTGCTAACAGGGAAATAAAAAATAATCATGCACTCATTTACTTGGTTGAAATAGTACATTTTAACTAGCATTCATGTCTGTTCTTGCAGGTGGGTTTGCTTTTGTTTATGAAGCTCAAGATCTTGGGAGTGGCAAAGATTATGCTTTGAAGGTAACATTTGGTTTATATCATTCTAATGGTAGAAATATTTGCTTTATCACCTAATACATTGGTATGCAGCAAAATGTCAATTATTGGAAATCAAACATTTTTAATAACTTTATCCATTGCTCATTGGCCCAGTTGACTTTTATTGACTTTCTCTGCCGTGTAAATGAATATTTGAATATTATGATGAAGATGGTTAACAAGTGTGTTGGCACTTTATGGCAGTTTGCCTAGTTGTGATGGAGTTTCCTGAGCTGAGTGCTGTGAAATAGTCCTGGTAACTTGATAGGAAAAACGTATGATGATGTATCACTTGTCTGTATATAGTGGGCTATGATAGCACATAATGATGCTTCTAGAAGTCAGCTTTCTTTCACGATGGCTAATGCTGTATGGCAGTCCATTTCAGTTTGTAAATATTGTGACCTAAATTAGAAAAAGGCCATGTAAGGATTTTCTAGATGACTCTTTTGATGCTGTCCCTGTTTATCTACCTGGGTATCCTTCAGAAAAAAATTGAGACTGATACTGTACCTGAGGAAAATGATGAAGCACAGCTTGAAATTGTATGCATTTTCCCTTACTTTGCAACCTGCACAAGACCTGGAAGCTCTCCAAGAGAAACTGTTTGGACTTGGAGCTAGATCTGGCAAATGTAATGTAGTGATTAGGGCCAAGTTCCTCTGTATCAAGAGTAAGACTAAGTACTTAGGAGTAACATAGGTCAGGGCCTTGATATACAGCAAGTTTGGGCAGCTCCTGGAACTCTTAATACTTGGATTGCCTGTACTTTAACACCTTAAACTCATTTTAAGCGCACATTATGCAGCTCAAAGTTTTTTTTTTTTTTTGAGCCACTCCATTCTGATTCATCCAGCTTGTGTTACACTAAGGTGCAGCTATGCTAGGCTTGTGGCTGCCTGTGTTCTCTGTCCTGCAGAATAGGCAAGGAAGGGTTAAACTGCAGAGGTGGCAGTGGGGCTGCTGCTGCTCTAAGCCAGCCCAGCAGCAGCACAGACTAGGCAGGCACTTCAGCCCTTCCCTGCTTGCTCCCCTGAGACAGGTAGTGCAAGCAGCTTCAAGTAATGCCCTGGTGGTGAGGAGGCAGGGGGAGCCCCAGGGGTGGAGCAGAGAAACATAGTGGGGAACCCAGGAGGGCAGGGGAGAAACCTGGAATGTGAGTTGGGATTCTTAACTTTCAGTCCTCCAGGCCCATGTTGGCCTAAAGTGATTTTGCTCCAAGGTTGAGCTGGCACTAACTCATCAATAGGGACCTAGTGAAATGTTGTGATTTCCCGCTGCCGCCCAACAGAAACCATGGTTTTGGGCAGACTCTGTACTTCTAGTAGGCTCCTGGGTGGGGGTGGGGGGATTTCCAAAAATAAAAATAAAATTTTTGGCTCCCTCTGCATATCCTTGTGGCTACTGTCCTGGAGGTTAATGGAGCTTCTAGCATGGCAAAATGGCTGCTGCCCCCACCCCTCTCTGCTGATTGGCTGTAAAGGCTGTCTGTCATGGCACAGTTGTATGATGGACAGCCCTCACAGCCAATCAGCAGCAAGGGCCAGGGCTATATGACAGCTGTCAGCCAAATAGGTGGTCAGCAGTGGGACTACTGGGGCTCCTCTGTCAGTGAGGTGTAGGGGGCTCTCCACGCTCGGCCCATGAAGGGGGCTGCCAGCCCTGCTGTCTGCCCACAAAATTGGCCAGCAGCTGTGTTGTGTTCCCTACCCATCAACGTTACTGCAGCTCACAACATAAGATGCAACAAGGCCCTAACTCAAACAATAATGTAATGAGCACTTCAAGGTAAGGAAGCAAACTATGCTGCTTCGTATATTTGTTTATGGACAAGAGATTAAGTGGACAGGAAGAAGTCTGGTTCAGTGGGCTGGATAAGCAGTGCCCTGGCTGGGCAGGCAGTTTAGGGGACATGTCCTGGTTTTGACCTGGCTGGGGGAAGGCCACTAAGGGGGCATACCCTGGCCCCAACCTGGCTGGGGGGTGGTCCCACAAAGGGGATGTATGCTCAAGTCCAAACCAGCTGTCTAGGGGATGGGGACATGGCTCGGCCCAGACCTGGCTGTGCTGGAAGACGGTTGTGGCCTGGTTCCAATCTGCCCAATGAGGCTTGGGATTTTGGCAGCAGGGAGGGGGTGGTCATTGTTCCCTGCCACCAAATTTCTTGGTGTTTGGGGAGCCCCGTGGACCAGATTCAAAGGCTCCACAGGCTACACTTGACCCATGGGCCAGATCCTGAGCACCCTTGCAATAGACCAGGTGTTCCCAAACTGGTACATGTACCCCTGGGGATAAACGGGACATTTCTGTGGGGTATGCAGGAGAAATTGTGCAATGGAGGATTTATTTTTCATTATGATTGGCATTTAAGGGGTTAAAATATAAAACATGTGCTGGCAACTGGTAAATCTGGAAGGGGGTACACCATAAGAAAAAGTTTGGGAACCTCCACAGTAGGCCAAGTACGATCCTGCAGTGTTCAAAAGTTATGCTTGTGAAGAGAGGGTATGGATGAACCTAAAGACGGGTGACAAAAATGCTGCCACTTGTGTTAGTGGTAATGTTTCCAGTCTGCTGACCCAAGCCAGCCTTGACCATTGCTCACTGATCTCTAGTCTTCAGGGTTTTTTAGTAGTGGTTTATGTAGTGCACTATCCCTGCAATATTGCAAGTATCATTTGTTTCTTGTCCAATCCATTTACAGTGTTCTCTTTTTTTTTTTTTTTTTTTTTTTTTTTGTCAGAGACTGTTGTCCAATGAAGAAGAAAAGAACAAAGCCATCATCCAAGAAGTTTGTTTTATGGTATCCTTTTTAATGGGATAAATTTCAGTAATTTTAAAATATGACTAATATTAAAACGTCTTCAAGGATTAAAATGTCTACACTATAATTTTAGGTCTTTATGAACCATTTCTAAAAGATTGAAAAGAACTTTGAAAATATCAGTTTCTGGCTTTTCTTTAGAAAATTCCTGCTATTTTAATTTTGTTCCAAGGAAGTGGAATTTGCTGTAGGGTTTGAGTGCCAGTTTGCCTCTTTAAAAATCATTTTAGTATTTACATGGCTGCTTTTCTGTTTGCCATGTCTGGCAAGAATGAGAACTCTGGTTCTTAAAATAAGAATTGGGTTTCTAAGCATATTGAAAGATTCTTCCCCCCACCCCCCTTCGCAAAAGACTTCTGGAAATTGCCCTGACTATATCTGATTGACTATTAAGTCTAGCAGGAGCAGTTTACATTGTTCCTTTCCAGCCCTTCTATCTCCTTAGCAGCCCTGTGTGGCAGTGAGGCTGTAGCTCAGTGTCCATGCCAATTCTGCTCTGGGCTCTGTGACTGGAGTGATATAAATTCCAGAGTACAAGCAGACTCCAGCTAACTTTATGCAAATGGCTAAACAGCTGATAAATGCTGGTGTTTTTTACTTTACCAATCCAGAGCTTAAACCTGAGTTGTGAGCAACAAGATAAAAGTTCTTGTCTCTGATATCTCTGCTACTCTGCTCCTTTTTTTTTTTATTTATAATTATTTAAGTATAGGTTAACCTCTTAGCAACTTTATCTTGGCATCAGTTTAAGTTGGAGTACAAAAAAAAAAAAAGAAAAGATGCAAGTTTCAAACTGGTTTTTAAAACACTACTTGCCTCTGTTTACTACTCCTCTAGCTATGACATACTGGAAATACTTTTGCCAAGAGTGGCAGAATAGTCTCAAGGTTAGCCTTCTGTGGCCCATCTGCATTTAGGCACATGCATTAAAGAATAGATTATAGATTGAATGTTGCTTCTTGCCTGAACAGTAACAGTGACTAAACTAAAATGCTGTGATGTATGGAATGAAAAACAGTGGTTTGTTAAATTACTCCACTGAAATTCTATAATCCCCATCTTGTCCTTCTCAAGTTTCATAATTGATTTTGGTCTCTTAAACTACTTCCTTCCCCCACTCTCATCCCTTTGCCAATACTTACAGCTCCTAACACCTATGGACTAGTTTTAGACCACATCTGCCCAGTACTGGTTACTGTACAAGCACAAAAAGGCAGATTGCAAACTCCGCAATGGGGCTAAATAATATGTTTGCTTTTGGCCTTGTGCTCTACCTGAACCTTAAGCCTTTTTAAAAAAAAAAAATTTGAACTGATTTATCTCATTAAGCATTTGTTTATAGTTGTAGCTTCACTTGTGGGTCAAATAAATAAATAACCAAAACAGCTCATAACTTCAGTTGTGAGCCTTTTTTCTACCTGGTAAAGGAAGTGGTGAAGGTGGGACCCTAACAGAATTGTGTATACACTGATTGTAAGACAGTTGGGCAAAATGATCCTCTTAATTACCCGGTAAGGCCACTTGTACACGTGATGGGGGTTTAGTCCCCTAAATAGAAATGGTCGGTTTCTAATTGCAGTGATTAAAAAAATAAAAAATAAAAACCACCACTTCAATTTAGGGGCTTCTGTCACCATTGCTGCCCAGGGGGTGCTGCTGCTGTGGATGGAAGGTCTGGGGTGCCCTGCAGCTCAGGGCATACTGGCAGCTTGTCCCCTGGCCATGGGAGAGGTGGGTGGGCTCCACAAGGGGTGGCGGGGTGGAGGATCGGACCCCTTGCCATGGGCTTGGGGAAGAGTTGGATCTGGTGGGTTCTGCCTGGTGAGCTGGGGCAGCACCCACACAGCTAGCACCCCTCCCCAAGAGGTGCTGAAGGGAAGGACTGCCCCACCCCACCCCACCCCTGCAGCTCAGGGGCTGTGTGGCCCAGTGGTAGCTCCTTCAGGCAGGCTTTGCTGGGGGAATGGGATGGGTGGGGAGGTGGCAAGGGGCCTGATTTATTTATTTATTTATTCCCCTCCCCCCGCAGAGCCTACCCACCTTTCCTGCATCTGGTAGTGGGAGGGGTGAGCTGTTGGTGGGCTCTGAGCTGTAGGGGGGGCCTGGACTTCCCCTCCATAGTGGTGCCCCCTGGGGCTACCCGGGCAGGTGGCTAGCTGGTGGGTGCTGCCCCAGCTCACACAGGCAGCATTCAGTCTGATCCAACTGTTCCCTGAGCCCAAGCTGGGGCAGCACCTGCCCACTAGCAACCTGCCTGGGTGGCTCCAGGGGACACTACCACCATGGAAGAAGGGCTTGGGGCCTGCCACCCCTCCGGGGCAGCCTGCCCCCCCCCAACCATAGGAGACATGGGCAAGCTACAGGGGCATGGGGGGGTGGGGGGATCAATCTGCTTCTCCTACAGCAGGGGTGGAAAGGGGCAAGCTATTGCAGGCTAGAACATTACAAATAGCTACATTGCAAAATAAACTACATGTGCATGTGGACGTGGCTTAGTTTGCATGGTAGCAACCTCATTTAAATTTGTAAAAAAACAAAAAAACCAAAACCAAAAACCTGCATGTGTACAGTAGGATGCAGTTAAACTGCAAAAATGGCCAGTTTTTTGTCACGTGTACAAGCACGCCCTAAACAAGGTAGTCTAACTTTTAACTTTAAATGCTTCATCTAATATGCTATACTTGTCAAGAGAAAAGCTGTATCTAAATTGGGATTTGGATCTGATTTCCCCCCACCCCCAGCCAATAGTCATAGTTTTTATTTATTTTTACTTTTGGTGACCTGCCTTTTTATCTCAACATCTGTTCAAATGAGATGCTGATTCATCTCTTTGCATTACATACAAATTACTTTGTCTTCATGTATGACCTAACATTTCAAATCCATGAAAGCTGCAAGCTGCTTGTGCCTGATTGCATGAAGGAGCTCTCTAACAAGTTTTTTCCTTCAACAAATTTTCCTCAGAAAAAGCTTTCAGGTCATCCCAACGTTGTCCAGTTCTGTTCTGCTGCATCTATAGGAAAAGAAGAATCGGATACTGGGCAGGCTGAATTTCTTCTGCTCACTGAGCTATGTAAAGGTAAAACTTCTATGTTTTTGAGTACTATGGATTATCCTAAGAACTTGTTCACTTATATTGTATATACCAAGTACTGAACAAAAAAATAGTGTGAAGCTTTAGTTTTCAAGGAACAGCAAAACAACACTTAATTTTGCCTGCAAACTCTGCTCGCAAAATGGTGGTGTAGAACAGACTCCAGTTAATGAAGGAGCAGTTCTTGCAAACTTCTTACTTTGAAGGCATTCATAGCTTTTTGACCTGTAAGAGCACTGAAGACCATCTTGTGTCTCTTTCCTGTAGGGGTAAGTGTTAAAAATCAGCCTGGAATTTATCTATATAAAATCTATTAAAATGTAGGGTTTAAAATGCGACTTAATAAACCTTTGTCACATTTACTCTCCTGATATTCTATATGGTAACTTTTCAGAACTTGAAATAGCTACATGCTAATATGAATTGGTTTTTCTCTTCTACAGGGCAGCTGGTAGACTTCTTAAAGAAAGCAGAATGCAAAGGGCTTATTTCATGTGATACTGTTCTGAAGATATTTTATCAGACCTGCAGAGCAGTGCAGCATATGCATAAACAAAAACCCCCTATTATTCATAGGGATTTAAAGGTACAGTATAGAATTTAAATAATTACTTTTTTCGAGTATAGTAGGAGCATGCCAGCTTGGGGTTATACATAATATGAAACATCTTGAAATGCAGCACATGCTATTTTGTCAAGAATACTGTTTGAGAATGAAGCCTTGCTTTATATGGCTTACTTCTTAGGCAGCATCTGTTGTTAATATTTTGTGCTAAAATACTTGTTGACATTTCCTGTTTAGACTACTAAAAGGCAGTTGAAACCTTGTGGTTTTTGCTTTTCTTCTCTGAAGTTAATTGGAGCTCTTTTTTACAGAGTTGGTGTATGTTCCTGAAATTTAATTCAGTTTATTTCTGGGGGTAAGCAGAGAATGGTGTTGGCATGTACCATATTCACTCAAATGTTGGGCAACTTCCCAATAATTAGATTCGATATATGGCACATTTTATAAATTTGTTATCATATTCCAGGTATAAAATCTAATTATTGGAGGTTTGCTTTGAATTTGTCCCCCTCCCACTACTATAGCAGGGAAGACCAATCTGGGAGAGATCAGGTGGCCCTTTTGCTCCCCTGCCAACTTCTGCTGTAACCCCCTTCTACCCCTTACAGTAAGACCCTGCTCTCCCTGGGCACATGGAAATAAGGCAAACGGAGTTGGAAATAAATTCCTGTAGTAATGTGCTAGTTCATGCAGAATTGATTTAATTTTACCTTTTTTTGAAATTGCTTCAAATTTTAGCACAGGCACTCCATAAACACACTCTTAAACAGCAGTTTTGTACCTACTTGCATCTAGTACAAACTATCCAACTATGCATGATATTAGTCCAAAGCCAAAAAGCTTATGATATAGTTGATTGGGCTGGGCCCCAGCAGAGTTAGTGTTTTAAGTCATGGTGAACCCCATAGCTCAGCACTGCTCTGTGTGGTATGTGCGGGTGCGCATGTGCACATACTCCTGATCACATTCCCCCCTCTCCAGGGAAAGGCCAGTGTTCATAACCATGGCAATCTGTAGTGTAAAAATCTTGTGAAGGTAACAGGATTTCTTTCTTTAAATTCATAAGCATTTATATCAGTGTTTCCTATAAATTTTTTTTTTCCTTCTTTCACGTGCGTGTGAAAGAGAATATCACATCCTCCTACTTGAACATGGAATGTGCTTTTCTTGGGAAGGAACAAACTGAACATCTGTTTGCAGTATAGGCTATGTGAAGCATCTTAACAGGCTATCAAAGGCTTTGATTTTTAGTGGTGCATCGCAGATTGCATGTCAGTACAATCTAGTTGACTTAAGTCATGCTGAGAGAAGAGCGTGGCCAGATCCAGGATTTTGGAAGGGAAAGTGTGGAAGCAGTGAACTGTGCTGCAAGGGCTGCTGTACCCAGGCTTGCAGCCTCCCCACAACAAGTGGAGGAGCAGCAGTGGTGGATTTAATCCTTTGAATCAGGTAAGCATCTTTTCTGCCCCTTCCCTTCTCTGTGCTCAATGGCACACTTCCTCCCCTCCAATTCTTCCCCTTCCCTGGCTGCTGCCCAGAAGAGCCAGGGGCTGGGGAGGCTCCAGAGCCAGTTCTGCCCAACTGCAGCTAGTCTGCATGTGGAGTCAGGTTTGGCAAAGACGGTGGTGGTGGCAGTGGGTGGATTTCCTTCCCCTGCACCTGTTCCTTGGCTATAATGGACCTGAGCAGGGAGGTGAGACCTGCCTGCTGCTGATACTGTCCCTGACTGAGCCTGCCTCTGCTTGGAGCTGGGCTGGAGCAGGTAAGAGCAGCTCTGGAGCCCCTGCCCCTGCACCCAGGACACTTGGAGAGTGCAGCAGCAGTTCGCAGGAAGGGAAGGGGCTGCTGAGCACAGAGAAGGGGAGATGGGGAATTTTTTTACTCGTTTTTGAGACTTATTCCTGGCTACTACTCCTGATGTATGGTAGACTTAAAGGGAGAGGGTGTCCAGGCTGTTGCAGAGCACCACTCCCTCCTCCTCTTCCCCCACCCTCTCAGTCCTCACAGAGAAAAAGATATGTTATTCAATCTGAGGTAAATTTTCCTGGTGCAAATTGTCTAGAGTAATTTTTGTACCGGTAGCTAAAACCTCAGTGTACAGAAGCTTGTGGAACATGAGGTAACAGAATAGGAAAGGTCTCTTCTAACAGTCAGCTTTAAAAGTGTTTTCAGCACCCACCCTTTTTGAATAACCCTTTTCACAAAATTGTTCTAGACTAAGTTGAAATGAATACTGTAATCTGATTAAAAGTCAGTCTGAGGGAAATGTCTCTGGCACAGATTCAGTCAGAGAGGGGGAAAAAGCTGGTTTCATGTTACTATAGCTGCAGAAGGGGATAGGACTTTTACATAGCCTGAGAGGGCAAGATCCTGATCTTTGCTGCAAGGGACAGTGACTTCATTATAGTGATGTGGGAAGGTGTGTTCCTTGATGATTTTGCTCATCTCCCTGCCTTTTCCACAAAGCTTTATTTAGATCAACAGAGGAGAAGACTCTTACCAGTATGCATATAGCTTCTGAGCCAAGTCATTTTATTGTTCTTTAGTTTAAACCCATATACAATGAAACTTGTCCAAGAGGAAATTGCAGCAGACTGGAAAAAGTTCTGGTTTAGACGGGTTTCTTTTTCATATGGGAAGCAGAGGCACCTGTTTTCCCTGGCTCTATGATGCCTTTCTGCTGGGCAGGCTCTCAAGAAACATTTGTCTCCTGCTTGGTATGGCTGATTTAGCAGGACTGGGGGGATGTTTATTAGGATGTTGGGGCCAGTGGCATTGCAGTTTTGCTGACTGCTGCGACCTGCTGCTTGCTACTTTGGCTGGGGACCAGGGCATCCATAGTGCTACCTAGACTGCTAGAGCACAGGAAAGAGGACCCCCTCACTCCCCAGTGGTTCTGCTTGCTACTTCCTTGCCTGCTAGAATGCCTGGGGATGGTCTCCATTGGGTAGCAAGGGTAAGGGGGCTCCCTGAAAAGTGGTAGCACTCCCTCATCCATTTACAACTTGAGTAGCAGTGGGAATAGGGCAACAGGACTGCCTCTTCCAATCCCTGCTGCTGCCTGCAAGTCTTTAAAGGCTATGCTGGAAGCTGTGGGAGTAAGAAGCTGCTGTTTGGTCCTGGGGCTGCTGGCATGCCCTTTAAATTTCCTGGCATGCTAATATTTTGAGACTGAGGAGGTGCTTCTTAGTCCAGCAAGCAGGAGCAGCTTTTTGGAGTGCCCTGCAGGAAGGACAGTGAAACCTGTTTAAGAAGTGGGGGTGGTGCTGCTGAAAACACTTTTACAGCTGATTGTTAGAGGAGACATTTCCCATTTTGCTACCTGTAAAAGCTGGAAGCCTGTCAAATTTCCTTTCTGTTTCAATGTTAATTTTTGGTTTATACTGGCTAAAAACACTTCATTCCGTTAGCCATGCCAGGACCACAGACATCTTTTGGCTTGAGTAGGTTTCCTGATTTAATGTTTTTTAATCTTAGACAAATTTATCTGTATGTTTTTGTTTTTCGCTTTTTTTTTTTAAATGTTGCTTTGCCTTTTAAGTGTAGCTTCTTCAGAGAAGACGATAATTTAAAAAAAAAAAAAAAGCAGGAATTTGAAGATACGGGGATGCCTAAACGCTTTAGTATATTGCAGCTTTTAGTAGGCTAAACTTTGCGCACTGTCTGTCAGTTGTTTCCTTCTTGTCAGAATGATTAGGTTCATTTTCTTTCCCTTTGAATCTTGTCAGTAGCTAATGGTTATGTGAAAATTCAAGAACTGTAATGAAGAACCAATTATGGAGTGCCTTGTAAATAGTCTTGTGGTTTTGATGCTTGAAGCCTATCTGAAACATACTTGCAACATCTCCAAAATTGGGGAGGGCAGTTGCTGCTCTGGAGTGTGCAGCAGCTATTGCATTGTTACATGTGCATGATCCCATTGCAATACAAGTGAGCTAAATGTGACCCTGTCTTGAACCTGGATGAAGGAGGGTTAAATTTTGAGTGATTTTATTTATTTATTTATTTATTTATTTTTGCTAGGATTGTATTGTTACAAGCCCAGCAAAGTTCTTGCAGGTGTGACAGTACAGCATATAACACCTTCTGCATGCTCTCAACAGGAGCAGCTCCCCATCCCATTTTGAAGCCTTTACAACAACTGTATGCTTATCCTTGCACTGAGTTAGTTTGTCCTTTGTCACATGGAGACAAATGAGTCAGTTTGTGGCTTAGGAAATAGTTTTCCTAATTAAATTTGAGTTTTTAAAATTTCCTTTGGATTTAGTTTTTAAAGGCATAGGACAAATCCCCTCCATTTGCCTGTTCTATGTAAATCTTCAGAAGATCCGGGCTACTTCGGTCATCCTTTTCCATGAGGTGGAGATCATTCATGATCCCACCTAAAGTATTCAAGATGGGGGCTGAACCAGAGGAATTATTCTGTTTGTTGTGGGGTTGGTGTTGTAGCAGGTTAAAGCAAGCAAGGTCTGTGTCTGGCTTTGAGTACTAAAGTTTTGGGATTATATTGCAACTGTAGAAATCCTTGTTTCAGATCCTTAAGGTATGCATTCCAGTTAGTGGGATCAAAGGAGATGTGGTTGTAACAGAGAACTTGACTGTAGATGATGGATTTAGCTGTTTGTTTAGGGTGAAAACTGGTGGAACGAAAGTAGCTGCAGTGACTGGTGGATTTCTGATGCACTTTTGGTGGTGATGATGTGGTCACTGCAGACTGTCACCATGGTATCTAGGAAGTTCGATGGTTGTGGGGGTGGAGTTGATAAAATCTTGTTGAAATTTCTCTAGAGATTCTTTCCCATGTCATCAATGTAACTTGGGTATATCAGGGGGTTGAGAGGGCAGCTGCTGAGGAAATGGGCTTCAAGGTCTATCATAAATATATTGGCATGTTGGGGAGCTATATGTATGCCCATGGCAATGTCTTCTGTGGATATAGGGAGTCCTCAAACCTGAAATTGTCCTTGCACAACTAAGCAGGAGAGTGCAGTGGAAAAAAGTGGTATCCTTGCTGGGGAATAATATTCTTAAGGCTTGTTTTATAATTCATCCTTATGGGGGGGAGGGGGGAGGATATTGGTGTGCAGAGATGTGACATCCATGGTAGCTAATATGATTGCTGGAAGCTTGTCAACTAACAAATGTGTCCATCAACAATATAAGAGCTATTAATGAGATGAGGGTTGTAGCTCAGGAATGCAACTTCCATCAGCCTACTTCTGTTGCATCAACAGATACAACTCCACATGGTACAAGATACAGTGATAAAGATGCTCATGCTTTGAGGCTAATTGCAATGCAGGAAGATGAGACTGTGGGAGATGTGCAACATTTAATATTTTGAATAAATATTTGTGGCACTTGCAGTTAGCATAGACTGCCCTTGAGGTTTTCTCTAGCTTTTAAGTGGTGCTGCTGATGAGACTAAATGTTAAATGCATTTTCTTTCGGGACAAGCAGTGAAAATTCCATTTCATGGCGCTCTAATTTTGTTTAGTCCAACTTTCTTCTAATATTATGTTTTGTGTGACTTTTTTTTTTGTAGTTCTTTGCCCAGGTATTTTGCACTGAATTCTGGAAAACCAACATTTTTAACTTTTACAAAATTGAATATAATTCAGGAAAAACTATATAACAATGAGTTACTTAGCTGGTTTTCATTAGTTTTTTATTCTCTGCTGTGCCTTAGATTTGGTCCTTAGGTCAGTCATGTATACTTGCACTGCGTTTAGGGTTCCTCTTCCACAAGATGAGGATGCCACCTACCATGCATTATTAAATTTTCAGATGCTTTGAGATCTTTGTTCCTGTAAGCACAAATGTTTCTTAAAGACTTGCCATTTAATCATTTTATGAATCTGTGCCCTTCTGAGGCATGTAATAGGCTTTTATAAATGTAACATCTTATCAATTTCCCTCCATTTGCAGGTGGAAAACTTGCTGATTAGTAACCAAGGAACAATTAAGCTGTGTGACTTTGGCAGTGCTACAACAGTAGCGTATTATCCTGACTACAGCTGGTCTGCACAAAAGAGAGCAGTAGTTGAAGAAGAGGTGAGAAACTTAACATGTAATTAGTTTTAAAATGTTGGTTTACTATTGCATGCTTGCTTTTGTCACTAAACCTGAGTAGATGTTTTATAATGGCTCTAAGACAACCAAAGGTCCTTTGGATTTCAAATTTGATTAAAACAACTCACTTGTTAGCTTAGGTTGTACCTACTGCTTTTTCCCCTGCCTGAAGAAAAATGTACTTTGTGCTTAAAAGCTAGTATAAGATCTCTACCCATACAGTGTCTGCTGTTCTAATGCAGAGAAATAAAAAAGTACGCAACTTTGAAGTTCTGATCTCTCATTAAAAGAGAGAAAGTATTAACTCATTTCCTGCTTGTATGTTAATTTACAATCTCTGAAAAAAGGCATAAAGTTATTTTGTACTGGAGTGATTTTTTTTACTACATCAGCTGCTAAACTAATGTAAGGCCCCTAACATTTGATTTGGGTGATTGTGTGAAAAGCAGTAAGGTCTGCTTCATAGACTTGACTGTGCTATGTTTCTGTACTCCCAGAACAGCTATAATTAGTGATAGTACTTTTCCCCACTTCTGTAAAATGTGTTTTTGTAACTTGTCTGATTTATAGCACATGGTTTACCAGGCTGACAGATTGTATCATTTTGCCTTGGGAGGGATGTACGATAAATCAACTGGAGCCATTTGGGTCATTAGAAGTACAAGATGAAGCTTAAAATCCACAGACTTATCAGTGGGCATTCAGGTTGACAGCATTAAATTCTTTATCTGGCCCTGAAAACAAGTGGAATGATCTTTCTTTATTTCCATTCCTCCCCCTCCTCCTTTGGAATTCAGGACTTAGAGCCACCTGCCAACTTTCTGAGAACAAATGTTTGTGCTCTGCAGTTGGCTAATGTTTCTTGCTTAAGGTAGTGACAAGAGGAACAAAGAGTCCCTTTTTCCAGGAGGGTTTTCAGGGTATGATTATGGGCTTATTTGGTCTACACTTACACCCTGTATAAAACACTTAGTGAATACTAAAGAGTGTCTTTTGAGACAAGTTATCCTGCTTTGTAATTGGAATAAGCTACTAAGTGTCCACACCAGGGGTTAGTACATAGTAACTAGTGCTCGGTAAATCCAGTGTCTACTAACTTCCCCAAGTAGATGAGTAAAAATGTGAATCCCAGAGTCTTTACACTGAGGTACAAAGGTCTTGTACCAATATTGTGAGATTCAAAGCAAAGGGTCCTAGGCTGGTAAATATTTACCAGACTCCCTTTAGAAGTTAAATGGACTCCCTTTCTTTGCATTCGTTTCAGCAAAATGTAATTTGAAAGCTATTTCCTTAGTTATAAAGTTCTACTGCACTATTTGAGGCTCTTCCTCAAGAAACTGTGTTTTGTGTTTGCAGATTACGAGGAACACAACTCCGATGTACAGGACTCCAGAAATGATCGACTTGTATTCAAACTTTCCAATTGGTGAAAAACAGGATATATGGGTAGGGACTTTCATTTACCGTCTGCTGGAGAGTGTATTTGAATAGTTGGTATATTTAGTCTCACATCATATTTGAATGTGTTAGTCACTGCTGTAATGTGAAGTGCAGACTGCAGCTTAATTGTTTGCATTATTCTAATATTATAGACGTGGTTGGCTTTATTTGAAGTCTGGCTGACAAACAGCCAATCAGAGTGTGAAGAAGCATTTGGACAGGAGGTGGTAAAGCGCTGCCATGATGGCGGGGACGTGGGGGATGGAGTGGGGGGGTGAGTTGGGTTGTGGGATGCTTGGAGTCCAGGCAGCTCATCCAGGGGCACGGAGGGGGAGGGCTCTGCCACTGTGTAGGCGGAGGCCTGGAGGAGCATATGCCCCCTGGATCTGTGTGCAGGGTAGAGGCGGGCTGCCGCTGGGGGCCTGGCTCTGTGCCCCAGTGTCCCAGGAGCAGTGTGATGCCACATGCTGACTGCACCACATCCTCTGCCTGCCCAGTGGCAGCAGGCACATAACGTTGTACCACTCTGAAGGCAGCAAGACACGGGGCCCAACCTGCAGTAGCATCCTACCTAAACCCCGCACTCGCATCAAGGAGGTCATCCATCCCTTGCCCCGCATCCCTGGACTTCAGCTACCTGGGCTCCAAGCATCCCATGCCCCCCACCCATTCCACTGCAACAGACTTACCTGCCTGGGGGGAAAGGATGGGGTTGCGTGCATGGGAGGAGGGGGGTGCGCACATGTGCTAAGCCCCTCCCCCTCCCCCCCCAGTAATGTTTTCTCCCTCCACTTATGCAGGAGGGTGAGGGGGAGTGAAGTGAATTGAGGGTTAAGAATATACCACAATGCCTACCTGCTTCTCTTTTTTAGCTTGATTTTGTCCTCTGGTCCAGCTGTGGCTGTTTAGTGGATGGGGTGAAAAGTGGTCTCAGAAGTAAATATATGCTGAACAATTGAAGTTTATCTAAAACCAACTTGGAGGAATCTATCTGACAGCATTAGCCTCAGGGAAACTTCCAGAGTTGTGATGCTGTAAGCACTCTGTGAGGAAAAAGTTCTTCTGCCCTGGGTTCAATATCTTGCATGGGCACTGCATGACATCATGGCCACAATGGCACTCCAATTCTAATGTGGCATGAATTTCAGATTTCTGCATGTTACATTCTCCTTTATGATGCTTCCCCTTCGTAGGTCAGCATGATGTAGCTGACCTGTGCAGGATAGAAACTTAAACACAGGATTTATTAGAACTGCTCTTGAATCCTAATTGAAACAGAGACTTGCCTGCCTGGCAACACTCAAGAGTTGACTATAATTAAAGAAGTAAATGTAAAGGAGTCACTGTGTCCATATGCTCTGCATTCAAGTGGGATTTAATTCAGTTTGGCTTAATACATCAAAATCAGGTCACTTTTTAGTTCTAAAACAAACTATCTGCACAAGAATTTAATGCAGACTAATTTGCTTTAAAAACTACACTAGATTAATTTTTCCTAATTGTATATGATGAGATTTGGATACCTGCCAAAACTTGTTACAATTATCAGACTTCTTCACAGTAACATTACTGCAGCAGTCCTAAGCAATGCCTTGGAAATAGACCAGTTCACTTTCAGAACTGGAGTAAAGCAAGAATGTGTGATTGCATCAACAGTATTTTCCATCTGTACCAGAGCTATTGTAGCTCTCATCGCTGATTAAACTTCTGGAGTCGGCATCCAGTATCACATGGATGGGAATCTCTTTAACTTCAACTAGTTATGTTCCAAAACCAAGATAACCAACACCTCCCTTTACTAATCTTCACTATGCTGACACTTGTCATATGTACCCACTTAATTGAAGAGTTCAGTTCATTCTTGATTGCTTTGTTGAAGTGTATGAAATGGTTCAACTCATTGTCAACTTCATGAAAACTAAGATTCTTTACCAATCTATTCCAAACCAACTAGCTGTTCCTCCACACACTGAAGTTAGAGGGCAATTTTTGGAGAACATTGAGCATTTCCCCTACCTGGGTAGCTACTTTTTCCCAAGAAGTAATAAATGATAATATTCAACACTGGATAAAATTTGCTGGGGCTGCTTTTTGGTGTCTTCAAAATGGTGTCTTTAATCATAACATCAGTACCATTATTGTAATAATGTAAATCCTTGTATAGCTGAAGCTTTGCAGTGAAGAAAATCAGCTGCTAGGAAACTCTAAAATTTAAAACTTGAAGGCTTTAATTGGGAGAAAAAATTCTAGCAAAGCTTAAATTGAAAAAGCAGTCAGCACAATAAGAAAATAGGGCTGGCAGGGACCTCACAAGGTACAGGGGTCTCTCAATTTTATGCAGGTTCTTTATATGTGAATTAGCTCTTATGCAATGAGCATATTTAGACCCATAATTTGTTATATGCGAAGTAAATCCACTCTGTGGGGGGAGGGGAAAGGGCCATGGCCCCACTCCAGCCCTGGGTGCCTGCAACTGCTGGGCTGCCCTGTGCTCTGCCTGTCCCCACTCACCTCTGCTCCTGGGCTGCGCCATGCCCTGGTGCAGGGAGCTGGTGTCGGCTGCTCCTGGAGCCGTTCCAGCAGGGGCATTTGTGTGTGTCCAACCTGGTCTTGAAAATTATCCAGGGGTGGAGATTCTCCAAGTAGCCTTTTCCAAGTGCTTTGTCAGAAATTTCCTCCTAATCTCCAATCTAATAAGTCTTGCCCCTTGTTGACACAGGTGTGTGTCTGTGTGTCTCTCTAATCCCCCTTCAGGTATTTAAAGACTTAATAAATTCCCCCTGGCCATTCCTCAGTAACCTCAAGAAGAAACTCTTGTTCTTTCAGCCTGTCCTTGCATATCATGCTTCCCAGGCTTCCAGTCACTTTTTTTTTTTTGTTCTTTTGTGCTGGACTTCCCAATCCGTCCACATTCTCCTTGAAGTGTAGGGCCTAACACTGGATACAGTCCTCCAGGTGAGGCCTCAGCACTGCTGAGGCTGAGTGGACAAATCACTTCCCTTGATTTGCAAATGACATTCCTGTTAGTACAGCCCAGTGTACGGTTAGCTTTTATTGCAAGAAGAGCATGCCCACTATAACACAGAAGTCCTTCACTGTAATACTGTAGCCTAGCCAGTTGTTTCCTCTGTTTGTATTTGTGCATGTGCATGTAATTATTCTGTCCCAAGTGTAGGACTTTGCACTTGTCCTTGAATTTCATTTAGTCTATTGCAGACTATTTCTCCAGTGTATCCAGGTCATTCTGGATCCTAGCCTCGCCCTCCATAGTGTTTGCAACTCCACCCAACTTGGTGTCATCTGCTTTATCGTATCCAAATCATTGATGATAATGTTAAACAATACTGGACCCAGGGTAGACTCTTAAGGAACCCCACTTTATACCTCACAACATGTATGCTGATAAAATCTCTTAAACACTTTTTGTTTGTATGCTAGCTCGACTGGTTGCTGATAAGCTTCCATCTTATAGAGAACCTGGAAAATTTAAATTTTTTACAAAACAGGGAGTTATACATCTCCTATATCTAAAGCCCTGAAGTTAAAGCAATGTACAGTTGAAAGAAGTCATTTGGGCTCTGTAACAGCTCTGCCTATCATCTAATCAGCTTCATGTTTAAAATTTCAGCTAAGTCTTCAGTGCCTGAATGAACCATTTTTTGTTTTCTTGCTGTGTAGGCCTTGGGCTGTATCCTGTACTTATTGTGCTTTAGGCAACATCCATTTGAAGATGGAGCCAAGCTTCGCATAGTCAATGGGAAATACTCCATTCCTCAGACTGATACTCGATACACTGTGTTCCATGATCTCATTTGTAAGTCTACATTTTTTTTTTAACTTAATTTTGAATGTTTTGTGGGCACTTGTATCTTGTTCAGAAAACTGTTAGGCACCTGGAAATAAAGCAGTAAGGACTTCCCTGTTGAATGCAGGTGGGCTTCATAAATCATATGGTTGTGTTTGAAAATGTTTTTTAACTATTTGAATTGTTTTCATCTGAGTTTAAAACTTGTTGGTGGTGGGTTTTTTTGTTTTAGGAATTGGCTGTTGGAATCTTGGAGAAGAGCAGCTTCCAATGCCATCAATGAATATGGTTTTAAGATGTGGATGAATTGACTAGAAACACTTAGCGCTTTCATTCATTCAAGTTTCTTAAAGATTTTTTTTAAACCTTTTTATTTAAAATTTCAATATGTGATTAATTCACTGCAAGTAATGGTCACAATTCTGATTTAACTTTGTTTAGTTCAAAGGACCTTATTGTCTTGTTTTCCTTTTTTTTAATTCTTATGTACAATGGAGAAATTAGTTTCTTAGGAGAATGACAGTTGGGCATAGACTGGATTTCACCACAGGTTCCCTGTGTAATAGATCATGCTGAACTTAAGACCTCTGTGGTACAGGTCTTGGCAGCTAATACAACATACCTTTTTGGTGCTTAGAATGTCTAAATTGTTGCTGTTGTTGTGTAGGTTCAGCTTTGAAGGTAAATCCAGAGGAGAGATTGTCAATCACTGAGCTGGTGAATCAATTGCAAGAAATAGCAGCTGCTAGGAATGTAAATCCAAAATCTCCAATTACAGAGGTAAGGGGGTACCATTGGGAGATGCACACTTTTTTTCCCCCTGTTTAGATCAATGAAGGCTTAAAAACAGTTCTCAAAGCAGTTAGCTGACACAACTTTAGGGATTTTAGGTGTGTTAAGTACAGTTGGAAATTCAATAGGGTTTGGATGTAAAACTCACTTAAACTCCTTGAAAATCTCAGCCTCAGCATTCAGATGCTTTAAAAGTAAACTGTTAGTGGCTTTTTCTTGTTATCAGACTCTCAGAAGCTGCTTAATTTCAAATCACTTTTTCAGTAGGAACATGTTCAGTTTGGCACGTTCAGTTGACTCAGATTTTGAGTTGAGGAAGAAAACATGTAGTGCGTGGGTGTGAATTGAGGTTCTGTCAATGCAAACCTCCGTAGGTATGTAATAGAGCATTTAAGCTAACACCCCTATTGCAAGCCTTGCTTGTTTTAGTGTCTTAAATTGGTGCAAAAGGATTATTTCTTTAGTTTAGCTTGAATGAATGAGCAGAAGGTTTTAAGAAATCCCCTTTAATTTTGCACTTCAAGTGAAATTGGTGTGACTTGGCATCCCCTGGATTGTTGAATTTTCTGCTGTTGCTTGTAAGGTTTAGCAAAAGCATAATTTACAGCCAGTCTTTTTGGCAGATGTACCACTCTAATCACCCTCCACTGCCTGATCTGCTGCTCTCTGTGCTGCTTTTCCTGTGCTCCCTACCCAGTTTTGCTCCTGTGCTGTCTGCTGTATCTGTCCCTGTCCTTTTCCAGTTTAGCGAGCCAAACACTAAGGCTGCCTGTGCTGAAGGTTAGCCACCCCCTCATTTATACAACTTAGGCTGCAAACAGATGTCACCTTTGTGCTGCCATAAAAATTGTGCCACAAAACTTAAGTAAACAGATGTTTTGGCCCTTTGTCATGCTGCAGACAATGACCCTAGTTCATAATTTGTACTGCCTTTTTGTGGCTGACCTCTGTTTATTGTGGAAACTTCTGTGGCTTCAGGAGCGCAATCCTGTTGGGCAATGCCCCCAGGTGCATAAGCATGATATACACCATGGGAATCCCCTGCAGGTGATTCCAGGGACCTTTGTCTACAAATGAGGAGGGGGAAATTTTCATTGGCAGCGTTTCTTCTTGTTGTGCCCTTAGGAATCCTTTGCAGACAGAATCCCCTAATGTGCATATCATGCTGCTGCACTCTGGGTTGGAATATGGTCTTTGAACACAGAAGGGGAAATCCCTATGGGAGGTCACCCCTCTGTTCTTGCAGATGTATACTGGGGTATCCTCTGAAGGGCTGGGTTCCCTTGTACTGTGACTGAGGGGGCGAGGGAG
This sequence comes from Crocodylus siamensis, assembly GCF_052110815.1. Classification (NCBI taxonomy): domain Eukaryota; kingdom Metazoa; phylum Chordata; order Crocodylia; family Crocodylidae; genus Crocodylus; species Crocodylus siamensis. The sequence continues at coordinate 110,745,038 of NC_143397.1, read as the reverse complement.
GAGGGGTATACCTGCAAGTGGACCATTTTCCCCCACGGTTGTGGCACAGTTGGTTTGTGCTCCAAAGATGATGTCTGTTTCCAGCCTTGGTCTTTCTTTTATATTCTGCATGAATGTCATTCATGCCTACTCTAACATAAAATAACTTACTTCAGATTAAAATTTGATTTTTATTACTGTTGCCCTGAGGAGCAACTGTTCCTCCTCATTTTAAAGCCTCCCTGAATATATGTTTTTTTCATATCCTGATGCATTGCCTTTTATTTCTCAAGTCTTTTGCTGGAACCCTTGCTGTCATCAGGATCTTGCTAGATGGCTGGGTTACTTGCCTGCCTACTTACAGGTTAAAGGAATTTTTCTGAATGGACAGTTTACAGCTTATGGACAGCTTAAAAAAATGAAGAGTTGTTGATGGAGACTTTTTGGAGACCTAGACAAGTGCCTAATGTAGTAGCATATGGAATGTGGGCAATATGTTTCTGCAGGAGGAAAAAAGTAGTCTTGCTAATAGAACTACAAGGGGTAACAGGATATACCTGGAACTATGTGAATAATAACAGGATATACCTGAACAGTGACAAATAGACGGTCATAATTCAAAAGCCATAGAATATTGCCTCTCTTCTTTGTGATGCAAAGAATGCATCTCCAGTTTCTTTTAGTAGTTTAAATGGCAACATTTGACTCAGTGATGAACAATATTCAGCTACCATTTTGCAAAATATTATTAAATAATGCAGTTTGTATGTAAAAGTTCAAAAAATATTCTAATGGATATGAATCTCTCCAGCTCTTAGAGCAAAATGGAGGCTATGGAAACAATGCTCAACCTCGACTGTCTACAAACTCAGTGTTGCAGAGCTCTAAACCTGCAGGACAACTCAATGTGTACAATGCAGGTATGTACTAGAGAGGCTGCCTCTTTCAGATGCCCTAAAATGCATACTGTTTGTTGCATGTGAAAACAAACTTTGAGTTGGTGAAGCATGAAATTAGTCTTTAGCAGACATGTGAACCTCTGAGTGATCTGTTAAATATCTTGCTTCATAAAAATTAAAAGAATTAACTTTAGCCTAAGTTTCTAGCAAGTTTTGAATATTGCTTGTGAAGAGTGTAATTTTCTGAATTTATTCCTTTTTTAGACCTTTTTTTTAAAAGCTGACAATATGAATTTTCTCCTAAATTCTTGTTGGGTAAGAGAAGACTTGACTTAGTTTGTCAATTTTTATGCAGTAGTTGACATTTGGGCACATCTACATGTGTGCTTTAATGTGCATTAGTCTATTTTACTGCACATTAAAGCATCACTGAAAACATGGGGCATTTTTACATGTGCTTTGAGCTGTGGTGCCAGGCACTTTAATTACGAAGCCGTGCTAATTAAGTGTCCGCACGTCACATGCATGACTGTCCCCATACTGAAAAAATGCCAGTGGAGTGCTTTGAAATAAAGCTCATCAAATGTGTTTTAGTTCAAAGTGCCCTACTGCCATTTTTTCAGCACGGGGATGCATGTGGACACCGATGCGCATGATGTGAAAGGCTGCTGGAGCGCATCAATTTCCATGCTCCAATAGACTTAATTAATCAAGTGTGCTCCAGTGCACTGGATTTCTAGTGCATTGGAGCAGGCTCCCCACATATCTGTAGGAGCCCATGCTTTTTAGTTGATGTGCATTAAAATAGGCTGATGTGCATTAAGTGTCTCTCTTAAAAACCATGCTCTTTAGTTAATGCGCATTTAGACAGACTAACGCTCATTTTCTTAGTACCTCAGAATGGAAGTACTAGATTTAATGTTAATTAACTGAAGCATGTTAATGCATGTGTAGACATTCCCATTGAGTATCAGTTGCTGACATATGGAAGAAAACAATTTGAGTAAGTCATTTTCATAAAACTGCAGTTTATTTATGTATACAAAGAACATCAGAGCTTTTTAAAAAAAAATACTCATTACAGCAAAATTTAATAAAATAATCAGTTGGAATATACAGTAAGCACAAACATAGATTGTGTTGAGGGTAATCTTACCCAAACTCAAATGGAAACTTCTATTTTAAAAGTATTCTACAAGTACTAGTACTCTATGCGGCACTAGTCAGGCCACAGCTGGAGTACTGCGTCCAGTTCTGGGTACTGCACTTCAAGAGGGATGTGGACAACATGGAGAGGGTCCAGAGGAGGGCCACTCACATGATCGGGGGCAGCAGGGCAGGCCCTATGAGGAGAGGCTACGGGACCTGAACCTGTTCAGCCTCCACAAGAGAAGGCTGAGGGGAGATCTAGTTGCCTGTTGCAAACTAGTAACAGGAGGTTGGACTCGATCTGCTCAGGTCCCTTCCGACCTTAGAAATTATGAAACGATAAGAGGAAAAGAGCTTATTTGAACTTCAGTTGTAAATAGTCTTGGTCCTGTGTGTTGATTTGAAATCTAAATTTGTGATAAAGCCCCCAAAGTCCATAGATAACAGATTTATGTAGAAATTCAGGTTCAGTGGGAGGGTGACATTTTTTCTTTGGTGGTCAGAATAAAATCATGCTATCAGATTTTGCATTACAAGAGTATAGCCCTTGTGTATGTATGTTGGTTTGTCATCGTCATCCCCCCAACTTGTATTTTGCAGCTAAATATTGATCTGCATTTCATGAGCATGAACCCTTTAAAAGTAGTTCACCTGTAATAGGTACTGTCTTACAGCATTTCAGTTCTTTCTTCTGAGTTACTTTTACCCATTTGGTAGGCAGCTTATGGGGAACAAAATTTAAAATAATGTACATGAGGCAAATTAGTGTACTAGTTTGGTAGTATAATGTTGTCCACACACTTATGTTTCTAGGATGATTCCAGTCCTCTAAGTGGAATGCTGTGGTCATTTGGCCCATGCAGGTTTAAAGTTGTTTTTTTTTTTATAAATGGTATTGAGCTGCTTACCAGCAGACTTTGTTTAAAAAAAAGAAACTTTTAGTATTCCAGATAACAAATTAAGCTTTCTGGAGTGCAAACCAGTGTTTCCAAGAAACTGTACAAGATAGTGTAGTAGGCTTTCAAATGGTATGGTGCATATTAGAAGGATGATAGTAAATGAAGAGGCATTCTGCAACTTAAACACTGATACAACAAAGGTACATGGGGCCCAGTCGTTTGATTTAATCTTTCTTTTCAGAAAGGAGTACAAAATGCTTAAGTAGTGAGATGGCTTGTAGAAACCATGTTGGTTCACTACACAGAAATTGCATTGTACAGTTCAGTCTCCAGAAGATGGAGGCTTTGTTTCAGCCCCATAAATGCTAAGTGGATTCTGTTGGTGTGTTCACCTTAAGCTGTGTGGTCACTTCACTTCTGGCTTTGTCACTTGAAGAGATCTGGAAGCACAGTTCTCTTAAATGTAGGCTTTTATTTTAAATTGTGATATTATGATTTTGCTTTATAATTTCAGGCCTGACAGTTGCAGAATGTGACCAGTCATATGGAGGGTTCTTTGATATTCTTAAGGGTGGAACAGAAAGATTTTTCACTAATATCAAGGATACTTCTTCTAAAGTCATCCAATCTGTGGCCAAGTAAGTAGGCAAAAAAACCACTTTGCTGATCAAGTTTTAATATAGGAAAACAAAAAGTCTCTTGTTTGATGCATTTAGTAATAAACAGGTACAAATAAATGAGATGGAATATACTGGTACTTGTTATTGCACTTAAGGAATTTTTTGTGTATTGCATTTAGAATGTATTGGCTTATGGCGATTTTGTATCAGAAATTAGAATCGGAAGAAATTTAGAATAGATTTCCTAGGCCAGTGGTAGAATCATTCACCATAAAAGATCAGAGCTGCCTGATGAAGACCCTTGAACAGGGTGTTCTCCTTTGGCTGCACTAGAACTGACAGTGAGAGCCCTTAAGATTTAGCAGTCTCACGGTAGGTAGATAGTCCATAGCTCTCTTCCCTTTCCTGTTTCTCTTCTGCTCCCTCCCCTTTCACATGTGTAGAAATAAAATGAAGAAAGGCATGGAGAGTTGGGTGGAATGACATGAATAATGAGGGAGTTATGAAGCAGAGATGAGAATGAAAGGAGAAGCAGGAACAGAGGAATGAATAAATGGGGAAGGGAATCAAAGTGGGAGGAATTTTTTTTTAAGTTTGATCTCTGGTAGGCAATAGTATTCTGCAAAGAAAAAACTTGGAGAAAAAGCTGGAGAAAGTCTTTCTCGAGACCAGGGAATCCCAGTACCCCTTGGAAGACTCTTCAAGTCTGTCTCTGTTGATCCTGACTGATAAGAGAAAAATGAAGCTTGAGTATCAGGAAAAGATCCGCCCCCTGCAGTCCAACCCAGTCATATATTCTGCAGAAAATTCTTTCCTGCTCCAGTGTTTACTCATTTACACAATTGCCATATATTATAATAGTCCTTCTTGTTGGTAGTTCAGTCGAGCAGTATTTCACTTTGGCATTTTGTAACACCTACCCTTTTCCCCCACCCCTCTTTTTCAGAGCCATTTCTATTTTGTTGCTTTTTCAGCATTTTTTCAATGCATCTTTATCTTTGAAACTCAGATGTTTAAGGCTTGTTTACACTTATATTTTCATTAGATGTGGTCTACCCAACCCAGGAAAAAGTTTCCTGCTTTCTCTGTGTAGTCTGTATTTCACTGAGTTCCCCACCCCCCTGCCCTCCTTGGCCACATTTCATGACAAGACCACACATTTGTTTAATGCTCACATTTTAAGCTGTTACAACACTATTGCTTCAGAAATGTCTCTTTTTTGTTAAGGTCTATATGAGGTTATTTATCCAAGTACCATATATTATTTATTAACTGGCTCTTAGGCCAGACAGAATTTAATTTTATTTCCTTGTATCTAGTTTCTCAGGTTTCCTTCCGGTTTTCATTTCTGTAGGTATTGGCAAAACTTACCTTTTTGTTTTTGTTTCATAAATTTGAAAAGGCAAATGCAAAGCAAAATTCCTTTTTTCTTCTGTATAAACCTCTTTTTAAAGAGGTATTTTTTTTTCTTATTGGATGGTCTTTTCCCTCTTTGGGTGGTCTAGGCGGAGATGTCATACCTAGCTGCAATTTGACTGGTGGCTGTAGCTGATAAAGCTTCCTTAATGATTATCACTTTCATTTTCTATTCCATCAGGAAAAATTGCCAATTTCTGGGTTGGTGTCCTGGACCCTTTTTTTTAATGCAGGGTTAAGTAAACAAACTACTTATTTGACTGGCTTCTCTGCGACCAACTCAAAAGTACAAAAAGGTGAAGTACAGAGTATCATAATTCCCAAACTTTTTAGGTACCAGTGAGGTAATAAGGCAAGAATTGCACCATATGAAGATTGCCAAACTGTTTGTCTGTTTTGTTTATTTTGCCTGCCTGTCCTGTCCCCCTGGCCCCCCCCCCCTTTTTCAGAAATGGGGGGAACTGCTACAGCTCAGATTACAGCCTTGCATAATGTCATTGTCTGGATTCTCATAAAATGTTGATGACTCTTCTCAGTGGTGCAGATTAAAAGCTATATTTGGATCCCCCCGGATGTTAAGGCTACAGGAAAGGGATGCGAGGATAAGGAAAGAAGCTGGTCTTAAGACACTGAATTGAGACAGATAGATAGGTTCAGTTCATCTTCCTGTGTCATGCTGGATAAGTCTTAGGACCAGACCTTTTAAAAAATGAATGCCTAGATAGAACTCTTAAGTCTGCATTTTAAATTGTTCCCCACCCCCTTGTTCTGATACCTTTTTCCCTAAGTGTGTTTCAGATTGAGGAGACTTCCTTCCTTCAGTATGTAGGAAAAATGATTAATATATGAAGCACCCACGATGAGTGACATGTATACAAGCCCCAGAGCTTTTTTATTTAAATTGTACTGTTATAGGTACATACATACAAACGAGAGTAAAGCACACAGACTGTCTTATATTTTGCCTTGCAGTTCTTGCAAAAAACACTGGGCAGCTTTTGTCCCAAAATACAGCTTCAAGGACTTACTAATATTGAATGTATAACCTTAGGTACCGCTTTCCAGTTTTGTCTCACATAGTAGCTCCGTGGTAATGTTTCCTTTACTTTCTCTTCTGATTAACTGATAAAGGCTAGAGCAAGAAAAGATCTCTGAATGTTATGCTGAATGCCTTTCCCACTTGGATACAGTATGTTGGTACAGATCGTGTTTATTTAATCATTCAACAAGTATTCAGCCTTGCCCACATTCCTGGGCATATCAATTTCTAAGAGAATTTTGTGGAACTTCTATAAAATCCTTAATTTTTTTTAATAGCTGCTCATCCTTAAAATTCTATAGCATATTAATAGTGCTTTGGGTTAAGCACTCCCAGTCAGGAACAAGGTCCTACTTTAGAGGTTTGCTATGCAAGTACAAAGAATTCCTGCCTCAGTTCAGAAGTCAGCTTTGACTTGATGAAATTTTTTTCAGTTTTGTCTGGCACTGGATAAAATTGAATTAAACATCCAGGTGTGAAACCAGACTAGGTGGTGTAAGACTTATGTGAATTTCAGCACTAATGACTTCCTTTAAAATTTATGTTGCAAGGATGGTGACTTTTTTTTAATGGATACTTGTTAATGTTGAGTCCTGGGTAGGGGTAAACTAGAACAAGAAAAGCTGCTTGAGTACTGGAACACGATTTGGTTTAGATTGGAGATCACATGAATACTGATCATTTCTGTGATATTTTTTTCTTTACAATTTATCTGTGCTAACTGCTTTTATTACTTATGTGCCTTTCATTTCATACACATGTCTGTTAGCACCCCAAGGTAACTTATGTGCAATTCTATTAGTAACAAGTGTACTGAGTGTTACTCAGTTTGCTTTTATGAACAAGTTTCTAATTTTAAATTATTTTTGAGTGCCATTTTGTTGAAGTTCACTCTATATCTAGGCACTCTTTGGCAAGCTGTGCTTATAAACCAGCTTTTATTTACATAGGTAACTTGTTTAACAAGTGTTTCAGCTAAAGCGTGTGGCTTTGTTCAAATATTTACACTGCTGAATAAAAATCCAAACCACTTCTTAACTTCCTGCTTTTCCTAACAAGTTGAGGTGGAAAAAAATCTTAATGTGGTGAGGGTACTTTCCTTTATTTGTAGGATTAAAAATGCCCTTCATTCTTGTGTGATGGTTGTGTATTTTTTTTTTCCTGAAAAACAAAGCTAGAAGCTGTAAACCTAACTGACTCATTTTGCTTTTGTCATTTTTTTTTTTGTGCTGATTTTTTTTTTTTCCTTTTGCCCTTTCTTAATTTTCTTCATTGTACCTTGCTTCTCATTTCTTAGCAACATTAATTCAGTATAAATAAAATGTATGCTTTCTTCTGTTAATGGCTTGGCTAGGAACAAACGCCCTAGTCTAGCAATCCACCCAGTGTAGATAGACTGTGAAGTCAAGACATCCCTGTAAAGATGTGAAAGTCCTTTCAATCTTAATTACAGGATTGGGGCTTGTCTGATTTGGTGTTTTGTTTTGTTTTTTGTGGGTTTTTTTGTTTTTTAATGGATTGTAATTAATTGTGAGGAATGTGTGTATACTATCTATGACTTTTTTTAAAGCAGCCATGCCAAAGGGAAGCTCATGAAAGTCTCACAGTATGCTCAAGTAATGAAATAGTGCTTTACATTATTGTTGAAATGACCATGAAATCATCACATTGGAGTTCAGGGAAAATTATGGAGAGAGATTATAAAATTAACCTGTAATCCTTTTTTTTTTTTTTTTTTTTTTTTAAGGAAGGTGTATTAAAATGGAATAGTTTGTAGCAGCCACACACATTGATAGAGTATCATGTACATTTTGGGGGTTGGGTAAGTAAAGTAGCTTGCTGAGGAGTATTCAGATATTTTTTTTTTTTTTCTGCAAAACTACCCTTCCTGCTTCCATTACCTATTAGCTGCCTTTAGTATATGAGACTCAGCAGATTTTATTATATAAACAATTCCAAGTATGCATGGAGCTTTTATAAATGCCTGAGATTTGAAATCTCTGCTTCAAAGATTTTGGTGTTTAATTCAGATGCATGCAAAAGTGAAGTTTGTGTATAACAGTTAAGGGGTTTATGTCTAAGTGAGGTATCAACCTTGGAAAACTATTGCTGAGGAATGGGTTTGAATTTCTTGGAAAAGGAAACAAGAAATACCAACTCCAGGAAATCCTTGGCCTTTCTTTTTACTGTTCTGATTTGTGTGTACTTATTTGAGGTTGCAGACTTGCCTAACAAGTTCCTTTTGATCAGAGGAGCTAAAAAAAAGTCTTTCAGTAGTTTTACCTTATGAATAAAAGTTCATGTATATGGAAGTAGTACATATATGGTTCAATAACTGAAATTTTAAAGGTACAGCAAGCACTGTGGATTGATCAGTACTGTTTACTTTCCACTGTGCTTGTTCTAGATGAAAATTTCTCTTACCAGCACTTTTACCACAGCAGTTAGCTAGCACTTAATACAACACTAACTTAGTACAACCTCAGCTCCACATTTTATTATTCCTTGTCTGGTTTAATTTTCAGCCACCCATGTTGATAGAGCTTCCTCTATTTCCCTTGAGAGAGAATGTCCCAACTTCACACAACACATTTTAGGAAGCCTTTCCTGATACTCAGCTTGTTTTCCTTAGGTGCATGCCTGCCATTACTTCCAATTTATACTTTCTTTAACTGTATTTATATGCATTGTCTTCATTTGTTTCTGGGTTGGTGTCAGTTGCTCTGTCAGTGACTGCTTGGATAAAAATGACTCTGAGTATTGCCTACTCAATTCCTTCAGGCTCTGAACGCTCACGCTACTCTTTTTGAACTCTTTGTGGTTTGCCAATATTTTCTGCTTACACGGTCTTTAGAGCTTGAATGTAATATCCCAGCAATTTTTCTTTGGTAGTCTTTCAGTTTTTATAGGATTCATCTCACTTAGGTTAGAAACATCTGAACCCAGTTCTGTGACCTACAATCTTGACTCTGGTTTTGACAATCTGGGTTGGATGAAAGTCAAGACAACTGTAAAGGGTAAAGGTAGGAAAAGGTGTTGGAAGAAAACAGATAAGGTTTTGGTAATTTCTGGGAAATTGATGGTAGGGCCAAACAACAGGCTTTCATTTTCAAGGGAAAGGTCAGGGAGCTGAAAAGGCCTGAGTGGGGGTGGGGGAAGTGAGAATCATGAACATTTCTCATCCAACTCTAAACTCAAGAGGCCAGCTAGTCCATCCCTCTGCTCAAAGCAGGACCATCCCCAACTAGATCATCCTACCCAAGCCTTTGTCTAGCTGAGTTTTAAACTTATAAGAATAGAGATTCCACAGCTGCTCTGGGTAACCTGTTCCAGTGCTTTACTACCCTCCTGGTGAGAGTTGATGATCCAGCCAGTTTTCTATCCACCTTGCAATCTATTCATCCAACCTGTACTACTTTAGCTTGCTTGTAAGAATTTTGTGGAAGACTGTATCAGAAGCTTTGCTAAAGTGGGGGCAGTATATAAAAAGCTAGCAGCCAGGAAGGGGTGGGATTAAGGAGGAGGCTGGGTAGAAAGTTTAAGGGACCAAGAGTGATCAATCAATACTAAAGGAGAAAGTGGTGAGCAAAGAGGAGGTGGAAGAGGTCATGATGAGCTATCTCCCTCTTTTATAGTAGAGGTGGTCCTTTTGTGGAGTAGTAGTTTTTGGTGGGAAGTCAACAAGCAACAGGTACTAAAATGTTTAGAAAGGACATTGGCAGAATAGTAGGAGTGAGTGTTACAGTTGTCCAAGTTAGTTTGTAGTCTTCAGATTTGCTTTGGGGGCATTCAGTGGTGCAGGAGTAGACAGGGAGCTGTTTGGAGGGAGGAACCCAAGTTTGTGGTGTTGGGAGTTGCATTGACCCAACGGAGAGCAAGAGTGGAAGGAAATGAAGTAGCTTTGACTGAACCATTGTAGAGCCTACAAGAAAGGAGTGAACAGCAGAGAGGACCTGAGTGCAGCTGGATTTGGGGGCTCTGGAAAGGCCAGGAGAAGGAAGGACAGTGTTGACTTTAAGCTTAAATTCAAATCAGCTTTGTACATACCTTAACAGGATCTAAATGGAATCTAGGTGCATCCTAGATGGTGCCACTTGAGCAGCTGGAAAACTTATTAGATGCCTGGATTTGTTAGATGCCTCAACTTTAGTCTTAAAAGAGGCATTTTTAGATTATGCTTTCCCCTTGGAGCCAAACTTCTGCCTGAACTCTGTTATGATCCAGATTTGGCTCTGGGAGACCTGAAAGGAACCAAGGATTCATACAATCTTGGGCCACTGCATAATGCATCCAGTGACTTTCAGATTTGCATGAATACAGTTTATTACAACCACCCATGGTGGTGCCCGCCTTTTCATTAAGTTGGTTACCAGCCTGGGTGTGTCTAATTCCCATCCAGGAGGTGGGAGAGCCCAGCATGGTCGGGACACTTTTTTTTTTTTGTTTTTTCCCCTGGGAAATAGGAGATGTGAGTGTAAGTTCCTTCTGGCTTGAGGAAAGTCCAGAATGCAGCTGTTCTGCATCCTAGGTCCAAGCTCTAACCTAGGCTACTTGGCAAAAAGTGGTTGGCAACATTTGTCATTCAAAGTGAGTGACGTGTCCTGTGGTTCACACTGAACTCGGTGTTGCTGTCACTTAAGCATCCTGGTTCAGGTAGAAGACTCCAGCTGGCTGCTGAGTCAGGGATGACTGACTCATCTAACATGCAGCCTTGTCAGATGCTTGAGCTCTGAGGATGAGGAAGGGGAAGCTTAGATGCACCCCTGTACCTTGCATTTCCACATGACTACCTGTAGATGTGTCCATGTTCAGTACACATGCGCTATGGCTTGACCATGACGTGTATATTCACTGGATAGACATCTAAACCTGTCTATTTAGGTTACCCTCCTGAGGCAGTGGGCTTAAAGCTTAGGAATGAAATGCCTACATGGCAGTGCCTAAGTGAATCTGGCAATTGGTCTTTGTGGGTCAGTTCCCCATTGCAAAAATAGGCACAGAAATGCTTCCCTTTCTCAAAGTGTGAAGATAAATATGGTGAAGCTTATGGTATGCTGTAATCAAGGCTATAGACATAGCTCACGTGGGTTGCTATTCAAAGGTCTGAATAGCTGGAAATTCTAGTAAACGTGGATGAGAAAGTTCAGCTATAAGTCCTAACTTTTTTTAGTTGATCAGAGCCCTTGTATTTGCACCCAAGGAAGATCTTTTTGCAATGAATTGCTATTTGAAAGTCTAATCTCCATTCCATAACATCTGTCATTCTCTTAGTTAAATATAGGGTCTTGAACTATTTTGCTATCACTCTGATAAACTGGGTACTTCGTATGATTTCCCAGCAGGAAAAAAATCTCCATGGTAGCCTGTTACTTGAATAAACTATTTATTTACATATTTCTGTTTGCCTTTGAATAAAATCATTTTTTCATATTAACTCAAACATGTGTTTTATTTCAGTTATGCAAAGGGAGATTTGGATATATCGTTTATCACTTCCAGAATTGCTGGTATGGTTAGTTGCATCTTTTTAAAATCACGATTTTAATTATATTTTCATAAAAGTTAATACCTCAAATGGCAATGTTCTGTTTTCAGTGATGTCCTTTCCAGCAGAAGGTGTAGAATCTGCCATCAAAAATAACATAGAAGATGTGCGATTATTTTTAGACTCTAAACACCCTGGACACTATGCTGTTTACAATGTATCTCCAAGAACATACAGGTCTTCAAGATTTCATAATAGGGTGTGTATGTATTTGTCTTTTATTGATTTATTTTCCTGTAGTAGCACTGAGTAGACCTAGTGGATCTTTTGTTAGATGCCAGCGTTTTTATTCAGTTAAGATGTACAGCTCAAATCACAAATGAGCCATTTCAAAGGTAAGGTCCACTACCAATATTAATTCTAGCATAATTTGCCACCGATTTGGATGAAAGGGAAAGATGGCATTGCTTTCTGGAGTGGTAGCTTTGCTGAAGAAAGACCCAGGCATTCAGCACCTCCCTACCTAGGAAACAAAAGTGTTACTGGAACAGCTGTGTTTTTTGTTTTGTCCAGAGGTCTTTCCCTGCTTTGCACTATTTGGGAGGGCTTCACTGACTGGCCTTCTTTACTATCTTTGCTCCCTTTTTATCTCGCTTTTTTTCCTATCTCCTCTCTGAGCCAGCTGCACTTAGTGAGTTGTCTAGGCATGTCCACTCGTTACTACTGCCTGAAATGAGCAGTATATAAAAGCAGGGACATGGCACATAGCCATCTTTGGTTACCTACAACAAGGATATCTGGCAGGTCCTTAAATGCAAACATCTTTTTGGCTCCTTTTCGGTGCAGTCTTGCAACCAGAAATCATGACTAGCAGCACAATGGAGTCTCGGGCTTTCAAATCTCAGCGTTCTATTGGAAACATCCTGGTGGTGTCTGAAGATGTACTTGCACCATCCCCATTGGACCTCAGTTAGATCTTTATACAGCCAGGACTCAATGTGTCCCTTTTTTGTCTTTTAAGCTGTGTAAGCTCTCCATTATCATCCCTTCAAAACATATTTTTAAAATAATATTCCTCTGTTTGACACAGTTCAGTTTACGGTGTATTCTTACCCTTTCCTTTCATAAGTCTCCTTCAAGCAGGAGGAGGAGGGAAAACATTAGACCTAAAACTTTCTTCTTCCTCCAAGTGCAATCTAATGGAATGGAATTCAGATGGGATAAACTTGCATGGGGTTGACCTTTGGAACAGAAAAAAATGCACTGAATTTATAAAGAAGTCTTCCAGATGCATTGCTCTTTTTCTAAAAGAATGTACTCTGTATCCACGTTCTCCAAATTTGTCTCGCATTAGGAAATCTTATTCCTTGGACAGAAAACTCAACTTTACTCTGAAGACGTCCAGTTTATTGACCTATATTCCCCTTTATATATAGCACTCCTGTAGTGATGTCTCTAGCCTGCTTGACAAGGGAAAATTTACTGCAGTAACTGCCAATCCTCCAACAGGCTCAAGTTTTTCAGGCCTTATTGTTTATTTAGCTTGTCAATTAGCATCATTCATTTAATCCTGACCCAAGTCTTTTCCTGTATAGCCAGAAGGGATCAATGGATCTGAGCTTGTCAAAAAACCATTGTACAATTTCATTTTTTGTTTAGGTTGCCTTTAAGGACTAGAGCTTTTTTGAGTCCCCAGTTAAACTGAAATGGAATTTATTTTCATCTTGTTTTTCTAGGAAACCTTCCCCTTTTTCCACCTGTAAAACCCAGGTGCTCAAAAGCTGTTTCTTAATCCTGTGGGTATAAAGAGGACAAAATGTTTGTCTCCAGAGAAGTCATTGTACAACTTGGACTCCATATTTAATTTGGAATAGTAGACAAAAGAAAAGGGTAACTTCTAAATGTAGGATATTCTACTTAGTGCAAGTGAAGAAAATTCAAGACTTCTCCATTGTCTCTTGTGCCATAAAATGTATACTAATCTTAGACCTTGTAAAGTGGTGTGAGACCCTCAATGTCTGAGGTGAATATTTACAGCTTTGATGTGCTTTCTAATCCTTACTAAATGGATGCATCATTGTGAATATTTTAGATCTTCCAGGCTACCCTTTCTCTAACTCGCTTTTAAATTTTTTTGCTCTGTATTCCTTTCACCAATACAGAATTTTCTATGAACTTTGTTTGTTCATATTGGGTAAAAATGTAAAGTTTTTGGAATTCTCTCTAGGCTTTTCTTGATTCTACATAGCTTTTGGGTGTCCAAAACCTCCCTAAAGCAGCAGAGCTGCTTCTGTTGAGCAGTTTTGTGGATTCCTTCAGTAACAATCCATCACTAGTAGTTGAGTATATTTCAAGAAAATGAATGCACTGATAAGGAACAAAAGCCTGTCTTGTATAGCATTTGTTTTTGTGCCAAAATCCATTCCACTTTAAACTAAGAAAGATAGAATAAAATAACTAGAGAGATGCCATATGTTTAAGTCGGCATTAGTTCAGGAGAGAAGACTTTTTTTGCTTTTCAGTTTGTCCATGAAGTAGCATTAGGAATTTTTGGCTGTTTTAACGGTAGGACTCAAATGGTTCAATTTTTGTATACCTTGCCTACAATCTTTCAGTGGTTCTCAATCGTGTTAGAGTTGGGGCACCCCTCCTCAACTTGTTTGAATTTGGTATCCCTGGTTGACTTGCCACACTGGTAACTTGCCACAGGGGTTCTCAATCAGGTGCCATTGCCACAGTTATCTGGTAAAACTGTTTGTACTGCTCCTGCACAATCACCCTGAGGAGGGCTGCAGCACACAATGTTGTTCTGCGTTGTTAGTATGCTTTTAAGGTTAAAGCAAGCAAGAAAGCCAGCCCATTCTGTAGCTTTTCCTGGTCCAACTTTGCACAGCATCTCCTGGAAGCAGGCCAGTGGGATAAGTGGAACTGTCCTGCATATTTCAGTAGTGTGGGGAGGCTGGACAGGGAAGGGCTGCTTTTAGAAGCTGGCCCTCTTCCCTGCTTTAGGCTTTAGGATCTGGTGTGGGTGTGCAGTAGGCACATGGGACAATTTAACCTGGTTGTGGGGGTAATGCTCATGTTGTGGCATCCCAGCTGAGAAGCACTGCTCTATTTAAATTTTAATTTGGTGGAAAGAAGGGGTGGCATTTCTTTGCTACAGTTCGTTAATATGGAACGTTATTTTAGGCTTATTTAACATGGTTAGGAGTTATTGATTTGGTTTTGTTGGTTTCATCTTTCCAATGGGAAAAGTTTACTTCTTCAAAATGAAGTTGTGGAAATGACAGAATACTACAGAATGCAACAAAAACGTGGGGGGGAAAGATTCAGTAATATTAGTTCTCTTACATCTGTCACTTTTTTTTTTTTTTTCTGACTGACAGTTTCTTGAGGAAGAGCTAATTTGATATTAAAAATCTTAGCTTTTCCCAGAAGCAATCTTTTACATTTCAGCCTGGGGAAAAAAGTGAGGTGAGATGAACAGATTATACTTATTTATATCAGCAGGGGGGAGAGGGTGGTACAGCTGACAAAGGTAAAATAACCCCAACTGTTTTGTGTGTTTACTCCTATTCTGTAGTTAGTGGAAACTAATCTGGGGAAGCTGCCCAGCTTTCGCTTGTCTTAGGATAGAAGCAGCCCATGGACTAGATACTGTGGAATAGCTAATACCTTTTAAATTACCCTCAACTCAGTGCAATTCATTCATCTGTCCATACCCTCACCTTACTTTGTGCAAGTCATCAGGAGGCACTAAGCATGGTCACTGATTTTAAATAGTTCCCTGAAGCTGACAAGGCAACCATTCCTATAAAAGCATTTGTCAGTGCCAACTGTTTTGTGTCATATTTTGAACCCTGTTTAAAAGTGTTGTGTGAAATTATTTTTTTTTTTTACTGGTGGATGGCTTTTTCCTTTGTTAATGTGAAAATAGTTGAGAGATTTTTAGATTGGTTTCTTTAAACACTTTTTTTTCAGCCCGTCAGGGGAAGCAGTTTTACATCATTAACTAATGTTGACTGCTTCAGTAGTAATGAATACTCTGCTAGCTTTGCATGTTGTAGCTATTTTTATTTCAGTAGTGTCCAGAGACCATGCTTAGGATGGAAGACTCACTTTGCTGGATGCTGTGGAGGATATATCTAAACAGAAATCTTGTTTGATACCCTGCTTATTAAGCTTCCTTCTTTTAATTTGTTCTTAAATTTAGTATTAAAGTATAAACACATCTGTTTGTGGTGTGGCTGTAGTCACTGTACTCACCTCTTACTCCGTCCTCCAGGTTTCTGAATGCGGTTGGCCAGCGAGACGTGCTCCAAATCTTCACAACCTTTATAGCATTTGCAAGAACATGCATTTATGGCTAAAACAAGATCAGAAAAATGTTTGCATTGTGCACTGCCTTGTAAGTAACTGTTACACCTGACATATTTTAGCTGTTTGAGCCCAGCCATATTGGTTCAGTTCACATGTATACAAGTAACAAACTTCTCTATATTTAAGTTTTGGTGGTAGTATAAATTTTTTAGAGAAAGCCCTACATGTTTAAATGGTATTAACTTGCACTGATTTTGCTATGAAGTCAGTCATGAAGATAACTTAGAAACCCTTCTAGCTCCCTCTGCAGATAGCAGATGAAACAGTAACAGGAGGAATTAAGGTAGCTTGGCATTTGTGTGATAAGCACTGCTTTCTTGCACTTCTGTTAATTTCTTTGCTTGCTGCAGATCTAGCTCCAAATTTTAGGCATATAAGGGGCTTGATTTGCATAGCTCCTAGCTGGTCAGGTAATGCCAACGTTTAATGTTCAGTCCGTTGCTTAAAAACCAAATGTCTCCCTAAAGCCCTGCCAAAATTCAGCTATTCTGTTTACTGTTGGCAGGCTTTCACTAGAGAATAAAATGTTCAAATCTATCTCAGTGTGACATATCTGAGTATCGTTGTGTCTAAATAAACGTTTGATTTAAGGTAACAAGATCAGGCTTGAGGATGATTCAAGAAATATACACAGTTCACTCCTATAAACATACACAAGTTATTCCTTTCCTTATAGTGCTGCTATCTAACACTATATTATAATCTACCTGATAAGAAATTCTTATAGAAATATTATGAAGCTCAATTTTCAGTCATAAAATCATAGTGAAGTTGGGCTGGAAGGGATCTCCAGAGGTCATATAATCCAACCCACTGCCTGAGGCAAGATTATCGCTATCTAAACCTTCCTATACAAAATGTAATCCAACCTCTACATAGGGCTACCATCAATCCTAACATAACACAGACCTAACATCATACCCTGCCACAGGTAAAGCAGGGGAACCATGGCAGTCAATATCCTGCTTCTATGAAATGTTGTCAATATGTGCTCAAGAGGTCCCAGGTAGAGGGTCATGACCCTCGGTACAGAGGAAGGTAAAAACCCCTACAGTCCATACCAGTCTGACCAGCAGGTAAAATTCCTTACTTACCCCAAATATGGTGATTTGGTCTGACCCTGAGTGGAAAGGCAAGACCCTCTAGTCAGGAACCTCCCAGTTTGTTCCCAGCAGGAGCATTGGCACGCCCCTGTCAAAGTACCCAGCCTTGGCTGTAGCCAACACCCAATGCCTCCTAAAGAAGGCTTGAAAACACCCTGACACATGCCAGATAAGGGGTGACGGGGGGCCTAACTAGCGAAGTCCAGAAGCATACCCATAGTAGAATATCGGCATAGCTATGCCTGGATCATCCCCAACTAAATGCCTGTCCAGTCTCTTCTTGGAAACCCCAAGTGACTTAGTCTGGAGCTTCTTTAGGCAGTCTATTCCACCTCCTCCCTGTTCTAACAGTGAAGAAGTTTTTCCAGATATCTGGTCTAAACTTATTTTGCTGCACCTTCAAGCCATTGGTCCTCATCCTTCTCTGTGGAGCAAGAGAGAGAAAGTGCTTTCCCTCTTTTTATGGCAGCCCTTTAATTAGTTGAAGACAGCTATCATGTCTCCTCTTAAGTGACTTTTTCACAAGCTGAACATGACTAGCTCCTTTAGCCTCTCCTCATATGAATTGCCTTCAAGCCCTTTATCATCTTTGTTACCTGCCTCTGGACCCTCTCTAACTTCTCCATGTACTTTTTTTAAATGTGGAGACCAGAACTGCACACACTACTCCAAATGAAATCTAACCAGTGCCAAGTAGAGAGGTACCATCATTTCCCATGCCTTGTACCTAATGCTTCTGTTGATGAATCCCAAAATGACCTTCACCTTTCTGTGTAGCTACATCGCACTGTAAACTTGTATTAAGTCTTTGGCCTACCAAGACTCCCAAGCCCTTTTTCACAGAGCTGCCATTCAGCCAGGTGTCACTTATTTTTATTTGTTTTTGATTATTCCTCCTGAGGTGTAGCACCTTGCGCTTGTCCACATTGAACTTCATCCAGTTAGCTCCAACCAAACTTCCAGTATGTTAAGACCCTTCTGAAGTTGTGCTTGCATCCTCCAACAAGTTTGCAATCCTTTCCAGTTTTGTCATCTGAAAACTTACTCAAGAAGCTTTTTATGCCAGTATCCAAATCATTAATAAACATGTTAAACAGCACCAGGCCCAGGATGGACTCTTGTGGGACTCCCCATGAAGCCACCTTCCATTCTAACATGAACCCATTAATAATTACCCTTTTGCTTGTGGTTCTTGAGCCAGGTGTCTCTTCACCTTGTTGTAGTTTTAGTCTAGTCCATGTTTTTGCAGTTGGTTTGTGAGAAGGTTGTGTGGCACCTTATCAAAAACTTTACTAAAATTCAGATGCATTATATCCATGGCATTCCCTTCAACCACCCAAGCAGTTTTTGTCAAAGAAAATCAAGTTTGACATGATTTGTTCCTAGTAAACTCATACTGATTGTTTGATCAGCCTTTCCTCCTCCAGATGCTTGTAATTGACCTTCCTTAGGATAAGCTTCAGTAACTTCCTAGGTATTCATGTGAGGTTTACTGGTCTGTAGATGCCTGTGTCCTCCTTTTTTGCCTTTCCTCTGTAAAAAGAAGAAATACTACATTGGCCCTTTTCCAGGCCTCTGATTTATCTGTCTGGCCTGTCTCCTACAACTTCATGAAGGTTACTGCCAAGGGCTCCAAGATCTCCTCTGTCAGTTCCTTCAGGACCCTGGAATGAAGTTCACCTGGCCCTGCTGACTTAAATTCATTCAGACCTACCAAAAACTCTGATCATCTCTCTTATCTCCTCCCTCAGCTTGCCCCTTCTATAACCAGATAATCTGTATTGGGTATTTGACTGAAACTTAATTTTTTTGTGAAGACTGAGACAAAGTAGATCTGTTGAGTAGATCCGCCTTCAGTTGGGAGTTCCCTGTGGCTTGTTAACAGAGAACAGCTTCATTGGTCCTTCTTTTTTGGCTGACGTACTTCTAGAACCTCTTTTTGTTGTCCTTGACTTCCTTTCCTTGGTACAGCTTGTTGTTTCTCTTTGCCTTCCTGATTTTTGTCGCCACAGACTCTTGCAATTTCCTAGTATGCTTCCTTGATGACTTCCCCTTTCTTCTATAGCCTGTGCTTTATTTTTCCATTGAAGGTATTTTAGATGCTCCTAATGCAGCTACAGTGGTCTCTTGCCATTCTTCTTGTGCTTCCATTGTGTCAGAACAGTTTCTTGTTGGGCGTCCAATACTGTGCCCTTCAGAAGCTCCCAAATGTCATGGACACCTTTTTATCTTTCACTGTATTCTCATGACACCATGCCTATGAACTCCTTGAGTTCTATCAAATCTGACTTTTTGAAAACTTGCAATTTTGTTGACCTTGTGCTTTAAAAAAAAAAAAAAAAAAAAAATGGTGACAAACCAGCTATATCAGCCAATACTGATCCGATAACATATGCAGCCCAGCAGTGTAAAGACCAGTGTCTGGCCGGTAAGTCTTGTGGGGGGTGGAGTGCAGATCGAGGTCCCCACAGTGAGGGAGGGAATTGGGGCAGGTGCTGCTCAACTGGGATTTGTGGGCAGGGTGAAGATAGGCTGTCTGCTGCAAGCTTGGGGCCAAGGGCTGCACTGGCCTCTTCTGGGGGGTGGGGGGGCAACTGGGCTGGTGCTGCAGTTAAGGTAGGTGGGGCAGGTGGTAGTAGCACTGGGAGGGGGGGCTACAGCAAATGCAGCCCTAGCCTAGCAGTCCTGCCAGGAAGAGGCCGGTGCAGCCTCTGGCCCTGAGCCTTCCCCTTCCCTGGATGAGCCACCCATGGCTCCCTTCCTTCCCCCACAGACTTTCCAAGCTGCCAGGCTGCATTCCTGGCTGCTTGCATGCTGTGGCTGCACTCATACATATGGCATTTATCAGTGACATTATTGGCTACACTGGCCAAAAAAAGCTGATTGCTGACAGTGTCAATTTTCCTTTATTGGTCCGATATGGACCGATTTTATTATTTTAATTTTTTTTATCAGTGCACCTGTAGTGTTGCATCTTTCACCTTGCATCTTCCTTTCTTCGCTGATGTCTTCTTCATCCT
This sequence comes from Crocodylus siamensis, assembly GCF_052110815.1. Taxonomy (NCBI): domain Eukaryota; kingdom Metazoa; phylum Chordata; order Crocodylia; family Crocodylidae; genus Crocodylus; species Crocodylus siamensis. The sequence continues at coordinate 110,725,049 of NC_143397.1, read as the reverse complement.
GAACACCACCACCTTGTTCTCCCAACCCTGTCCTTCTGAAACAGTGTAACCCTCCATGTTGGCATTCCAGTCACAAGAAATGTTCTGCCAGGTCTTGGCAATACCAGCCAGATCATAGATCTTTTTACCGGCTGCATCTTCCAGCACCTCCTTGTTTATTTCCCATACTTCTTGCATCTGTATGCATACATTGGATGTGTTTTGAGCTCCTTGAACCCCTTTTGTGCCACTTGGTATAGTCCTGTAGCTCTCTTGCCCTTTCCCAGAGTTGAATTGCTTTGTTGAGTCCTTTACCCTCTGGACTGCATACTCTGTTGCTGGAGAGTTTTTTGATCACCATCCCACACAGAATCTAATTTAAAGCCCTCCTTGCTAGGTTGGCCAGGTGATGCCTAAAGATGCTTTTCCCTCTTCTCATCAAATGGATCCCATCTCTTGATGGCAGTCCTCATCCCAGTAACATCTGCGTGTTGTCAAAGAAGCTGAAGCCTTCACCTAGACACCACCATCTAGGTCATGTGTTCACTTCCAGAATACTATGTTCTCTGCCTGAACTCTTGCCAGGGGCTGTGTCTGAATGAAGGCCAGAACCATGGGTTCCATCTGGGTGGAGGCTCAGAAGTACCAGAGGGGAGGGATCCAGCTTCCGGGGATGTGGGGTGATGTGTCCCACCCACCGTTGCACCAGTAGTAGTTTAGCTAGTACTGTGCCAACCACTCCCTTGAGGCTCACTGCCTAGGGCCTTGTGCCCCTTCTGCCTACCTTCTCATGCAAGCTCCCATGCTAACTTGTGCACTGGGCCTGGAAGCAGACCTGTTTGCATGTTCTGTTCATGAGTCTCTGGTCACATGGCTCCCTGGGGGGCTGGGCAAATTAGGAGCTGGAGTGGGGTGACCCTCTTGACTCCTCAACTGCCTCGCCACAGCTGTGCTAGGTCCCTCCTACCATGGGCCCCACTTACCTCTGGCTAGGCTGGGGATTGTTGGGGGTCCTGGGGCTCATGGGGGCATGGTGGGTTTCCACCTGTGCATCTTGCTTCAGAGCCGAAGTGACTGAAATCCCTGCCTACTTGTACTTTGGTGACTGGCTGATCAGAGGCAGGTTCCATCCAGAGACTGAAGCGCTCAATCTACCTCTTTACTCACAAGGCAACCTAGCTGAGAGAATGCAGTGAAAATTCTCTTGGCAACAGAGTACAAAGGAGCCATGATTTGCTTTCTGTTGCCAAGAACATCTGCCAGAAGGTGGTTTCCAGTCTCTTTAGTTACTGATAAACTGCTTAAGATCAAATTTATCCATGACTGTACAAATATCTAGAATTTTTAGGCCCCATGTCAACATTGCCAGCCTCACCTGTAGCTCTTAATGTGCCTGAGGTCGGTGTGCTCCTTGTCCAGACATCACATAATCAAGAGACCTCAAGACCAGCAAGACCTAACTTGGTGGTCAGACCCACTAAATGTGTGAGGGAAGTAGGTGTGTGGGGGTAGTTTTTGTCCCTTTTCCAATTATGACATTTTCTCCAGGTGCTTTAGACTGAGATGCTTATCTGAACTTTCTGTAGATTTCAGGAAGGCATGCAATACCAAGAAGATCTGCGTTCAGAGTCCCTTGATCATAGGGAGAACATCAGTGATAGGGTAGGGCAACGTATCAGTGACTCTGGTCACCTCTTATTAGACTAGGTTTTTTTCACTTAGACCTATTGAAAATGACTACATGCTATCGTATACTTCCTTATTCATCCAAGTATATCTGGAAATGAAGGTAATTTTATTTACCCCTTCGGCTGACATATATGGATGTTGGCTATTGACTAAGATTCTCCTTAATGAGTGTAAGACTTTCCCTTTATAAACTGAGAAACCTGAGCATTCCTGGATCTTACTGTTCAGTGTTTTAGCAACCTTGTCTTGTATTGCAGAGGAACTGAAGGACAATTACAGTTGCCCTACCCTTATGTTCACATAATGGAGTATATGGAGGCACAAGCTGTAGCTACAATCCTAATAGATGATGCTAATAAATGTTTCTACCAGGAAAACTTTATTCTTCAGAATGGATAAAATTGCGCCAGCAGCTCAAAACAATAGATACCCAGCAGAGTCTGCAGTACCAAAGAATTGCAACAACGTGCTGCTCCTGGAACATGTTGGGCTAGTCTTTTAACTCTCTTAAGATTCATTATAAAATATTATTGGTGTACAATGCTTTTAATTTTTTTTAATCTTATCTAACTGTATTGGTAACAGATTCCACAGGGATCTCTTTCATACCCATTCTGTGATCAGAACTGTTCGCCATGTGCGACTTCTGTATTGACTTTCTTAATTTTTTTTTGTTGAATCAATTACTTGATGCTTTCAATATCTAACCTTACTATCAAAGCAGTACTTACTGCAGCCATTATTGCAACTCACTGAGCCTCAAACTTTGTGGCTGGGGTTGTCATATCCCTCCTTTTCCTAGGCAGTATTATAAAAATTCATCCCTAGGAATCTCAGAATTTGATCCTACACTGGTGTTGCCTTACCAGCCTTCTTTCCAAGGTTGCATTTCATACTGAGAAATACAGCCTGCTTTGGATTTGTCCTGAGTGTTCTATATCTGCTTCTTCAACAGGCCAAGCCACCTCATATGAGAATCTTGAAATGGAAAACTACATAAAATTCTACCTGCCATCATATCACTGCAAGCCTCTTCCTCCAGTTGTCCAGGCACATTCTGTCATAGCACAGATGGCATCTTCTGGCTGGTTTGGGAATGTTTCAGTTTCTTACTCTTTAAACCAGCATGGAGCAGACCAGTCACAGACTTTGGTTAAACGTTGCAGATTGACCTAGCATTTAGGTCAGATGGCAAGCCTAAGAGAGCAGTGCTTCAAGTGGTACTCACTTGAAACAGTTAAAACTCCTCAGTCCCACTGTCCAAAGAAGTTATTGTATGTCATTTACCTCCTGTGATCTCTACTCTGTATTTGGCAGAGAGTATGATTGCTCTTCCTCAGCAGGAACTGGGGAGATATTGGAGTCACTGAGTTGCATAATCTATTCTCCAATCACATTTGTGGTGTTTTTACCAGTCCCTCTTCTGCATTGCAAAGGAACCAAAGGACAGTCACAACTGCCCTACCCTTCTGCCTTCACATGGAAGTATAAGGAGGCACAGGTTGTAGATGAAGTCCTAACAGGTGATGCTATTAAAGTGCATATGCTCATATAATGAGATGAACATGAGCTGCTGCATGTGGGACCCCATAGGTAGCACTGAAATTCAGAAAGGGCCACATTACTACTTGTCCCTGTCTCTCAAGTACTACTTTACTACACCCTCACTGAAGTATGAAGTAAAGCTGGAACAGTACTAATAAACACTTGAAAGTGCTTCTTAAATGCCAGTATATGATGTTGCATTCATGCACTGATATTTGAATAAGAAGTATCAAGGAAGGAAGCATGTTCTTGTTGGAAGGGATTGCAGCTGATGTCTATTCTTATGGCTCTTCCAGTTGCTTCTGGGCATTTTATGCTTACTCTCATAGTAGTTTGCCAGCTTAAGGATGGTCTCAAATGTATCTTCCACATAGCGACTAGATAATGTGATTTAAAGCACAAGGGTCATGATGCTAAGAATTCCGTCCATGAAATACTTCAGCTTTACACAGTAATTAATAGTAATTTCTAACATCCAAGCAGGAAGCGAATTTTCTTTTCCTTGTCTGTTCTGTGCTTTTGTGAGCAGCTTTAATTCTAACAAGTCTAGTAGTCATCTAATAACCACATGTGCCTTCTTTTTTTGATTGTGCAAACAGTAATATAGAATAACTCCTGCCTTTTTATTTATTTAAACCAAGTTTAATAACATTAAGCTGTCCTTTTTTTGTAGGATGGAAGAGCAGCTTCTGCTGTTGTAGTTTGTTCTTTCCTGTGCTTCTGTCATCTCTTCACTACTGCTGAGGCTGCAGTTTATATGTTCAGTATGAAACGCTGTCCACCTGGCATTTGGCCGTCTCACAAAAGGTACAGTATGAATTGGTTTTCAAAGCATTGTTAAAGCAAATCTTTCAGAAATGAATATGCTTAACCCTATTTTACAGGATGATTGTAGAGAGGTAGATTAAGAATTGACCTGGTAGGACTGCATAACATTTACAAAACCAAACAGCTTCACCTGTAGGGCTGTGTAGATTTGAATTGTATAATGTTTTAATTGTTACACTTGTTTTTTATTTACCAGGCAAATAAAATGTAATTGGTGTGGTGTAAATACGTTCGATGGCTAGATTATAATTTCAGTTCTAGTTTTTATAACCCTTCCTTCACCTACCTCCCTCTTCCTTAAAGTCCCAGAAAAAAGTGTAAGATGCAACAGTTTACCTACAACTTTTTGCTTATGTAGTAAGGTATGACGTACTTTTTGAAAAGAGCAAACCTAATACGTTAAAATGAGCTTTTAGTTTGGTAACAGAGTAAACTTGGTGCACTGTATTAGTTTTTGTAATGGTAGAAATGTTTCAGTAATGAGATCCCAGTATGGCATCTGTTAATAGATCTTTGCTCATTGCTGCATGAGCAGAGAAGGAATTTGTTTTCCCTCCACTCAGCTACTACATGTCCGGGGAGGGGATTTCCCACCTTCTTTGGGTGCTGGCTGCAGCCAATGCTGCAGATTTTGACTGGGGTTTGCCAGTGCTCCTGTTTTAGGAATAAAACCCTGAGGTTCTTGATCAGCGGATCATGCCTCTGCTTAGGGTTAGTCTGATTTGCCACACTTGGTATCAGAAAACAATTTTACCCCACAGATTTGGTATGGGCTGTGGAGGTAGGGGTTTGCCTTCGTCTGTAGCAGGGGGCATTGCCCTCTTCTGTGGATCTCTTAAACACATTTTTAATAATCCTTGCATCAGGTGCTGTCTTAGTCAGGGGCATATTCCCCCCCCCCCCCCCCCCCCCCCCCGGTAACCAGTCAGTGACTAGGCGGGGTTCCCCCCATGGCCAACTGCTTCAACTGAGGGTGGGCAGATCCCTGTGCCTGCTGAGAACCGACTGCTTGCAGGGCAGTATTGGCACTCCCACCTGCTCCCCCTGCCTGCCACCTGAGCGGGGTATGCAGCCTGTTGCGGGGTGCACCGGTGTTCTCAGGGGATGCACGTGCACTCCCTGTGCATTGCCACAGAGCAGCACAGTGACAGCCCTTGTGCTTGTACTTTACCTGTCATGAGTTAGTGTGCTTTTGGTATCTTTGGGCAATATCTCCTGTAGTTGTGTGACTGCAGTAGTTTCTTGTTTAGGTAGGGATGATCCTGCCTAAACTAGATGAGGAGTGGCCAGCCTGCAGCACATGTGCCAAAGGTGGCATGAGCAACCTCTGTGTCACATGGCAGATGGGGGAATCGGAAAAGACAGCACAGCAGCAAATAGGACAAGAAACAGAAAGCAGATTGGGTGGGGGAACGGGTTTGGAGAAATACTTGAGGATGGTATTTTGTGGCATGCCTGCAAAGAGTTGTGTGCCCTTCTCCCCCCACCGCATTGGATTAGATAACCTCCAGAGCTTTTCAGCCCTATTTTTCTTTGATTCAGTCAAGACACTAGTTTTGAAAAGGGGGGAGGACAGATTAGCAAATAGCAGAGGAACAAAATTATATACTACCATTTAGAAAGGTATTTAGATGTGGTTTGGTTAACTTAACTCCCTATCAGCCCACCACTGCTTATGTTCAGTGGATCCTGACCAGGATGAATGTAAGAATAGTCCAGGAATCTGAGCTGTCCTCTGCAGCTTTAGAGACTTAGGCTCATTTACTTCTATAACTTACAAGTTCTATATCCCTTTTCTGTGTGCCTCCCATTTCCCATCTGGAAAATGGAAGTAATGGCACTTTCCAGCCTCACCGGGCTAAATACACTGAAATATTGTGAGTAGCTCAGCCAAACATGCAATTCTTGCTGATACTTGTATCTGGTAGTTTTTTGGGTTTTTTTTAACTTAAATCAAAAGACGGCATTTAAGAACCTGATCAAGTTTATTCCAGAGGTGAAGATGAATGCTTCAGCATTCCGACTTTTGACCAACGAGTATGCACTGGGTGCATCTACATGAGACGCTGCATCGCTGGAGTGATGAGCTATGGCAATGTAGTTCATCGCTATGGAGACGCAATGTCTGTAGGCACAAATCTTGATGCCAATGCTACTGCTCGGTAGCATCAGAAATGACCCATGAGGTGCCAGGACTGCATAAGTAGGTACTAAATGATTGTTCAGTAACTACTGCTCAGTTTGGCGTAATGTGTGGATGTACCCACTGTGAGCAAAGCCAGCTAGAAATATACTCTACCCTTCAGAGCTGTGCATGTTATGAGGTCATCGATATGGTCTTGAGTAGGTTAGCTTTTATGGGAGGAATGAAAAGTTTGTAACAAGTAGAAAATGATTCAGGCTATTTAAGTTGATACTCAGTGTGGAAGGTGGAGAACCTGCGTAAATAAGGTTACTGGCTTGTGTGCTGCCTTGTGTTTAGTTTTGGGGAACTTTAATTCTTTCATTTAGGGCCAGATAAGTGGTATGGGGCTGGGTCTGTGGGCTGGGTCCATCGTGTGTCCCAGATGGCCCAGAATGGCCTCTGTGTACAGTGTAGGATGTCAACTCAGAGACCAATGGGTAGCACGGGGTGCTGGATGTTAGGGCATCATAAGATGCATCCAGCCCACAGGTCATATCCTTTAACACCTCTGCTTTACATTGAGTTCATGCAGGTTTAGAGTTGAAATAACTTCCTCCTTAGCCTTAAGTGGAACGACTCTGTAGAGGCCCACCATTCAAATTTAGGATACTTTTCTTTGTCCAATTCTTTCAAGTTTTGGTTTGAGTCTTCAATAGAGACATCATTTGGAGAAAGGCATACTTAAGTTTCCTAAAGTGATATTAAATATACAGTGTTGTGATAAGATGGGGTGGGCTGGATGCAGCCTGCCAGGCTATTCTATCTGGCCCGTGGGGCCCCTAAAAAAAATTTAGAAAATGTAATGTTAATCTGCCCTGGGTTGCCTGTCATGTGGCCCTCTGCTTGCTGAAACTAAGTAAGTGGCCCTCTGCCCAAAATAATTGCCTGCCCCTGTGATAAGATCATGCCAGCATCCAGCCTGCTATTGAACTGATGGTTACAAAAGCTTTTTGCATTGTGATTTCTAGGCTCTAGGTTTCTGCTGAACAAATGCTTCTTGTTTTGACAGGTATATTGAGTACATGTGTGACATGATGGCAGAAGAACCCATTATTCCTCACAGCAAGCCGATCCTCATCAAATCAATTGTCATGACTCCAGTACCTCTCTTCAGCAAGCAACGCAATGGCTGTCGGCCTTTTTGTGAAGTTTACGTTGGGGATGAAAGAGTGACTACTACCTCACAGGAATATGACAAAATGAAGTAAGTGCAGGTTGCAGCTTGGTCCCTAAACTGTAAGCCAGCTTTTCTTTGTGCTGTTTTTAGTATTTGTTTATGTCTATGACACATGTTTGTGCTGTTTCACTGCACTAATGCAGCTATAGGCCTTTGAATTCAAAGTTTGTTGATGAAAAATCAAGTTGTGGTCCTTGTACAGTCTCACCGTAGTTGTGGTCAACATCCTGCTTGCAAGCTGTAACCCTAAGCACAGTCTTGGAGTATTTGAAAGTTAGTATTCAGACTTTTATTTAAATCCAGAATGTTTTGCATCCTACGGAGTATAGCATGAGTTTTAAGGTTGTGCTTAAAGGAAATTCAAATATGTAAAATCAAAATTACACCTTCTGGAAAATAACCATTTAAAATTTAATACTGGTTCACAGGAGTATAGCAATTGTTTTTTCCAGCTTCCGCTCAACAAAAAAAGCATAATCTCAAGTTTTGAAGTAAGTTATACTGACGTGGTTTAAAATGCCTGTGTTTTCCCCACACCCTCCTGGAAGAGTAAGGATATCTGCAATTCTTTTCCTAACACCAACTGTAGACAAACTAGGTAGTATGGGTGTGTGGAACAGGCTGCATTCGATTCAGATTTGGCCCGAATTGGGACAGTGATTTAAATGAGTTGATTTCAGATCACTGTCCCCAATTGGATTAGGCCAAATCCCAATCTGAAGATTTGATACTGACTTGGAGAATCAGCGGTTCAGCCATAGACACTGCTTTAAATGTTTGTTCTACATATCTAGAAGTAGCAGCACAGCTTGTGAATGCTGCGATGCGGGGGTGGATGGAGCATCCCATAGAACACTGCCCCTTCCCCCACATGCTCAGCAGCAAACCCAGAAGTGGACCGGAACTACTTCCGGTCTGCTTCCAGGACTGCAGCTGAGCATGTGAAGGCCCCCCCCATGTCCCCACCAGCTTGGCAATAGGCTGCGGGGGGACCCCAGGTACCCCCCCCAGACCCAGGAGGCACCAGTCACTGAGCCATGGGGGGGCCCCAGCACACTTCCCAGTGGACCAGAAGTTCTGCCGAGCATGCTGGGGAGCCCCCCCGTGCTCCTGTGGGATGCTCCATCCACCCCAGCATTGCAGCATTCACGAGCCACCTGCTACCTCGAGGTATGAAGAAAAAACGTTTACACCTGCATCTATATCAAAATCGCTGAATCTCAGTCGATTCGGAGGGTTCTGATTCGATTCAGAGAAATTAAAGGGTCTCCTTATTCGATTCAGATTTGGAGATTCGGCCACCAAATCAGGCTGAATCTCCACTGTATTGAATCGGGGACTGAAGCTTTGCACAGCCTTATTAGGCAGCACTCCTTATCGTTTGATCCTGCTGAATTGACTAGAATTTCTTGTCTTGGTATTTTTAGTGCTAAAATGTTATTGATGTACTTATGGGAGAAGTCTGGGATGTTGACAGGAAGAGAGAGTTACCACCAATAACAAAGTGCTCTAATAACCTAAAGTCCCCAACTGATATTCAGAGACTCGAATGACATTTTTGGGTTTTTGGCCTGCTTCCAGTAGTTTAAAAATAAGGACAAAAATTGGGGTTCACCTAGCTGCAGTATATGGGGAGAGCTTTCCAAAGAGGTCAAGAGAAGAAGCAACTCATTTTTGTCACTGAACAGTAGTCTCAGAAGACAGGTTTTTTGGGGAAAATACGTAGTAATATTTGTGAGTTGACAGAATCACTTAAAGAAACCAAACTAAACAAAATAAAGGAACCAAAAGTTTTCAAAAAATATAAATTGTTGTTTTTCTTTAGAGAGTTTAAAACTGAAGATGGCAAAGCGGTAATCCCCTTGGGGATAACAGTGCAGGGAGATATTCTCATTGTGATCTATCATGCCAGGTCAACCTTAGGAGGCAGACTCCAAGCAAAGGTAATGATAAACTTAATCATGTCATGTGCTGGCTTTTCATGTTACAGATTGGTTGCTATGGTCTCTGTCTGTCGTCACTGTTAAACACTTAATGATAAAAACTTTAAGTTAAATTGTTTAATTCATTTTTATCCTTCCTTCCTTCCTTGTGACCTCACCGCCCCCCCCCCCCCAAAAAAAAAAAAAAAAGGGTGGCGGGGGGGTTTGTGCAAGACAATTCATCAGCCTGTCTCTTTCCAGGCAACTCCTGGACAGTGGGCTGTCAAGGGGTGTACAGTTTAGTAGGAATTTAATTAAGTAGGTATTTCAACAGAAGATAATTATCCCTGGTATTGTTGCTGGGAACCTTTCCACCTAGTTTTTCCATGGAGTTTTACCATACTCTTTTACTTTTAGAAGGAAAAGAAAAATCACAAGTACATGTTTAACAGAGGTCTTTATCTTACTCTTCCCCTTCTCACAAAATAAATTCATCAACTTTTTTTCATCTCTAAAAGGCAAACTACAATATATTAGACTCCTCTTAGTGCATCAAATTATCAGGAATAAATCCCTAAAATAGTATCTTTTAACAGTGCCTTTTCTAACTGTCTAGCACTGGCTAACTAAGAGATATCACAGGTCTATAAAGTATTGTCATGCCTTCAGAAACTCGGTTTATTTTTTCCAAGACTTTCATTGTGGTACTTTGCTCTTTTTTTTTTGGTTGAAAGGGAGAAACACTTTGTGGGCTATGAAAGCCAAATTTGTTAGGACAGTGTCACATGTTCATAAGATCTTTCTTTGCTGCTGCATAACCAGAGTAAGGTCTGGACAACAGAGTGAGGGAGGTCTCTAAAATATAATGGAGTGTATTAATATGAAGTGTAACTTTTGGTATGCTTATTTACAATATACCGATAATTAATGAAGAGCTTTGAACCACTGTTTTGGCAGGCAAATGCAAAGGATAAAAGCCTGGCAGAAGCTAACTTTCCGAAGTTTTTAATACTGTTTTAGTCTACTGTATACTTAATTCAGTACCTGTGAAGTTTCTCTTTCTGGTTTCTTAGGTGTGGAATAGAATTCTTGCTTAGATGATATTTTCAGAAAGAGAAAATATATAAGCCAAGCTTGGTTTTATATGCCTCACTTTGGTAAATGGCAAGAAATTGTCTGAGCATTAGGAAACTAAAAAGTTAACCTTCTGGGGAAGGGATGAGAATTGGATATTAAGTTAATGACTAATACCTTTTACCTGTGTTTTACACACAACATTTTCCATGTGTTCATGGAACCTAAGTGTTTTCCAACCCCAAGAATGTTTGGATGCCAAATCTGAATCCCTTGTTTTAAGTAGCAGACCTGGATTTAGTTCAGTAACTTGATCAGACACCTCTACATAACACCTAATGTACTTTTTTGCAAGAAAATTTAGGGTCACAGGGAAGTAGGGCTGGCAGGTTCATCTAGTCCAGCACTCTGCTCAAAGCATAATTGTCCCCAACTTAGTGTCTGCCTAGCCTGCTCTTGAAAATGTTCAGGGGTAGAAAGTTCACCATTTCTTTTGGTAGTGTGTTTTGTGCTTGACCACCCTCTATAGCCAGAAAGTTCCTTCTAATCTACAATCTTAATTTCCTCTGCTGCAGCTTGAAACCACTGCTCCTGGTTCTATCACCTATGGCCAAAAAGAAGTCTTTCTCTAAATCTTATTTGTAACCTCCCTTCAGGTATTTGAAGGCTATCAAATCCCCACCCCCCTTCTGCAGATGACTGAAAAACCCGTGTTCTTTCAGCCCATCATAAGTCACGTTTTTTCAGGCCTCTACTCATTTTTGTCACTCTGCTAGACTCTTTCCAATCTGTCCACCTCCTTCCTGAAGTGTGGTGACCAAAACTGGACATACTACTCCAGCTGAGGCCTCACCGGTGACAAATGAAGTAGAAGAATCACTTCCCTTGATTTGCAGGTGATATTCCTGTTAATATAGCTCAGCATGCTATTGGCTTTTATTGCAACAAGCATGGAATGTTGTCTCATTCAGTTTATGGACTGCTATAACTCCCAGGTCCTTCTCTGCAGTTCTGCAGCTTGGCCAGTCATTCTTCAATCTGCATTTGTGTATGCAGTTATGTCCCAAGGGGCAGACTTTGCATTTGTACTTGTTGCTTTTCATGTGATTGATTGCGGACCACTTCTCCAGGCTATCCATGAAATTTTGGATCCTAGCCCTACCTTCCAGTGTCTGCAGCTCCACAAAATTTGCAGACAGCAAGTTCAGTGAAGTGTACATTCAATCCATATAATTGATGAAGGCGATTTGAATAATACTGGACTTGGGGCAGACCCCTGGGGACTCTCCCTTGATGCCATTTGACTACCTGTTGAGCATGATGCTCCAACCAATTATGTGTGCACCTTACAGTGTTTTTTTTTTTTTTTTTTTTTGTCTGTATTTCATTATCTTATTCATGAGATTTGTTGTGGAGAAGGTGTCAGAAGCCTTGCTAAAGTCAAAGTCTCTTGCATCTACTTCTGCCCCATCCACAGATCCCATCATCTTTCTATCACAGAAAGATACCAGGTTGGCCAGGCATAACTTGCTCTCAGTGAATTCATACTGGCTGTTCCTGATCACCGTGTTTCCCCTCTAGGCTTTTTCCAATTTTTTTTTTTTAATTATTAGTTTGTGGGGAGAACCTGCTTCATGATCTTTATAGGTATTGAGGTCAGGCTGACTAGCATGAAGGATTCCTCCTCCTTCCGTTTCTTAAAGATAAATACTATATTTGGCCTTTTCCAATAATCTAGGACCTCACCCAACTTCCATGAGTTCTCAAAGAGGATAGCCAATGGCTCAGCAGTTTCTTAGCCGATTCCTTCAGTACCCTTGGGTTCATCCCATATGGCCCTGCCAATTTGAATATATCTAGTTTCTCTAAGTAGTACTTAACCTGTTCTGACTCCTTCCCTGTCTCTGCTGCCAACTGTACTCATCATTTAGTAGCTACTTCTATTCATGAAAAGCTGAAGTAAAAAAAAAGGCATTAAATGATTCAGCACTTTCTGTATCGTCCATAATAGATTGCCTTCTCCACTCCATAAGGAACCTATGGCTTGTTTGGTATTACTCTTACTCTTTATGTACTTGCAGAATCCCTTTTTATTGCCTTTTTAATGTCCCTTGCCAGTTAGAAGTACTCAAATCATGCCTTGGCCTTCCTAACTTTTCCCTGCACGCCTGTGTGATTTTTAATTTTTGCATTTACTCTCTTAATATCACTGAGTTTCTCCTTCTTTTTTCTTAAGACCAGGCTGGTCTGCTGCATTTCTCATTCTTCCATTGCACTTTGGTAACTTCTTCCTGCACCTGTAACATGGCCTCCTTAAAGTACAGGCTAATTTAGACTAATTATTCCAGCATGCATTAAATATCACTACACTGAACGATGGATTGTTTTAACAATCTTTTCTGGTAACTACTAGAAATCAGAGCTGTATAGTTTTAGTTCAGCTCATTAGGGAGGAAAATACGTAATTAGAAATACTGAGCTTTGGCTAACTTTTGTTCTTCATCTAGTTGTTGGCAATCCTATTAAGTTTTTCTACAATTTTAAAGCAGCATACATTTCCTTGAATTTTTAATCCCGCATTTGTATTTGGTTAGTGAGAAATTATGGCAACTAATCCCCACCTTCAAATGGACCAAAAAAATCCACTTGGTATGTCAATATATAATTTTAGGGCACTTTTTACATGTACTCCTACTAGAGGTGCACCGATGCATTGGTTCGCTATCAGATCGGTACTGATATAAAGAAAATTGGCTGTATCGGAAATCAGCCCAATGCCGCTGATAATTTGGCTGATTTAAATGCTCATGAATGTGCAGCTGCAGTGCAGTACTTGGGCAGTGAGGCACAGAGCCCAGCAGTGTGGAGAGCTGCATGCAGCTAGTAAGTCCATTGTGGTGGGAGGGGAGAGAAGAGGTGTGGTGGGGAGCAGATCAGTGCCTCCCAGGGTGAGGGAGGGGGCAGGGGCAGGTGGTGCCCAGCTGGAGTAGGGCAGGGTGTGGGACAGCTGAGGCTCATGGTAGGGAAGAGGGCTTCCATCACTGCTTGCACCCTGGGAAGGCAAGGGGGAACAGGTGCCCCCAGATCTGGGCAGGGAGGGCAGGCGGGCTGGAGCTGGGGCTGCGCCAAGCTCTTCTTAGTGAGGGCTGGGCTGGGGTAGGAGCTACCAATGGGACTGCAGCCACCCCAAATTTTGTTGCATCTCTGCTTCCAGCGTTGATGCTGCCCACCTGGCGCAGCCCTGGCTCAATGCCCCGCTTCCACCTACACACCAAGAGCCTGGGACTCTGCCAGGTGGGTGGTGTTGACACTGGGAACAGAGCTACGGCAAAATTTTTTTTGGAGTGGCTGCAGTCCCTTCCCCAAACCTATCCCCCACCGAGAAGAGCCCAGCGCAGCTCTGGCTCCAGCCTTCAGCTGCAGCTTGTCTGCCCTGCCCAGCACAGATCTAGGGGCACATGCCCCCTCCATGCCCTTCCAGAGTGCAAGCAGTGGTGGGAGCTGCCCCCCCCCCGGAATTGTGGTTCCTTCCCATGCCTGCCCCTTCCCCCTCCTTCACTGCAGGGGGCATTGATCTGCACCCCCTCCCCCTTCCACCACAACTGACTTACCAGCTGGATGCAGCTGTGTTGGAAATTAGATCGCTATCAGCTGATACGCCTCCTTAAAAACTAGCTATTGTTATCGGCTCCCAAAATCTCTATCAGTGCACCCCTAGCTCCTAAATATTCTGATTTAGTATGCATTGGAACAGACTTAATCTACTCGGAATGCTCCAGCACGCTGCAGCATCTCATGTATTCAGCATCCCCACATTTCAGAATGGCAGTGGGTACACTTTAAGGCTCATTGAACAAGCTTTAGTTAAAGCATCCCTACTGCCATTTTGAAACATGGAACACTGAATACACCAGAGGCTGCAGGTGTTTTAATTAGAGTGGCTCCTGATAGCTGCTCTAATTTAAAATGCTCCCCCCCCCCCCCCCAAAGCATATGTATAGGTTCCCTTATTTAGGCCTCCAATATGGGTGCAATGGGCCCTGTTGTAGTAAAAATCTACTTTTGAGGGGGGGAAAAAATACAAATTTTGTCAGTTAATGTTAAGTATTCCTGTTTTTAAATTATGATTTTTTTAATCTCTTATCTGAAGGGGTAAATTGCTGTTTCATTTCCCAGGCACTAGTCTAGTTATATGCAGAGTAAATATTGCTGTCACTTGGTCCAAATGTCCAAGTTAGTCCTATTTGAAGCCTAGGGAGTTTATTTTGGTGTAATTCCGTACAGTAATAGAGCAAGCTTGTTGGCTTACCTTAGACACCTTGATGAAGTGGATTTTAATGCTGCTAGAGTGTGCCACTGTAAACACAAAGTATAGACCAGGGCCAGGCAATTTTATATTGGGTAGAGGGTCTCTTAACAAGTTTTGGCAAGCTGTCAGGGCTGCATGGGTAGCTCTGCCCCTTGACAGGTGCCCTGCACCCTGGTGGCCATCTTGGGATTGGAAGTCCTGCCCCCTAACCCCAATCTTTGCCACCAGAAGTCCCTCCCCTTGCCCCCAAAAGTACTCTGTTCAGCAAGGGGTTTTAGCCTCTTGGAACCAGAAAAATACCAAAAGATGCTCTAAAAACCAAACACTTTAAAATATTCATTAATTTCATTTTTAAAAATATTTTTGTACTGGTTTACATATGTTTCTGGGTTTACATAGAGGTGATTGTATATAATAGCTTAAAATGAAGTCTTACTCTTGTATATTGTGGGGAGCCTGTGGGTATGTTGGGGTGTCTGGGGGGGGGGTGGATAGGTGCGGGAGGTGTGGGGGGGTATGTGTGGATATGTGGGGTGTAGTTGGGTAGGGGTTTGGGGGGGATGGGTGTGGGGGGGTATGTGGCTGGTGATTGTGTGGGTTTGGGGGTCTGCATGTATGGCTTTGCAAGGTTGGGGGGGTGATATGTGTGGGACACCCTACAATAGATCGATTATCTTTCTGTTGTTCCATGGCCCCGTGCTCCTGTTCCAGGGATGCAGCCAGGAGCCATGTGGTGCTAGAGCAATGTGGGGGCAATGAAATGGCTGGGGACAGGGCTGGGCTCCTGCTTGCTGCTGCAGGATCCTACTGCTCCTGGTTCCTGTCATCTTTGACAGGCAGCCAGGAGCAGATAAATATTTTTCTAATCTTTTTATGGGTCCTGTGGGCTGCATAGAATGGCCTGGTGGATCGTATTTTGCCCACCTTGATATAGACAGACCTAATGATTGTAAATATATTGATGGATGCTGATATAAGCTAGCTGACAACTCTTGTCTGCATGATTCTATAGTAAAAATGTTCCCACTTGAACCCTGATTCACTCAGGGGTTTTTAGAGTGATTTAGCTAACTGGTACTGCTACAGGATCATACAGAAGTAACAGATTATAACATTCTCTGTTATCCCAAGCAGCAGTCCTCCCTCCTTCTTCTCTACTTTTTAGCTACTTTAAAAAAAAAAAAAAAAAAAAAGACATTTGTCTGTACCGTATTGTTGTATCACTCTTCATTAGAGAGGTTGAGTTGTCTGCTCCCCATAGATGCATGGCAATTTAAGCCTCTGGGCATCAGACTTGTCAAATCACTGCTGTTGGCAGCATACACTACAAGAAGCTGTACTGATATCTTTTCTGTATTTCTGTGGTAGCATCTTCTGAAGTCTGTGCTATGCCAACTGGGCATAGAAAAGTAAAGCAGAAGAAAGAGTTGGAAAAATTGGACAGATAGATGAATTAGTTTAAAACCACTATTATGTTGGCCAGCGTGACATGACCAAGAAAAAGATTGCAGAGGAAGCGGATAGAACCCCTTGCATGCTACATGCATGGCACATAAACTGGAGTGTGGGGGAGTTTTTTTTTTTCTTTCCCAGTCATCCTTGTTGAATGCTAGAGCTGTGGCAGTCTTTCCTTTTTACGAGGATAAAACAGAAACTGTCTAGCTCTGTTTAGACCGTTCTTCCTCAGCACTAGAAATAATTTTCTCAAGTGTTTACTATTCTGATAAATGCTTTGACACACATCTTGAGATTGTACTGTTTAAAATTGGGTCCGAGAGCTCCAACAGCTCTTGATCAAGTTGTTCCCTATTTATACTGCCACAAATGAGATCAGAATCAAGTCTTGTGCATATCTGTTATAACCGCAAAGATACTTTATTTGAAATATAAAAATGGTCCAGTTCTCTCCCCAGCTGCACCTGTCAACCCAGGAAAAAGTTGCAATGAAAGTAAAATGGGCATGGTTCAATATGTAGAAGGTCTACTAAAAAGAATGTAAAATACTTTACTGTGTTTTAAGCCACTTACTTTCCTGTATTATTTTTCCTGCTATAGATGGCTTCAATGAAGATGTTCCAGATTCAGTTCCATACAGGTTTTGTGCCTCGAAATGCCACCACAGTGAAATTTGCCAAGTAGGTCGATACTCTGTTGAACACAACTAGCAAACGTTTTTTGCTTTCAGAATTACTTACTGTGCCAAATACCAGATTTAGATAGTGAAGGGACATGTTTGATTAATGTAGCAAATGAATAGCATTCATTTTAACAAAGTGAGTTCTACCTTTTGTGCTTTTATTTGAATTAACACCTCTTGATAATGTTGTCATTTTCCCTTCTAATAACCTGTGAAATGAACAAAATACCCTTTTAAAATTAGGAGGAAGAAAAAAATGAGAGCAGTTGGTTTTCAGCTTTACCAACCAATCCCACAGAACTGCTAGTTACTTGAAATTATTTTTCTGAAGGCAGTGGGATTAACCAAATTGATCTGAATAATTGCTGTGAAAGTTCTTTAACTTACATTTGCAGGCAAGGTACTTTTGAGTAGATGTGGTAACTTTTATTAGACCAACTGAGTAGTTGAAAAAATGTTCTTGGCAAGTTTTCGGATGCAATTGCCCTTTTTCAGGCATAGGGAGTCTCTGCTGGTTTGAGACTCCAAGGAAAGAGGAGCTAAAAGTGTGGCAGGAAACCCAGTTAACCTACAGTTTGTTTTACAGGTATGATTTGGATGCTTGTGACATTCAAGAGAAGTACCCAGACTTATTTCAAGTGAATCTGGAAGTGGAGGTGGAGCCTAAGGACAGACCTAGTAGTGAACGAGCACCATGGGATAACTTGAACATAAAGGGACTCAATCCAAAGATCCTTTTCTCCAGCCGGGAGGAACAACAAGAGATTTTATCGAAATTTGGTAAAGTGTCCCTCTAAGCTATCTCTTGCTAATCATAGGAAAAACTTCTGTTCCCTCTACTAATTGGCTGAGCTTTTTCTTTTTCTTCTTTTTTTTTTTTTTTAATTGCTTCATTTTAATGGATTCTGGCATTTTACATAAATGGCCCCTTTTTACACATGTTATATTTATCAAGACTTTCCTTAGTTTAGGAGTGTCATGCTTAATTTTTCTTTCTTCTAATTCACTTAATTTCCATTGCTGTCCAAGGTATCTCTCTAAATTTATTTCTTGCTTTGTTCCCTAATTTTCTTGTTCCTGACATTTGCAGGAGCTCTGTCTGGTATTGTCTATCTGTACTTTCTTTTTGTGTGCTATTTTCTGTGTGTTTCTTAATTTATTTCATACTTTCATCAGATGATCTTTTGAGGTCCCTTGCAGCCCTTAATTTCTATGATTTGTAACTAGAGTCTTGCCAGCATTGCAGTTACAATGAAGTCAAATCCTCTTACATGCCTACACACTACAAATAAAGCCATTTTTGAGGCTTTTTTTAAAGAATTCTAAATCTGCCTTTTTTCACGTTCATGCTGAATCAAGGTCACTTCTGCCCTTTTTGTTTATCTTCTTAGATGGGCATATTTTTGCTATGGTTGTATGTGATTTTTTTTTTTTTTTTTTTTTTTTTAATCCTTGTTGCTATGTCCTACATTTTATATTGAACTCTAGTTATGGCCTTAAGGTTTACTAATGTTACTTACGGTCAAACTGAGTTTTGCAGATTTTCTCAACACATGTCATTTGGAGCATAAAATACTTAACTTAATCCCCAGGATGAACCCAGTTTTTGTCTGATTTAGGGAAGAAATGGCCATACTTTAAACCGAATTGCATTCTTACTCCTCCAGTTGGTGCAGAGTCCTTGTTTTATGTGAGGTTGTATACCTGCTGTTAAGCCCATTCCAACTACTTCTGTAAAATACCCTTTAGTTCAGTGTTTGCCATTAGTCAGTGAGACACTTGGAAGACGGTATCTCCAGCCATCTTATTACAGTGTTGTTGGTTTACCTCCTTCCTGGATGGTGGTTCTCAGTAGTACCTTTATGGTCTAACAAACTAACAAGCAACTAACAAATTTTTATCCTGTGATGCATTTTTTTTTTTTTTTTTTTTTGGCTGTCGTATTATGGAAGGAGGAACACTGAGTGAATGAATTGTGCTCTGTAAATTAAATTTCCTTACTGTTTTTAATCTATTCAGTATAGTACCAGTATGCCTTTAATAACCAACTAATAACCTAAAACAAAAAGGAAATTACTTTACTTTAAACTGGTTTAAATCAATTTTAAATATAAAACCAGACACAACTCTATGGGAATAAGTTTGATATCTTTCTTGTATTTTATTTCTTGATTGCTATGTAGGTTATTCCTATGAAGAATTGTTCTTTAGAGGCAAACAGTTACTTCATAGATGCTTGAGTCCATTGCCAAATATTGCATGCAAAGTTTGTCACAGTCTAAGCTAATTTGATGTTGGCAGTTTGTCTGAGATTCTTGGCTTGAAATTCCACCTAATAGGTAAACCTGAGCTACCTAGACAACCAGGTTCAACAGCACAGTATGAAGCAGAAGTATCCAAATTGGAACAGTCTTCAGAAAATGTATCTACGGAGCCAGACTCTTCACACAGCAGCAGCACTGAGACAAATAACTTCTTCCACACTTTGGACTGGCAAGGTAGTTAAAGCTACCTCTTTATTTCCTGTACAACACATCAGCTGCTGTCCAAAGATTGTTCCCAGGTCCCTTACGAAGGATAGATCTTAATTGCTTAGGATTTGATCATAAAATAATCATTTTAAAATAAGAGAGCTTTCCAGGCTTGTAAAAATCAATTGCTCAGCTTCATTAGAGATCACTAGATAAAGTACTGGTGGCTTGCTGTGTGTGACAGATGAGACATTCGAGGCGCTCTCCTCTTTGCTGTTTGGATGTTGATTCTAAAAGTCTCAGCTTTAGTCATTCTGCTGCAGCCTTTCTTGGAGCTGTCTTACGAGTGGAGCAAGCAGGCAATGTCCAAAACTCTGGGACTGAAATGTTGCATTCATAGGGCCCTGGCAGGTATTATATTTGTCCCACCATATCAATTGTTCTAATGCCATAAAAAGGAACTGGTCATATGTTCATGTTTTGCTTTTTGTACTTAACTGACTGATTTGACATGCATGTTGGATGCATGACAAATTGCTGTTTTGAACAGCAACTTCATTTTCTCTCTGGGATAAATTTAGCATGTGATCAGGTGTAGAGACCCCCCCACTATCCTAGAGTGCTTGGTTTGCCTGCCTGCCTTCTTCCCTGGGAGAGCAACTGGCTGCCTGACAGCCTACCCAGTTGGGATCTGTCAGAGTCCTGTAGGGACAGCTTCTGGGCAACCCTGTCTTGTTTGCCACCTGGCAGTAGTGTAGACAAGGCTGCAGCATCTCACTTCCATTCTTTTATTCAACAGAGAAGTTTAACTTTTGTGTGGTGCTATTAGTTATATGTTGTAGATGATGGGGACTATCCTTTATAGCCATGCTTCTGATCCATCTGTTCTTGGCAGTCAGTTTTGCTGCTACCTTAGGTTTGCTTATGGCAAAAGGAGTCTATGCCTTTGACAGCTGAAGGAGGTGGATAGTTCAGGTGGCATTTGTGGCAGATGTCCAGCAACAGCAGTCATAGGGCAAAACTGAAAGAATTTGGCATGTCCCATCTGTCCTTCCCCTTCTCCCCCAGTGACTTGTAGGCAAGGCTATCTAGTGTTTGTTCCCTCTCCATCCATGTCTCTTCTGGTCTTTTTGTGCAAGGAATTTTGTTTGAAGCCCTAACTCACATTTGAGCCTAGTTATTTCTTGGCCAAGCAGAAGAGTTCTGCTCTCTTAAAATGATTTTAGAAAATATCAGCCTTTTTTTTTTTTTTCTTCATCAGAAGGAAAAAGTTCAGAGACTGGAATCAAGGACCACTTATCCAAAGACAGTCATCTGGGACTAACTGATGACAGGGATGAGAGTGAGCCTTCGGATGATGAGTTTGCTACGGTTCCTAATGAAGGGATGGTGGAGTTAGCTGAAGAGAAAGAAAAACCCACTTCAAGAGAAGATTTACTTTTTGAAGCCAGTTTTGAATCTCCACCTGCCCAACCGCAAGAATCTCTTCCAGAAGAGAAAGTGGATTTATTAGGGCTAGACTCTGATGTTCCCCAAGAACAGAATCCTCCTGCCTCGGAGATGAACTCTTCATCTAGCAATGCAGACCTACTGAACAATTTGTTGGTGGATAGCACATCTCAGGCTTCGGAAGAACCTACTGGGGACCTTCTGGGACAAGGGGAAGACTTCTTTTTCAGCGGTCAGTCTCATTCCTCTGTCAGTGCCCAGAGTACATCTTCAACAGCGGTGGCGTCTTCTGCAGGTATGTAATATAACGCGCACTTTTTTTTAACCTCATAGATGTATGGCAGTCTGGCACCAGAATCTATAAGTGGAATTTGTTTAGCCTATTCATAGATTTCATAGATTTTTTTTTTTTTTTTTTTTTAGGGTCAGAAGGTACCTCAGTAGATCCAGTCCGAGCCCCTGTTCTGGGCAGGAAAGAGTGCTAGGGTCAGGTGACCCGATCTAGGTGCTTGTCTAGTCTCCTTTTTTTTTTTAAAGACCTCCCAGGTGGGGGAGAGCACCACTTCTGTTGAAAGCCCATTTTAGATTTTGGCAACCCTCACTGTAAAGAAATTTTTCCTAATGTCTAATCTAAATCTGGGTGCCCTTGTAAACAGAGTATCCCCTGTTCCTTGCTGTGGGCCCCCCCCTCACCCCCATGAATTTGTAGACTGCCACAAAATCCCCTCTCTACCTTTTTGTGGAGGCTGAAGACATTCAGGTCCTTCAGTCTCTCCTTGTAGGATCTTACCTGTAGGCCCATAACCATATGAGTAGCCCTCCTCTGGACCCTCTCAAGGTTATTCACATTCTTCTTGAAGTGTGGTGCCCTGAACTAGACATGATATTTCAGCTGTGGTCTTACCAATGCTGCATAGAGGGGAAATACCTCCTTAGACTTGCTCTTGATGCACTTTCTAATGCATGAGAGTGCAGATGGCTTTACTTATCACTTTGTCACATTGACTCATGTTCATTTTGGAGTCTACTATGACTCCGAGATCCCTTTCTGCTGGTGAGCTGCTAAGAAAGTCACCTCCCAGCCTGTAGGTGCATTGGTGATTCTTTCTCCGTAGATGCAGCACTCTGCACTTACCGTTGTTAAACTGCAACGTATTCTGTTCTGCTCACATTCCCAACCTGTCCATATCTGCCTGAATCTGCTCCCTGCCCTCCAGTGTATTTACTTTGCCCCATAATTTGGCATCATCTGCAAATTTGGACAGAGTGCTTTCCATTCTTTCATCCAAGTCACTGATTAAGATATTGAACAGCACTGGTCCAAGGACTGAACCCTGGGGATCTCCATTGCCAGCTTTTTCCAGGACAAAAATGACCCGTCCACCACCACCCTCTGTGCGTGCCCCATAAGCCAATTCTCCAACCAACCTGACCATGTAGTAATCTACATCACAACCACTTACTTTATTTATAAGAATGGGATGCAACAATGCATCAAATGCCTTTTGAAAATCCAAGTAATAAATAAAAGTAGATGACATCTACCTCAACTCCTGTATCCAAGCATTTTTTTCTTTTTATGACCAGGTCACAAAGGTTAGTCAGGCAGGATCTACCTGATATGAAGCCATGCAGGTTGCCCTTTGGCAGTGTTTTTCCTACTGGACTCCCACAGGTGTGATCCTTAATTTTTTTTCAAAGGTTTTCCCAAGGATAGAAGTGAGGCTAACTGGCCTATAGTTGCCTGGATCATCCTTTCTCCCTTCCCCTTGAAAATAGGGACCATATTGGCCCTTTTCCAGTCCTCTGGTACCCATCCTGAGCACCATGAGTACTCAAACAACCATGTCAGTGGTCCTGCTGGTTACTGGTTAATTTCTTCCGCACCCTCAGTTGACAGTCATCTGGGCCTGCTGACTTAAACATGTCCAGCCCCTCCAAATGCCTCTTCACTCGGTCAGTGCTAACTGTTGGTGGGTTGGAGTCCTTCCTGTACCTGTCTATAGCCTTTTTAGGAGATATGTCTTTATCTGTGTTCAGGAATACAGATGCAAAGAACTCGTTTAGGAGCTCAGCTTTGTCCCTCCTATCTGTTACAAATTGCCCTAGTCTGTTCTGTAGGGGTCTTATGTTGCCATGCACCTTTTTTTTGCTCCCTATGTACCTAAAGGACTTTTTGTTGTCTTTTAATTTTTGTTGCCAGCCTCAGTTCCATTTCTGCTTTGGCCTTCCTGATTCTTTACAAGTGCAAGCCAAGCAGGCATACTCCTCCTTGGTGGCTACCCTCTGCTTTCACAGTCTCTAGGCCTCTCTCCCTCCCCAGCTCTCTAGGATTTCCTTGGTCAGCCAAGAGGGTTTATTGGCTCTTGCCTCCCTTTATGCACACTGGGATGGTCCCCTTTTGTTCCTAAAGTATCATTCCCTTGTACGCCCACCCTTCCTGGACTTCCATTTCACCAATACTCTTGCCCTTCAGTGCCTTGTTTACTAATCTCCTGAGCTCATTGCAGTTAGCCTTTCTGAAGTCTAGCACTTCTGTCCTATTAGTTATATTTCTCACCTTTCACCACAGTGAATTCTAACAATTGGTGGTTGCTATCCTCTAGGTTACCCTGTAACTGCAGATCACCTACCAGGTCTTCTCCTGTAGCAAGCACTAAGTCCAGTAAGGCATTTCCCCTAGTGGGACCGTATACCTCCTGCATTAGGTTCCTAGCCAGCATACAGGACCTTCACCTATGTGAACAGGCAGATCTAGCTGATTGCTCCTCCTGGCAGATGTCAGGGTAGTTTAGGTCGCCCATGACACCCATGTCTCGAGCGTACAGCCTCTGAGAACTGCCTTGAGAATTCCAGGTCTGACTCATCCTCCTGGTGTGGTTGTCTAATACCCCCACTACCAAGTCCCTTTCCCCCCAACCCCCTTGTATTCTGACCTGCAGTACCTCAATTTGCCCCTCTTCCAATTCCATCTTGACTATTGAAAATGTGTATTGCTTCTTAACATAGAGAGCGATGCCCCTTGCCACTTTTTCCCCCCCCCCCCCCCCACTCTGGCTCATCTGTACAACCTATAACCCTACCGTGGGTAGGGTCTCACCAAGTTTCTGTTAACCCAACCAGGTCAAAGTCTGTTTGCAAGCAGGAGTGAGCTCCTCCTGCTTGTTCCCTATGCTCCTAGCATTAGTATGGAGATGCCTAAGCCCCCCAGTGGGTCCCCTGGGTACCCCCCCTTCCTTGCATTGTTTCTTTTACCAATGTAAACAAACACTTTACTACATGTTGGCTGTTTCCTGTGACTGGATTAGTTGCTTTGTATCATTTAATAGCTTTATAACATGGTTCAAGTTTTACAGGGAAGGGAGCTTTATTTATTTTTTAAGCTATTAAAAATATGACACTGGCAATGCTTTTTTCCATACAGTTAGAATTTGGAAATATAACTTTAGTTCGCAAAATTTTACTGTGCTTAAAATATTAATACCAAAAATGAAATCTTGTTGTCCCGTATGCAAGAATCAAAAGGGTTTTTTAAAGATATTATGCTTCTCTTGATCTAGGCATCTAGAACTTGTATGTTGCCAGAAGAGATGCTTTCTTCCAGAGTATGGAGGAGTTTTGGTTAAAAATGGCTGACTTCTTACTGTGCGTCTTGCACTTGCTTAGTCATTCTTCCTTCTGACAAGATCCCCTGGCAGTGTCACTAACATAGCATTAAAAGGATGCTAGATGTTATTCATCTAAAACTTAAAATACTTTGGCTGGATGTGACTTTGGCTAGTTGTTACATCTTGATCTTTACCATTCAGCATCTATTAAAATCAAGCTGAACAGACATACTATTAGACTATGCAAAACATTGTCAGCTGGTGAGTTTCGTAACCAGCTTTTATTGTAGTAGATGTTCCATTCATCTTTTTCAAGAGGACTAGGATTTACTAGATCAGTGGTGACTTTTTAGTGCCACGGGCCAGATTGAGGGTTGCCACGCACCAGGATTGTCCCTGTGCTGCTGGATTGGGACCTTACCTCTCCTAGCCCTCTGCCACTGGATCTGGGCCCTGTGTTGCCTCCAGCCAGCCCTTGTGTGCCTGGGTCAGACCCTGGGTCACCTACATGCTGATCTAGCCTATAGGGATCCCCACATGTCCTGCCACAGTTTTGGCAGCAGGGAAGTGGCAATTGCTGCTACTGCTTCCCTGTTGCCTACTTTTCAGACCCATGGGGACCCATGTGGGCCAAATCTGGCATGGTTTCACAAGCTGAATCTGGCCCTGCAGGCTGGGGTTTGAGCACCTCTGTACTGAAAGGTTCCTGACATGGAGTGTAGAATTTTTCCAACCTTGTTGTAATGTTAGGCCTTTATTTCTGTATTCTTTCAGTTTTTCAGTAGTGAGTCAGTCAGTGGTGTTGTATGTTGATGATGAGACATTGATTAAACCATTTGGTTTAAATACTTAAAAGCCAGAAAATGTGGATGAAAAGCTTTGATGTTGATCTATTTAAGTGAAAAATGCTAATAAATTCTTATGCTGATGTACTTGAGTTTATAGCTATTTCAGAAAAAGAAGGAAAGAGTAGTGTGGTGCTTCTGATCAGTTCCAGGAATGCTTCCACTGACTAACTTGCCTGTTGTCCTCTTAAATCTGTTTTTAATATAGGAAATTCTATGTCTTTGCGCTGAAGTGTAAATGGTGGCTGGTGGGGATAGGTGTGGGTGTGCATGCACATGTACACACATGTGCATGGGCACACTGATTCCAGGTTTATGGTGTTGTAAAGTGTTTTAGTATCCTGTGTGATTTTTTTTTTTTATAATCATGTTACATAAAGAGACAGCAGGGCAGGATTATTGCTTCTGGATTCTACCTGCGTCTCTTAGCTCTTGAAGCTTTGACCCATGAGGGCAGGAGTAATGGGGCAAAGCGTCAGCCGCGGTTTCTGCAGACCTCCACATGTAACCCCTTGTTGAGTATAAATATTGTTCCGATTAGTTCTTGATAGTGACCAGTAAAAGAGCTTCCTACTAGAAATTGTTTCTTTTTTGCTCCAGTTTTTGCCTTGATCTATCAAACTTTCTGTCTTCAAGGATCAGGAGCTGCTGTCTTGTCACTGATTTCTTTTTAGACTGGCCTTCTTATGTGAAGTTTTAGTCTTAAATAATGCTGTTCTAAAATAAGTGGTGCAAATTTGAGGGACTGGCTTATGTGGAGAAAAGTAGCAGTGTGTTTGACTTCATTCAGTGGCAGTAAGGATTTATGTTTAAAGGGATAATAGTTTCTTTGGGTTGTGATTGGATACAGTCAGCTGCCTGTGTAATAGCATGTAAGTACCGTAGCATGTAAGTAAGTACCAGTGCGTGGGTTCAGGGACAGTTTGAAATGTTGCCAGAAAATAAATACTCAAAGGCAGCTTCAACTGACACCCATGACCTCAGCTTATTGCCTTTGCCTAAAAGGGTGTTAATTTTTATCCTGTGCGAGTTATTTGCAATAACATTGGACATCAGGATAATCTTGTTTTCTGCCTTTTTTTTTCCTTTAGCTGATCCATTTGACCCATTCAAAATGTCATCAGGTTCTGAAAATCCAACCCTGACTGGCCCTGATCTCTTTGGTGACTTCCTTAATCCAAATGCAACATCCTCGTCCCGTACGTTTCCCTCCACACACAGTGCACCACCTCCTTCTTCTAGTTCAGACTTCTTAAATTTAGGTAAGTGCACTTTTGACATTTTCTGTAACTGTTTCTGTAGCTTCCCTGTGTTTGGGGTATTTAGTTTTCCAGCTCAGTCAAGGTGGATTAGACACTAACAGATCTTCTTATCTGGTTGCTAATTTTAATAAGATGCATGTTCCTGGTGTATAAATACACATGTCCAAGTAGTGAGGATTCCTGTATAATGTCACTTCATTAAGCCTTGGTATCGGAGTTTTGTTTGCATTGGTAACCTTCTGCTAATTCTGTGTTTTTTGTTTTTTTTTAATTTTTCTTTGGGAGATGATGGGATAGAGAATAAACAAAGCTTTGTGTTTTTCAATTTCATTAAATTGCCTAGATTGCTAAAGGTAAATGTAATTTATATTTTAATGAGGTTCTTTGGCATCTTTGAAAGACTGTAAGAGAGGAAGTAGGAGTAGTTCAGGAAATAATTGATTTGCTGAATGTATACTTAAACCTTTCAGAATCAAAGAGTTGAATGCTTTTGTCCCAAAAGCATAGTTATAGAATGGATTACATAATACTTTAGAAATCATCTTGTCCAGCTGATTTTTTTTAATTTTATTTATTTATTTATTTTTTTAATCCAAGTACTCTAGGTAAATATGGCAAACAAGACTGTAGGATTTAGAGTTCCTATGAAATTATAGCGGAGTGTTTCAAAATTTTGTCTAACTCTGGACCAACTGAGTAGTTGGAAGAATAAAAGATATCACCCTAAGAGATCCTTGTCTTTTGAAATTATAGTCAGAAGGCACATAATATTAATTGCAAGTAAAGGTGGTTGGGGGTGGGAATTGGAATGCTAACTTAATGGCTCTTCAACTAACATTAAAAGTAATTTGTCTTTTGGAAACATTTAATAGCATTTTATAAATTTTTAGATCCTTACATTTGGTAACAAATTTAGATTTTTCTCTCTAGTGAATTTAGGTTCTTTATTTAATGAAAAAAATCATTAAACATTTTTTTTAAAGACCTGAATCAACTCAAACTGCAGAAATAAGACCACCTTACCCTTGAAATTTGCTGGGTGTCAAACATGGCCTGCATAGCCTCTCTATCCAGCATGCTGAATTACTGGCAGGCCATTAGCAATGAGGGACATGACTGGGCGGGGAGTAATGGGTTGCAGAATCTGGGACCTTTGGGCCCCTTGTAGAGAAGGTGATTAGCAGCAAGAAGGTGAGCAAGAACTGACACAGACCCAGTTGCTTCCATCCACTTTGCCTGTTGCCATAGCCCTATTTCCCTGGCCTCTGGCCCCTGCTGCATACCCTGTTCTGGAACTGGAGCTGCTGCTGTGGCATGCGACACAGCAGTAGCTCCAGCTCCAGCATGGGGCACGAGGTGGAGGCCAGAGCCACTGCTACATGCTCTAGGCCTGAACTGGAGCTGCTGGCACTGCTACTGCCACTTCTTTGTACCCTACAAGGAGCCCCCCCGATCAGATCTGCCCTGCAGCATAAAGGTGAATGCAATACCCATGGGCTAAATTAAAGTTAAAAAGAATCTTTGGTTTGGTCGCTATGGATGACATCCACATTCTTGGAATCTTGATGCAGATATATTTTCAGAGAACAGGATGAGAAATATTTACCCACAGTATATACATATTTTTGCTTAACCTTCCACATCCTTTTTTTTTATGGGGAATGTCTTTTGAATGATATTCTGTGTTAACTACCCTGCAAAATGTTCTAGCAGTTATGCCTTCAGATAAACTAAATCAGTGTTTTCCCAAACCTTATAGGTTTATGCCCTACTATAGAAAAGTTGGGCAGTCTCATGGTCCTCCTCCTCCCTCACCCCACCCACTTCCCTTGTTGATGATTGCCACAGATTTTCCTTGGTAAGGAGAATTGGTGTCAGGAGAAGTGATGGTGCTGGCTGAAGTAGGGGGCCACACAATAATACGTAGTGAGGGAAGCAGTGGTCATGGCTGACGTAGGATATGGTGCAAGAGTGGCTGAAGTAGGACAGTGCTGTTGATTTAGCCACTGATCTGCTCCCACTCGGGGAACCTTTTGCTCCCCCTCTGGGCACAGTATCCTGAACTAAACTCTGTTATTGAAAAATATAAATATAAATTACTGTGAACTCAGTTTTAAATATGTGAACATCTCTTAGGTGGTACCAGTCCAAGGAGCAGAATTCAGAAGACCTCAGTTTTTTGTTTCTGGGTCCAGGGCTGACTTTAATGACTTCAAGCTCTGTCCCAGTTTCTGTAGCCAGAGGCTAACGTACTTGGCCACCTTTTGTATAGTAGTCTGATTCTTGTGCATGATGAGCTGTATAAAGAACTTGGTTCCTCCTATTTTAAATTATAATTGGCAAGACTGGAGCAACCTGAATCTGCTCTTTGACGTAAAACCAATATCATGCCACATCCTTTGGGCAATATCAAATGCAAAGAAAGGCCACAAGAAGTTTTTTCCCCTAAAGTTTTGTTTAAGGGTATGTTGATTACACCATTTTGCCTGTTGACTTTTATAATTGCACATTGATTACACCAATGTGACCATTACATCAGTAGGAAGAAAAAGGCACTGTGTAAAGCTGTAAACTTGGGTAACTTGGCCCAATTTAAAGGAAAATTTACCTCCAAAACAAATGTGGGTGGAGTTTTTCCCAAGTTGAGTTTTTATCCGTCTGCTTCTATTCCTAGGTAGCAGTTCTTAACAGCTGTTGGGTATTCCCTTCCTTTAAGTGTGTCTGCTAGGTAGAGATAGCTGACACCTATCCATTCCTTATTCTGGTATAACTTCCATCTGTACACAAACACCATTAAGATACCATGGTGAAATTTACATCGGTCTTTACCCTTAATGGAATTTTCAAAGATGCTACTTTCTGGAAGTGTCACTTTGTTTTGGGGATTTGTGGGGATAGCTTGCATTTTTTTCAGAACAGGAGCTAAGTATAGTAACTAGTGGTATCTGTAGAGGGTGGGGGATATGAATAAAACAATAGATAGGTAGTTTACCTGGGGTCATTCTCTCCTGGGAAAGGTAGGAAATGGCAATGCCTCAAGTTCACCAAGTTGGACAGAGGGTTAGTCTTTGTAACCAAATTGATTTCCACCACACCTATTGTTTTTACTTTGTGCCTCTTTTTTTTTTTTTTGGTTCACTTAATGCATCTTCTTTCCAAATAAATGTATAAGCCATTTGGGATAGGAACCAACTTATAGCTATGAATGTTTGTGCAGTGCTCAGTATGGGTCACTGTCAATAATAGAGATACCTAACAGCTTTTAAAGTCCTTCTTAGCTCTCAATTTTATCATGCTGATTAAACAGGAGCTTAATAAAGTCACATCAGAAATTTTTTCTGAATGCCAAGGTGTTGCAAACATGCAGTTATTAGTTTTCTTGCACTCAGTAGATTTTACTTCCTCAAAGATCATACTAGATAGTAGGGCCGTGCAAAGCTTTGGTAGTTGATTCGATTTGGAGGAGATTTGGCCAAATTTTTGGGGACGATGTCTGAATCCAAATTGAATTAGGACACCAGGTAAAAGCTCTGAAACAATTTGGAAAAACTTCAGAAAAAAATTCAGCTGATTCAGATGTTTGGCCATAGACTAAACAGGCAGCTGCTACAGCTGCCTCTAGCTGGTAAGTCTGGGGAGCGGGGTAGGGCAAGGGGTGCGAGGGAGGGAGGGATTGAGGCTGGGACAAGCTGGCCAGCCAGGGCAGGGGGGCACATTTACTCAGGGAGGGGGTATGGGAGTGGGGCTCTGGCCTGCTACTGCTTGCCTGAGTGGGGTGGGATGTGGGCACGGCTCACTCTGAGCAGAAGAGGGCAACTGGCAGCAGGGCATAGCCTCTGTTCCTAGCACTGATGTGGGCACAGCAGTGTGGGGACTATGCCCTGCTGCTGCCCGGAGTGAACTGCACCTGCATTGATGCATGGAGCCGCCCCAACTCCCAGCTGAATTGAACCGGGGGCTGGAGAATCGAACTGGTTCGGTTCCCCAGCCCCGGTTCAATTCACCTGGGCAGCGCTCAGCCCCAGCTCCCAGATAGGTGAGTGTAGGGCTTTTTTAAGTGCCGTAAGTCTGGGGATGGGGTCGGGCAGGGCAGTCATGGGGCTGTGCCTGCCTCTCCCCAGCTGATCCAAATAACCAAATCTCTCCAAATCAGTGCCGAATCTTCTGAAGCTGATTTGGTTGAATCTCCAAATTGAATCGCTGTCCTCCAAATCAGCCAAATCTGAATCAAATACTTCCCTATTCACACAGGCCTACTAGACAAGTACCACAACACTGGTAGCCTGTTCCTCAAGTGAGGTGCATGACGTTTTTTTTTTCTAAACAAACCAGTTACAGGTACAAATGGCAGAGAGATTGTTATTTTGAGAATTTTAATTTTACTTCATGCTAGAGTCAGCCTTGTGGTTTGGGATGAAGGAGGTCTTCTGACCTTAGCTGATCTTGTGGTTTGCTCTTGATAGTAAAGCAAATACCTGGACCTTGTGGTAGAGCCTCCTCTGCTCTACACTTAAGGATAAGCTTAGGAAATGTAGATAGTAAGGAGTGGGGGATAGTATCTTTTTCTTTGTCCGTTTTCTGACCTCTAAGGACACTTTTGGGGGTGAACCAAGTAATTTGAGAGGCAGTATTTGAGGACCGTAAAATGGAATGTAATTTTTAAGTGAGTCTCCAAATCTGGAGACAGATGATGTATTCTTTCTTATGTGTTTCTTTAATACAAGTTACATGTCTTATGGGGGGTGGGTATCAGGAAATAGACTGAAGAAACAACTTTTTTTTCCCTTTAGTCTTCCCTGCTATAGCATGGGCTCTCCAGGGATGAATGCTCATGACTGCACACATTATTCATCCTCTCCTTCCAGCTCCAAAGTTGAGGCTTTAACCTGGTCACAGCAACTGCTAAATTGTCACAGCTGCTACAGAGCAGGCAAAAGCTGATGTCAAAATAAAGCTTGAGCTGGAAAGAGGTGAGTGTCACCAAGTTTCCTGCCTGTGCTGAAAAAGCAGTCCAGCCCTGGCAGCCATTCAGCACCCCAGGCTGCCTCTGGTGTGGAAATTGGTCTCCTTACTTAAACATGCACCCTGATTTTTTGGGTGGCTAATTTTTGGGGAAAAGGTGAATAGTATGCAAGTAAATATAGTAATTGCATCTGAAAGTAGAGTTAATGAATTAGTACAGGGACACACAGAGCTTGGTCAGTACTTGGCAACAAAGATTTTATTTTTTTTCTGTTAAAAGGAAGTTGCACAACAACATTTTTTCACAAAAATATAATGCCCAGTAGTAAATACCCAGCTGAGTTATTACTGGATAACAGAAAGCTGTTGTGGTGATAAACTGTCTTGTGGAACTACTGCACCTGTCTTTACTAGTTGCAGTCACTGACCCCATAACAAGGTCTGCATTGGATCACTTGGCATGCTACCTATCCAAACAATTATAACTGTTGCAATTTTACTTAAAATATTTGAAAGTATGTTTAAGTTTCTATCCTACATCAACTGTCCTTCCTTCACTTTTTTTACTTATTAAAAAAAAATTCAGATGTTTCTTTTTCTAGAACTAAGAGAGAACGTTCAGTTTAGTATCAAAAACTACAGATTTTAGCTTGTGCTGTGAAGCTAGTCATGTTTAAATACAGCTGAGTCATGGTGTTGAAAGTCATGTAATACATGTGTTAAGAAATTGTGTTTTGCAAACACTGTCAAACTGAATTGAAAAACAATAGCTTCAACACTAGCTTCAAGTTGTCAGCTTGAGAGTGACTTGAATCCTGGTAACTGTTTTAACCTGTTATTGTAACATCATTTAAAAATGTTTCTATCCATGTGAAGAAAAGTCCTATTTAACATGCAAATAAAGCACCACTGATTCAGCATAATTTTAGACATGTTTGGTTGCTTTATCACCCTTGCAAGCCAAAAAAAGAGGGTTTTGCCTTTTTGCTAATCTATATTCTCCTCTTCAATGATTAAAATAGTGAAATTATTCTTTGGGACTCCTCCTGTTGTGTTTGGCAGCAAATCAGTACTATGCAAGCATTGAATATCCAGCACTAGTAGGATGAAGGGTTATAGCTTGTCCTTCAGATTTATCTTCTAAGAAAAAGCTTTTTAATACATTTATCTGAAGTGAAGCCAGTATTATCTGAAGCATGCATTTTTGGTCCTAGTTACGCATTAATTTTAGTAAAAAAAATATAGGAATACTAAAATTATTATGGTGCTGTTCTTCTAGGCGAAGGTGAGAGGTGTGATTTAATGAAACAAGCAAAGCCCACTGTGCTAAGAAAGCATAGAGTGGCATACAAGTGATCTGAGATGGAAGTGTAAGGGAGGAGAATCTTTCTTAGCAAAAGGCATGGGGAAATCATGGTCAAGGCACTGTCACTGTGCAGAGCATGACGCAAGTCTAGTAAAGATTTTTTAACTGAGAAGTAATTTTAAGCGTATTGAGTTAATAGCAGGGTCAGTATTCATTAAAAATAACCCACAGTTTTGAGATGAATGTGTTCCACCATTGGAGTGGCCATGGGACATCAGCAGAAATGGTGAGCCAGGAGACCTGAGTGAGAGAGAACAGCTTCATATAGTGATGAGGAAGGTCCCAGACAAGCTTTTTGCATCATCCTAAACAAATCTCTTGATTCACAGGAAAATGTTGTTGTCCTCTGTGGTTAAAGACTTCTTAAGTGGATGACACAATTTAAGTAAACCTATATTGTGAGGCATTGTGCCTAGGCCTTAATAATAAATTGGTCTCATTTTAGGCTGTTGCATGGTATAATCTGTTTGCTGCCAATTTGTGATCTGACCTCCAGGCTCATGTGTAACAATGGGTATGAGGCACTGAATTATATCGAGTGATTATTTCCAGGGTCAAAAGATGTAAGGATGCTGTAATGGGCCATGGTCATACAGTTCAGACTGTCTTGAAATTCAGCAGCAGAGAGTGAATGGGGGTGTTTATATCTGGGGTTTTGGCTTGGGCCTATCTTTTTATAGAAGATAGTAGAACTGAATAATGTTTTGAAGTGTTTGCACTCCAATGTTCTAGACTGCAGATTCTGAAATTAAATGCATCTCTTCCAGACAGAAGGACGTGAGGTAATTGCTTCCATGTGAGTTTTTTATAGTATAGCGTGTGTGGCTTCAAAACAGCAATACTTCAGGAAAGTAACCACCTCCAGCAAAGTGTTTAAATAAAACTCAGTTGCAGTTTAATGTCTTCAGTGAGCAAAACCCTTCCAGGAAGTAACTGTCAGTAATCGAAACTACACAGCCATTCTTAAACAGATTAATATTTCCCCAACTGGAAATCCAAAAAAAAGTCCTGTTGGTGCTCTTGCCATAAAATTATAATCATCACTGTGTTGTTTAATTTTCCAATATGGATTATTTTCTAGGAAATCTGACACAAGAGCCAGCTAAAATAACTTCCTCTGCAAGTCACCCAGACCTCCTGGGTGGATGGGACTCCTGGGCTGATTCCTCAGCTGCTGCCAGTATAGCATCACAACAACCAAAGAAGTCTGCATTTGAAGGTATTCTGAAATAAAACATACAGTGCATTTTTGGTACCCTGGAGAATGAGTGTTTACTTGCTTGTCTATCTTTCTAGTGTCTTGAAACTGAAACTGTGGGGTCACTGTAAGCCTCTTGCTTATTAAGTAATGATATTCAGGGACTCACAACTTCAGCTGCTTTGGAAGGTGTGCTACACTTTTTTTAAATTTAAAGAAAAACAAAAGAATAAGGTAATGCAGATTTTTTTACACCACTTGATAGCCATGGATATGATTTAAAAAAAAAAAAAAAAGCAATGTAACATCAGAGATTTTGAAGATTTTTGGGTTGATGTACTTGGTCATGGAAATAGTACTTTTCTGTCATCCTTTTAAACCTGCCATCTCTACCGTGTATAAAACTTCCTCTCTGTTTTATTACACAGGCCAAGCTCTTACTACAGAAAGCCAGCCAAATGCATCTTCAGGTCCATCTCTCACCCAAACACAATCTCAGAATTTTGACCCTTTTGCTGACCTGGCTAACCTTAGATCTGGTCTTCCAGGTAACTTTCTTATTATACCTTTTTTTGAGAAATTTTTGAATGTAACTTGTATTTCCCCCATTCCCCCCACCCCCCACTCTTTGTGCCCTGCCCCATGACTTCAAATAACAGGATTGAAGGAAATACTTGGATGGATAACATGAACTTCCACAATTAATTTATAAAGAAATATGGTTTTAAAACAGTTTGAAAGTAATGTAAGTTTGTAATGCTTCAGTCTCTCTGAAGGAGGCTTAAAATTAATGGTCTAGAGCTTAAGCCTAAGTGGCGCAGGGAGAGTAGAGGTGTCTTAGAAATAAGTGTCTGTTCAGGGAGAAATCAGTTGGATCTGGCCATATGAAATACCAGCTGTTTCAGAAGAATGCATGGAAGAAAGCCTTCATATTCCTCAATCATCATGAATGTGGAAGAAAAGGAGGAAGCTGAGAGCTGTAAGAACTCAGGATGGAGAAGTGAATGATTCTGATCAGGAGGGTCAGGCAGGGCCAAGACTGTTCTCCAACTCAGTTAAGAGGAGTCAATGGAGGGCAAGGGAGAGCTGGTGGAAGACAAAGGGTGCAGGCTCTGTAATAGGATGTTTGAATAAAAACAGGAGGAAAGGTCAAGCCAGTAAATGCATTCTTCTGTTTCAAGGGTTGTAGTGATAAAGTAAGATGGATGATAGTGGGAGAGTTAAAAGGTTGATCTTTGAGACCTGAGAATCTTACTGCAGATTTGTGTGCTGCTGGAGAGGGGAGAATGACTGAAGGGTGCAAGGCTAGAAGTTGAGAAGTAAGAAGTCTGTGTTAGGAACAGTACTTAATTCATGGGGTGACCACCTCCTCCTCTACTCCTGGATTGTTTGTATGTTCCATAACCCTTATCTCTTGGTACAATGTTTGCTAACTCACTTTTCTCTAAAGAAAACTCCTATGTTCCTTTCCCATCTCGTACTGAATCGGCATCCAGTTATCAAGGGTTTCCATCCTGCTGGGTTATCTCGGCCTCCAGTGTGGACTCTTGTGTTTTTTGGGGTTTTTTGGCTGATTTTTTTTTTTGGTTTGTTTGTGTGTTTTTCCTGAAGTCTCAGTAGCTCTGGATTACTCTCATGTGCAGTTCCCTTCAAATCTTCCCAACTCAAACTCCTGTAAAAATACAGAAATTTGTCTGCTGGCAACATGGCTTATTTTCAGAAAGCTGTCTCTTCAAGAAGAGATGCAAGCAAGCTTTATTTTTCTCAGAAAGTGATGGAGCTTGAAGTATTAGCTTGTTCTGGTATTTATTTGTCCTCAGCTTTCACTGAAGATGTGACACTCCCCCCCCTTCCCCTTCTGTTGCATAATTAGTACCCCTGCCATAGAGTGAAAGTAAAGGTTTGGTTATAAGATCAGAATACAAAAGTCAGTCTGTTGCAGCTGATATGTCCAGAGCCTTTTTTTTACCTGTGTAAACTGGAGATGCTGCTGCTCTTATTTTGTTTCTGTTGGGGAAACAAGCTCTTCTACAAATCTACCATGCCTGGTACTTCATCACCTTTGCTCTAGACAGCTCCTGTGTTCACAAGAGCAAAAGGATTGGATGCAGGTACATGCTGGAAAGTTGAGAATATATTGCTGATTAACCACTAGAAAATGCAAATGAGGCAGAAAATACCTGGAGTGGGGGAACAGACTAATTTGGAATTGAGTTTACATGATTTTTACCTTTTTACCTTGCTTCATTACCTTACCAGGTAATATCATTCAGTTAACATTTTTTTGTTTTATTCCCTTGAACCATTCTCATTAAACTACCTGGGTGCCAAAAAACTGACCTGCATTGGATTCTTACACACCTTCTCCTTCAGTTGCTTTTGTCACTGAATCTGTTTTAGTGGTTCAGATTATGCCCCCCCCCCCCCCCGCTTCTGCACCAGTATAATTTTACAGCTTTAATAAGGATGCTCGTGTTTTGCACTGGTGTGTGAGAGATGCTAATCCATATATGCACCCAATTCTGAGATTGGGTTACTTTGTACTCAGTACAAGACTTAAAGGCAGGAGAATTGGTTGTGCTTTGGCTTTTTGCTGGGTGCACAACTGTCAGCTGCTTCAAAGCGGTTTCATTTTGTCAGCTGCCAGAAGTTCCAAGAAGTTGAAACACCTAGGGATTGCTTGAGCACACATGTGCTTTGGGCATACTTTGTACCATGGAGCCTGAAGAGGTGGCAACACAAAGTTCTCTCACCTCTAGAATTATCAATGTTGGGGAAATTCACAGCTCGGGTTTATGGCTGCTTTGTTACAGTAGAGTACCCCAAACAGATTCTTGGCCCCAATATCATCTGTTAGTCCAATGGATCACAGCACTGGGGAGGGGAACGGATTGATTGGGTTGAGTTCCCTTCCCTAACCTGATCTTAGCGCTGGGACCTGATCTTAGCGCTGGGAAGTGGAACTCAGCCAGGCTGCCTCAACTCTTGAAACATTTCAACTACCTTCATTTTGTTTCGAAGCCCTTCGTTTTTGTTTAGATTTTGCTGTTTCAAGCTCGAAATGAGTTGAAACAGTGTAGAAACAAAACAGTCAGAGAAATTTCGCACAACCCTACTAATTAGTTTTAGCAGCCAAACTAGTCGGTATCAAATTTTTCTATACAACTACTTTGCATAGTTGTCACTAGAAGGTCTCTGGATGTTTGTGTCTCATTAGACTGTTTGCATCAATATTTTTTTTGTCCCTTTGTTGCCTTCACTATGAATATTTGTCAAATAATTGAATATAGTGCGAGGAAAAATTAGCATTGTTTAAACCAATAATAGAAAACTGCTTTCTCTTCCTTTTTAAAAATTTCTTAAATCTTTAATTTTGAAAACCTCTCTGTGTATGCACATGTCAAGCACTAAGGTATTTCAAATAAATTGCTTAATGCAGGGCATCCTTACAAAATTCCACGGTTCACCTGCCCAGCGAAGTATTTGCTCACTAACTCTTTATCTGGATGCTGCAGATGCAAAATGAATCTGAGGTTTCAGACTCCTAATAAAAGGACCCAATGCAGTTAGGGTTTG
This sequence comes from Crocodylus siamensis, assembly GCF_052110815.1. Lineage (NCBI taxonomy): Eukaryota > Metazoa > Chordata > Crocodylia > Crocodylidae > Crocodylus > Crocodylus siamensis. The sequence goes on along the minus strand of NC_143397.1, from coordinate 110,687,467 downwards.
GTGTTAGGATAATAACTGTTTGTACCCTCAGGTCCTGATTCAACACCACTAGAGGTCTTTCATTGACTTCATTGGGATTTGGATGTAGTCCTTAGTGTCTCCTTTGGACAATCTTTAAACTCTGTGATTCATTAGGCAATAGCCAATTGTCATTATAATGTTTAAACTTCTTGGCATTTTCAGGCTTAGAATTGATGATAGGAAAGAAAGTACAGGGCTTCAAGTCTTATCTCACTGTTTCAGACACTTGATACCCTTTGTTCACAGTAATAAATGTCCAGAAATATATAGTAGTAATTTGTTTGGTTTTTATTAGACTGAAAACTTTCCTTAATTTTGTAACTAATGGACCAACACTAGCATAATGGTACCATTTAGTACTAGTGACAAAGAAATGACAGTTTTGGTTGAAAAGGGAAATATAGGAGGAAGTTTATTAGTGGAGTCCCTTAAGGTTCAATCTTGACAGTGATCTTATTTCATATTTTGTCTTGGCACAAAAAATAGTGTGCAGACTACACTTGGGGGAGGCCATAAATACAGAGGAGCATCCAGTTATCTGATCTTGAGGTTTAGAGGAATAGAAATGGAATAAAATTAATACAGTTTTTTTTTTTTACTATAAATTAGGAGCTCATCAGTTGGGGAAAACTGAGGAGGAGAGATTTTAGTTGATTGCAGGATGACTGTCACCAATGTGCTGGGCCATAAAAAGAGTAAATGTAACCCTTGGGAGTATCAGGAAAGGTATTTTCTGTTGATGTGAAGAAGCATTAATGCCATGTATGAAGCACTGGTGAGACCTCAACTGAAATACTCTATTCTGTCTTTGGTCATCTGTGTTCAAGAAAGATGATGAATTCAAACTAAAACAGGTGAGGGGCAAGGATTTCTTAGGGTGATAACTTTTACTGAACCATCTGTGTAGTTGGGCTAAAGTTATACAAGCTTTTGAATATAAGGTCTGAGGAAGAATGCCTTAAATTTGAAAGCTTGTTTATCTTTAGTCCAACTACATAGTTGGTCCAGTGTGGTGTCTTGTATATAATTTCTGGACCGCTATGGCTATACCATCACTCTTACACAACTAAAACAGGTACAAAGGAGAGTTGCTAGGAAGAGTAACAGAGCCTATTAAATGAGGAGAGGCTAGAAGACCTTGGCTTGTTCACCCTAGTAAAAGAAGGCTGAGACAGGATTGTTGACTATAAATACTTGTAAAGGGCTTAGCACCGGGGGGAGGAGGAATAAGTATTTAAACTAAGGAAAAGGTTGGCACAAGAACAAATGGGTATAAATTGGCCATGAATAAATGCAGAGCCTTCTTTCATCTGATTTTCTTTCTCCCTTCTCTTGTACTTGAATGTCCAAATTTTTCTGTAGAGGCAATATGCAAGGCAAATGTGGAGGAAAATGGGGCTTGCCCATGTTTTTACCTACAGTTGGCTCAAAACTTTCAGGAGGAAGTAGTTTCTTTTTTGCATATGTGTAAATGGGGTTCTCCTCAGAGTAGATGGCCCCATGCACGTTCTTATTTGTAGATGAGCTTAGCCCTAGGGCCTTTCACTGATTTTAGTTGTGGTCAAAAGCACAAGTGAGTGTTCATGTGGACAAATGACACCTTCTGAAGAACTCCAGTTACTGGTAATTTCCTTCTTGTGGGGATGTTGTTGCCTTCTTTCAAAATAGTAAAGTAGCATGCTGTATTTAAATTCAGATAGGAAACTGCTTTTCAACAAAATGGGCATGAGCCCATTGGAGCAGACTTCTTCCCCTTCCTGCCCTCTCCCTCCTGGATTAAAATAGACTCATGGTGCTCAGTCCCTGTGCATGGCACCAGCCAGCCAGGCCAGACCCACAATACCTGTGCACAGGGCCAGTGCAGCAGGAGTGCCAATCCAGCCTGGTTTTTTTTGCAGCATGTTAATATGCTGTGGCACACCCTTTGGAAATCACTGCTCCAGTGTCTGTTACATTGGTAATATGCCAGTTGCTGAAGCAATTTGCTTTCTAGAAATCTTGAAGATTGAGTCCATGGAGGCAGTGTAGGAGAGGATTGGCTTCAAGTATAAATCCCTTGCTTGTCATCCTGACTGAAACAAAGGACCTGGTGCTTAATGTGAAGGTTCAGCCTCTCTCCAGTATGCATGGTTTACAGTGACAAAAGAGTGGGGAAAGAGGGCTTTTACTTTCTCTACAAAGGAGTAAAAAGTAGATGAACCTAAGGGCCAGTGGTGACTGGTGCTTCCTGAGTCTAGGGAGGAACAACTTGTGGGCAGGCCCAGGGGTGGGCCAAAAGCCCCATATCCACTCCTATACTTCTGTGCAGTGGCTTAGTGCTCTTCCCCTCTTCCTTCCCCCCCCCACCCCAAACACACTGCTAGCCCGCACAGCAAAAAAAACTGCACTGACCTGAGTGGTGCTTTTTAGGGGGTCAATTTTGGGGGGGTGATTCCCCCCCACCAGTCACCTGTGCCAAGAGCTAGTTGTTTTTACCACAATTTTTCTCTTCCAGGCTTGGTTCAGTGTATATTTTTCCTCTATGTAGACCAGTGTTTCTTAACCAGGGTGCCTGGCTATCCTGGGCTGCTTTGAGATCCTTTTAAGGGTGCTGTGGGGTGCCACACAACATTAGCACTGTTTTTGGTGTGTGAACATAATTGATAAGATAAACCTAGAGATTTCAAATAGAAGTCAGTAGTGTCAAAACATCCTCCCTGTTATGATTGTTTTGATTTCTTTGCAATAGAAGAATTGTTCTCTTACTTTTCCAGTCAAAAATCAAGTGAAAACTAAGAGCTGGTATTTTCCAAGGGATGCCTTCAGTCTAGTGTAGGTGAGAACCTCTGATTGACCCTTACTAATATTAGTCTTCAAAGCCATTTATTCATCTCTGAAAATTTTTTAATATAAAAACTGAAAAATGAAAAGGCTGGAGAGAATACTTTTTAATGTGACTGACTTCAAAGCACACCTTTTCTTCAACATGAGTAGTTTCTCAGCATCTGTCTTATTATTAGTGAACATAAGTGTAATAAGTTGGTAGTGAAATCTGTTGCATCTCTGAATAGGTTTTCTAGATGGCATGTGCATTTAGTGGATCAGACAAGGATTTAGCATTTGTCATAGAACTGAATGAGTGGCAAGGTTAGGGAAGCTGAAGAATTTGAAACAGTAATGAATTTCTAGACTTCCACATCCAAGTTATCTGTGGTTCTTTGAAATTCTTGTCAAGAGATTTATTTTCAGACTTGTTTTACATATTCTTCAGACTGCAGAGTTGCTCACTAAACCCAAGTGGGCAGATGTGGTTACCCTTATTAGTCTGAAAACGCACAGAAGGTAGGGCAGGGTGGAACCAGTTAATCTTTAAGGTGCAACCTTGCCCTAAACCAGGTGGGGGGGATATCTAGAATAGAAACGGATTGAATCTGTTACTAGAAATTAGGATTGTAAGAGGTGTGAAATGGTAATTATTTATACTATTTAATGTTTACTGTTTTTAGCTCCCAGCCCACTGTCAGGGGAACAGCTCTGGCGTGGGTTGACCAGGTGGCAGCACAGATCTGGGCTGCAGCATTGTGCAGCTGCTGTGACAGGGAGGTAACTAGAGGTTACCTGGAAGGGAGTGTAGCCAGGCAGAGTTGTGCAGCAGAACTTAAATAGGAGCAAGTGTAGTGGCAGGGCTGCCATCAGGTGCCACAGGGGTGGCTCTGCATGCAGCCAGGCCCTCCCCTCCCCTTTCCCCCTCCATAGCAGGGGCTCCACAGGGGCTTCTGCCTGCCTGAACAGACATGATGCACCCAGGTGGTGCCTCTAGCCTGTAAGTACCTGGAGCCCAAGGTGGTGCCTCACTCCTGCTTACCTGTCCCCAGGACTCTGGCAGCTAACTCTCGGAAAGGACCTGTGGCGACTTTCTGAGCCTGGGGGCACTTAGTGGATGGGCATGCGATACAGGATTGCACCCAAACCTGTGGGCTGAGTACCCTCTGCTAGGAGCTGTGGCACCAAGGCAAGGCCTCAGCTGAGTGGAAGGAACACAGCCTGGCTGCATCTGGACAAGGAAGGGAAGGGACTGCCTCTGTCAGCTACTGCCAGACCCTGCAAGACCAAGCTGGCGGCCCTGCAAGACCCTGCATCCTGTGCTGCTGCTGCTGCTGGCACCACTGCCTGCCTACTTCTGCACACCTTAGTGTGAAGCCTGCTGTGGCCATGGGCTTCAGTCCCAGCTTGTGGCAGCTCTCTCCTGCAAATCGCCCTCAGTCCTGGCTCCCTGTGTCACCCTGCCCTTCTGCTGTGGAACTGTTTAACTGATATAATTAGAAGAAGTTAAGTGGGTAATTTTTTAAAATTTATAAAACATTTCTATTGGGGATTATATAAGATTCATGTCAACCGTTTTTAGGTCCTTCCAGTGGCAGTTTCTCACCTGGTGGATTTGCTCAAAAGTCTGCTCCTTCTCAGAAACCAGGCAGTGGTCAGTGGCAAAAGAACAAACCACAAACTACTGGTACTTCATGGCAGCCCCAGGCTAAACCACAGCAAACTAAACCCAGTACCCAGGCTAAGCCCAACTATACAGTGAACTTCAGTGTTATTGGAGGGCGAGAAGAAAGAGGTATTAGAACTCCTTGTTTTGGTAAGTGCTGTTCCCTGAAATTTTAGCTATCATTCATTATGTATGAAATTATTGGCCTATCTTCTACCTACCAGCTTGCCCTTATGGTTTTATGAAAACTGAAAAGAAAATCTCTGAAAGATGACTTTTAGTGCTGTTAAAGACTTTTTATAGTGGTATGTATTGAATTGCCTCTTAATTGTAACATGAATTAAATAAGCAGTAGTTTAAAACCCATTTTTCGATTGTCCCTTGTCTCTCCAAACTTGTTAGCAGACATTAACACACAGCATGGAACCCAGCTTGTCAGAATGCATTCAGTAAGTAAGAGTGGGGAAAAACTCTGGCTCACCTAGTAGGCAGCTTTTATGCTTAAACCACTGACAACATTGCTTGCTCTCAAGTGACCTGGATCCTTGTACTAAGACTTATTAGACATTTCTTCACATCACTGTGGTTTGGATGGCTTGGAAGTGCTGTCCTAAATGTTTAGACCAGGGTCAGGCAGTATATGGCCGACAGGCTGCATCTGGCCTGCCAGGCCATTCTACACAGTCTGTGGGTGTCCTACAAATTTTAGAGAATTTAATATTCATCTGCCCGGGCTGCCTATCAAAGATGAAAAGGCACCAGGGGCAGTAGGACCCAGGGGAAGCTGGTGGCAGGACTTAGCAGCTGCAGCAAAGCCAACCCAGCCTTGCCCTCACCCCCAGCCAGAAGCTTTTGCCTAACACAGGCTTTTGGCCTGGGGTTGTTCACACTTCCCTCCACTCAAGGGGGAAACTCAGAGAAGAACAGAGGGAGGGGAGGACCACAGGTGATCACCCCAGTCCTTGCGGCTGGACCAGCTCCTGTGGTCCTGGCACTGCAGCTGGGAACCACATGGTGCCAGAGCACATGTGGGGGTGAGGAGAATGGTGGCAGGCTGGGAAGAGGGGAATGGAAATGGCAGGTGGTGGACAAGTGGCAACAAGCAGGCGTGTGGGGCCTGTGCCAGTATCCTGGGGCCAGTGCCAGCAGGAGTGCAGGGCCTGCACCAGCAGGAGCTCGAGCTGGGCTGGGTTGTGCCAGCAGGGAAAGAGGGGAGCCAGCCTGGCTCTAAAGTCCCTGTGGACTCGGGGGGGCCCACACTCCTACTGCCTTGCTCTAGGCCCCGCTGGTGTTGGCCCCAGGCCACTGGCATGGACCTCATGCTCCTGCCTGCGCACCTGCTTGCTGCCAGTCCCCTGCCTGCTGCTGCCATTTCCTTACTTCCTGGCCTGCCACCATTCTCCCCACCCCCTGCCCACTGTTCTGGCACCATGTGATTCCTGGCTGCAGCACTGAGCCACAGGACTCGGAAGGAGCCAGCCTGGCCCCTGTGATTTTTGATTGGTTCTGCTGTACTGGCTGGCCTGGGCTGGCTCCTGCTGCATCCTGTGGTCTCAGGCATGCAGCTGGGACGTGGTGCTGGAGTGGCAACCTGGGGGAGATGGGGAAGGGGAAGCAGCAGGAGAAGGACAATGGTGGCAGACGGGAGGGGGAAGTGGGAGCATAGGGCCTGTGCCAGTGCCAGGAGTGGTGGGAGCATGGAGCCCAGGCTTAGAGGAGCACTGGCAGGGCCTCTGCTTGCCACAGGGGGAGATCTGTGGGCAAACCCTCCCTCTCCACACATGCCACACCCTCCCACACCCACATCCACACCTTACAAGAGAAAGACATGATTTAATTTTAAGCTATTATACAATTGCTTCTGTGTACACTACACAAACACATAAATCAGGACTATATTTTTTTAAATTAAATTAATGTAATACACAATTGGTTTTTAGAATGTAATTTGGTATTTTTTTCTGGTTCTGAGGTGGCAAACCCCCTTGCTGAAAGGAATACTTCTGGGTGCAAAGGGAGGGACTTTTGGTGACAAAGTTCAGGGGTTTGAGGGGGGATGGGGACACAGGACTTCCAGTCCCAAGATGGTGACCAGGGGGTGGGGCACCTGTTAAAGGGTGGGGCTACCCTTGTGGCCCTTGATGGCTTGCCAGAATTGGTAAGTGGCCCTCCACCCGAAATAATCGCCCACCCCTGGTTTAGACTGAATCTGTAAATCCGAAATATCACTTTGAGGGAGAGAGAGGCAATGAGGTTATTTTCAGCTCACTTGTCCTGAAAGCATCCTGCAATACACCTTTTTGTCCTGTTTTTTTGTGTAGTATTGATTGCTAGGTTCAATGACTCTTTCAGAAGGATGTCTTCCCTTTTGGTAACAAATTTTATGGTATAGTGATATATCCTAGATTACCCTCCTAGCTTGGGGTCTAGCTGTGGCTGTATGGTGCTAATGTGTGAAGCTTACAGCAAGCTGATTTGCCCTTCTAGAAAGCCTGTGAGGGTCTTGGATGTCCTGTAAGAAAGGAACACAATTCAGGGAAATCTAATTCCATCACCTAATCTCTCCCCACCGCCCAAATTGGTTGGAGGTTTCTGTACCCATGAACACTGCTGTACTACTACGTTCCTCAAATTGTAGCTGAGGATTATGGTCATGTTTGGAACTTTACTTTCAGAGGCACTTCATTTTCAGACATGACTTCCATCTCAGAGCAGTATGCTTACCACCTCTGCCACAGTAGGATGCCCAGGAAACATCTTTATCACTTTTTTTCCCCCTTCTGTTGTATAGGACAAAAGCCAAAAGTTTCAGAAAATGACTTTGAGGATCTGTTGTCCAATCAAGGATTTTCAGCTAAATCAGACAGAAAAGGACCAAAGACCATTGCTGAAATGAGAAAGCAAGAAATGTCCAAAGATATGGATCCCCTAAAATTAAAGGTTTGATGTTTAATAGAGTAACTGTGATTCAAATATACTTTTACCCCGTTGTCTTAACAATGTTGATAGTGGAGCAAGGGAGAATACATTGAAGGATGAAACCTTGAGTAGCAAAATAGTGGAAGAAACTAAGGAAAAGTTTACATATGTCTTTCAATGGTGGGAAAGAACTAAAAGAAATTTAATTTTTCATCACATCACTGTATATGCTGATTGATTAGCCTGAGCAAGTATGCTTGAGTGAAATCTATGTAGGGGGGAGAGAAACTTGTTGAGGACAGAGGGTTTCAGATGTCAGGGCTGGTAAAATAATCAAGTGTGGGTGAAAATTTTAAAGGAACAAAGAAGAATGTTGTGCAGTGGACGTTACTGCACAGGTCATTTTCGCCAAAAGAAGTGGTCAGCGCTCCTAGAAAGGATTCATTAGAAATGACTGTAAAAGGATTCCAAAAAGACCAATTGACAGATGGATGAAAAAAAAGAGGGCAGTGAGCAGAAATGCATGAACAAAGTCAAACATGGAATATAGAGCAAGAAGACTGAGGATAAGAAGGTTCTGAGGAACAGAATTACCAATGTAACAACCAAAAACCAACTAAATAGAAGCAATAACTAGATCCAACATGCTAGACTCTTACTTAAGTTTTGTATCTAATGTAAGATTTTCCCCACCCCCCATTGTAAGTAGTAGGAAAAGATCTTTTTGCTTCTGAATAAAAATTCACAAGCCAAAAAGTATCACTCCTGTTCCCTATGAGCATGAATGCTGTTGGTGCGGTATAGGATAGGGTCATGGGGCCCACTGGCCCTATACCTAATGGGACTGTCATACAGACATGAGCTTACGCAGTCTTTACACACGGCTGTAGTTTCTCAATTCTTGCCTACCACATCTTGATGTCAAACTAGTTATTGTTGACAGAGATATAGCCGAAGTAAACTGTTAAGAAGTGGGTCTGGATCTTCTTTGGGGTTCCAACCTCCCTTACACCCCATCCTAGCACCACTCTGTTGGTAACATGTCCTTTCCACCCTTGTTCTCTGTGGGTGGTAGTCTTCAGTCCAATTTGCAAAGAAAAATGGTGTCTAACTTATAGATGGAGCAGGACCCAGGCAAATCTTGTCAAGTAGAGTCCTTGCTCCTACACGTTGAGCCTGCCAGTCAGGAAGTGGCTCAGTCCTGGGCTTGTGGGTCTTACTTCACTGCCCAATCCTCGTGAAGAAGTTAGTTGGAATAAAAAAGAAAACAGGCCAGGCCCTCCAGGCCTCCTACCACCTGCAGCTTGGGCACTTCTGTGTCTGTTCAGGGACGACCTTAGCAGCACCTGCCGCCTTCCCTGGTGCATCAGGGTAGTCCTCCCACCCTCCACTACTACGCTTCTAGTGAGCCTGAAGCCTGACTTTCTTGCCAGCTATCTGTTGCTGGTAGTGAGCCCTCAGCTCCCCTTTCCCTCTGGTTTCCGGGGCTTTAAAGCAATAAAAGAAAAAAAAACAAAAGTAAACAATTGTGCAGGGTGCTGCCGGCAATTCTGATGGCCAGTTCCTCTGGCCCATCTTTTTGTTGGTGTTTACTGCCTTCCCCGTTGCCTCAGCTTCCTTAAACTGTTGGAGCCCCTCTGGGCTCCTGGGACTTAGCTTTCTCAGCCCCACTCCTTCTGGAGCTGTCCAGCAAGCATCTGTGTCTCTCTCCCTCAGCACTGGCAGCGGGCCAGCAAACCCCCATGCTGCCTTGGGCAAGGCCGTACTTGATCCAGCAGCTGCTTGTGAACCGGGCTGGTCCCTTCTTGCTCCCCATCATGGATTCCAGCTGTGTCTGTGATTCTTCCGTCTCTGCAAATTTGGAGGGGTTTGTTTTTATTTCTTTATAAATGCCAGCTACTAATTTTAAGTTACTACCACCACCACCACCACCACCACCACCACCAGTATTAGTAGAAGAAACAGATAATTTTGTAACATGAAGATTACCACGCTACTTGGCTATAACTCAAGATGGTGTACTGACCGAAATCAAGTTGGTAAATTACTCAAATTGATTCAAATCTAGTGCAAAATGAGATCATTTGCGCACAATTTTTAGTAACTTTGTTTCCAGTCGGCAGTTATGAAAGCCAGAGATGACAACCCAACAACAAGGATTTCTAGCTACAGGATCAGCTGATTTAAGAGCACATTTGCAAAGTTCTCTGGAAATTTTTTTCAAAACAATGCAGTTAGGCCAAACTTTATATCCTTGAACAAAGTAAATCTGCTTGTAGATAATATTCTTCTCCCATTAAAGTGCCCTTTATCCAAAGTGTATTCAGTTAACATTTTTTTTTTTTCTAATTTCTTTCTAGATTCTAGAATGGATTGAGGGAAAGGAGAGAAATATAAGGGCTCTGATATCCACTCTTCACACTGTTCTTTGGGAAGGTGAGAATAGGTGGAAGCCAGTGAGCATAGCTGATCTAGTTACCCCTGAACAAGTAAAGAAGTACTACAGGAAAGCAGTACTTGTAGTTCATCCAGATAAGGTGAGTATATTGGGTATGTTCAAGGCTATTTCTGAAACAGTTATTGACAATTGCAAATCCACAATGTTAAAAGGAAAATCAGCAAAGCTTACTCATTGGTGACAAACCCATTCAAACACTGCAAACTCTAATGGGGAAAGGTTTTTATATGGTTGGAGACCAATAGGCTACATGTAATAAAACCAAGTTTTACCTTCATGTCACCTTTTGATGTTTTGGAGAAGTACTTTTCCACTAAACAACTATTTGTGCTGAATTCTGGGGATCTTTCAGATGACAGCATCCAACCAGGGAGGTTAGATGAAAGGAAAAGGTCCCTGGTAGGTGATCTGAATGGTGGTGGCAGCAGTATCTACATACCACCCTTTCTGTGGCCAGTCAGGATTGAAATAGCTTCTTCCCTTCACGAAGGAGAACTAAGAATTACGTTGACCATTGCTTCACGTTATTTGTTGTTGAACTGTTATCTTGACAAACTGCTTTCACTCTTTTTTCCATATTCTGGGTCTTGTCTTCTGAATTTGGCACACTGGTATCCCTGGACAGTACACAGTCACTCAAATTTACTTTCAATTTGTACCTTCAGGACACAGCTGAAGTATCTCACTTCAGCTGCCACTAAGAATATGTACTGATGACATTGGGCAGTTTGCACCTCTCAGGGCCTCAGTTCTAGGCTGTGTACATATACAGAAGGGTGAATGAAAATCTGAGTGAACAATGAGAGAGACGGACTTTTTTTTTTTAACATCCACAGAGGCTAGGATTAAGGAGGCTCCTTTTAAATGAAACTTCAGATGTTGGCACATAATCCTGTATCACATTTTGCTGTTGGAGGATATATAGGACTTTTTATTTTTTTTAGGTGCATCTGAGCCAAATGAGTTAATTGGGAAGGTGTTCTGTCTGCAGTGTATCGTTACTGTGCAGAAGATTCCTCAGACCTATTTTAGATTGAAGTCCTTATTGAGACAAAACTTTTTATTTTTGTGCAATTAATACTGAAGTTTAGGGGCATTCATAGTTGCAAATAAATGTTCCATCAGAAAAACTTGGGTCTAGTGCAAAAGGATTTAATGCCATTCTTGGAAATAACCCTTAACTTTTTTTTTCCCTTTGTGGTAATACAAGAGCTGCCATACAGTAGCTCCTAGAGCAGGGGTGTCAAACTCGATCCAAACTGAATCCAGACTGTAGGAGCTACTCCCAGGCCAGTTTTTGTACGGCCCTGTGGGTCTGGCCCTGCTGGCAGCTGGGCCCAGGGGTATGCTGCTGCATAGAATTGTGCTTGTGCAGAGTAGAGCCACAGGCATGTGTGGTTTTTGTTTTTGTTTTAAAAAAAGGGGGGTGGGGTTAGGGCATGGGGAGGCACAGAGCTCTAGCCAGGCAGTGGCATGGAGCCATGGATGTGCAGTGGTACAGAGCCAGTGGCAGTGTCAGGAGTGTGCAGTAGTGTAGAGCTGAAAGGCAGGGAATTTCTAGTAGCCCGCCAGACTACCAGGCCATTGTTTGACACCCCTGTTCTACAGAGAATAATAGATTTTGAATTTTTAGGAGCTCCCAACTGAAAACGAAAATTATGTTGTCTGGCAATTCCTCTAAAACGAGAGACTTGTTTAAGTACAACATCAATTACAGTGAGTAGATTAAAGATTTGAAATGATACAAGCAAACTTAAAAACTGTTGATGCTGTTTTAAAATATGACTTCTGAACATATGAAGACATTCATGGGAGGGGAGGAAGGGAGACGCTTTTCTGTTTGGTTGCAAAAAGCTACACATTTATAGCATACTAACAAAGGTAAACATAAAGTTTCTGTTTTATATGAAGTGTGTATCCAATGCACTGGTCCTAAACTTGACAGGAGGGTGAGATTTTTTTTTTTTATTATTATTGGTACAGCAACTATTTTCTTTCAAGCCCTACTTTTTATTTCTTAGTGTCTTTTTGTTTTCAGTCAGCCTCTCATACATTTCCTTGTTCACAGGCCACAGGACAGCCTTATGAACAGTATGCCAAAATGATCTTCATGGAGTTGAATGATGCATGGTCAGAGTTTGAAAACCAAGGATCAAAATCGCTTTTCTAAAAATCTACCTTGCTGTGATTTTCAAAATGTATTTGCTACAGAATGGAGTCAAGCGCTGGTAGTCTGACCTTACTGTCTCTGGGATTTAGGAAAGATTTTGTTTTGTATGACTTTAGCAGTGTGTGAAATCATACACTTAAATATGGAGATGCATTTTATAAGATGTAGAATTTAAAGCATTACACACATGCACTAAAAAAACCCAGCTGTTCAGGTCTTCAAAATCATAGCTTAGAAGTAGAGATTTTCATTCAGTTTTAAATATGGTAAAACAAATTTTAATGATGCCCACTGAGATTTGATATGTTGGTATCCAAGAATAAGACATTCCAAACCCAGTGATTTTTTGTTTGAAAATAAGAGACAACCTCAATTTATGGTTCTGTTACTTTCAGTAGCTGTGATTTTGATTTTGATGTTTGCCTGTCGCCTTACTCCAAGTGCTTTAGCTCTATCACAGTGAATTTGCTCAGCATATCTTTTCTTGAATTTATGTGAGGTGTACATTTTCATCTGTATTTTGTGTACTCAATCGGATAATCATTCTGTAAATAATTAAAATATTTTCTGATAATACCTGTGTTCCTTACAATGAATTGACAGTTACTTAGCCAAAAAGTTCCCAGTTATGGGAAAGCCCTCCAGGGTGGTTCTTGACTTTTTTTTCCATATCATGAATTTGGAAATATATCTTGGCTTTAATATAAGGACTGCATGTTCTGGATTTTTGTTATTTATTATGAATTTTTAGAAGGTAATACTGTGTGATTTAGTGCTTATTTTCCTAATCCTATGAATTGTATGGTTTGCTTGTCTTTTTTTTTTTTTTTCAATGGAATGTGCCTTCCATTGGTTTTATAAATACTATAATAGAAAAATAGTGTCATTTATTCTGAAACTTGAATTGTGAGCACAAAACAGTTTACTCTGATTTTTGTCTGTTTTAACTGAGTAAATGTTACATCATTAGCTGTCCTTGGAAAGCATTTACTGTGCTTCCGGATTTCTTTTGTGGCATGTTGAGTAATTCATTGACTTTCTTTTTCTTTTTAAGTGCATGGATAGCTGTATACAAAAACAAAAAAAAACCCACCAAACACCCCATGGTGTATAGTGTATCTCATGCCTGATGTATACTTTATACTGGCTAGTACAAGACTAGTAGAGAACCTAGCTCGGGAACAAAACTTGCCGCATTATTTATCATCCCTTTTTATGAAACTCAGTTAAATGTTAATTCTTTAATAATGTTGGGATAATCCATTACAGATTATTAACACTTATTATACAGCATTGTACAACTCCAGACAGCAAATCTCACCTCTGACACATTTGCAAAAGGTTTTCTGAATGTAATATTTAAGTTTGGTGGCAGTTCTTGAAACTAACACTGTTGCTTTTACCATCAAAGTAACTATAAAGGTATTTTTATCACTTTGCCATGGTCTTCCATTTTGGTGGTTAACTGAGAGAAGCTGTGGCAAAGTCAAAAGTTGTACTCTTTCACAGGGTAGTGTCCAAACAAAAAAGGCTAGTTGAACCCCCCAAAGTGAATGACATTACATAAAATGAGCTCTTCCACTGCCAAATCCACATCGCAGCAAAGGAATGGAGATGACTTATGGACACTTTTTTTTCCACCCCAGATATAGCTCAGTTAGTTGTCACCTTTGTGTAAATGTATACTCAGCTACCGTTAAATTTTTAACTAGAGGAAAGGTCCGAGGGGCTTATTGGATTCTTACCTGTAGCACAACTCTAAAGTAGACTTCATTTCATTGAATTCCTAGCTTATGAAAGTACATCTGCCTCCCCTGTGGTCTGATACAAGCTAACATTTGGGTACTTCATAATTCTAAATGGAAGGCCTGCTTTCATGATGGTTAAGGGCTTCTACATAGGGCAGAAATGTTAACAATACAAGGACTCTTACACCACCTAATTGCAGGAGAAAAGGTAGGCAGATGCAAAGCTCTGTAATGATTGATATCTGGGTTGCACTTTGATATGAAATAAGGAGACATCAATCATAGGATTGATATGAAATAAGAAACAATGTAGTACCGAACATGCTGCTTTCTTAAGAGAAGGAAGGAATCCTTACGTTCAGCATGCATTCCAGGGCATTCAGGGATCTATGTATCTTTTTAAAGGAATGCAGAAAAATGTGGGGTATTTAAAAATGTTGATAGAAGTGAAAACTTAAATTGTGACAACTAGAAAACAAACTTTCACTAATTTCACTAATCTTTTTGTTTGTTTTAAATTAACTTTGAGTGTTTGATAGCACTTTATGTGCAGTTGGTTTCACCTGCTTTGCTCTTGCAGCATTTTGGATAGGTGTTTATGGTATTGAGAGTTAGCCTTCAGGTTTTCTTCCCTTTCAGAAAAATTGATACAGTAACTTGAACACGTACAGGAACAGAAGCACACATCATTTTGAAATGTACTTAGATTTCAAGTCTAGTGTTCCTGTAAAGTTGCAGAGAATTGGGGAATATAGTTGTGGATTTTTATGAATGAGCAATTCTGAAACTGGAGATCTGGTAAAGCAAGGGAGTGTTGAGGGAGAGGTGGGAAACTATTAATTTTTTCCACCTTCAACTGTTGTACTGTATTGCACAGAATTAATCACCGCAAGCATTGGATGAAATTATTCAGGGGTAGGGGATGATCTAGCAAAATAAGATAAAAATGAATTGGTGATTCTTACCAGGGAAACTTGCTTTTTAATTATTATTGGATACAAGATACGTACAGAAGTTTTTAAATTTCACTTAAAACCCCCCAAAAACCTTCTAAGCTGCATCTCATAGGGTCTCAAGGAAGAAAATTTCAGATGACAATTGCTCTGACCGCTGACCTGAAACACTGATTGAAGTTGTTTGCTTCAGAAGAGAATGTGGTGATGAAACCACGTAAGGAAGAGTGCAGTGATGCTCAGATTTCATATGCAGTTATTTATCTGGAAAGGTTAAATGTTTGTATTAAACTCTCATTAGCAAATTACAGGTAGACATCTTAATAGAAGGGGAACATTTCAGCTACTTTTAATGAAAGGGACCAGCGTGGCAAAGCAAATCCAGTGAGTTTCTTAGGATGTAATGAAAGGCAGTTTGGCTGTTGAGCATGATCTGTAGCAATGCCTGTCTATGGTTTTTCATCTCATCTAAACCATCGCCCTTGTCCCTATCCTGAATAACAAGAAGCTGAAAGAAATTTAGTATAGGGCAGGGTGCAAATTGGTTCATGAGCTTAGATTTACTAGATGTGAAGTGTGAGGGGAGTGGGGAAGAAGTGGAGTAGAGGGTCAAGTTTTATACTTTAGGATGATTTTTATTTTTTTAAATAAACTTTACCCATTTGTAATCCACCTGGAAATGCAGTTGTCCAGGAGATCCATGGCAGCAGGGTCAGGAGGAGCATCTGGTGGATGCAAGGTTCGTAGAAGTTACATTAGTGTGGTCCGGCTGTGCTCTTGGCCTATACACTTTAAATGTGAAGCAGTTCAGTAAGCGGCCTTCATCTTCACAGGCCTCCATTCCTTTGGTTCTGAAGGAGGCTAGTGGGGTTTGGTAGGTGATGTCTTTAATGTCAGGCTATGTTCACTTAGCTGGCTAGTTTTGAGGTGGCTTTGCCTCAAGCACCACCCTCACAAATAAACTATTGGGTGTTTATAGAACAATGCACGTCAGAGAAAAGTTGAGGTACACTTGAATACATGTGGTCTGTGTGTGGAGCATATGGCTCTTGCTACTTTGCCAGCAGAAGTTAGGTAATGTTACGGACAGGGAAGTGTTTTTAGATACCAGCATAGTTTCTGAAAGACAGCAGAAATGCCATTGTTGTTTTAAATAGTAGGCAAACAAAGTGTATGAGGGTGATTTATTAGAAAAGACTAGCCAGAAAGGGACCATTATGCTAGAGGGAAAGAGCAGGGTTTGGGAGAGAGGTGACCCAGAAGACATGTTGCAGCCTGAGAGACCTAGCTTTGTCACTTCTTCCTAGTGGCTCACCTACACACAATTGGCATCTCTTAAATAGCCCAAGAGAGAGAGGCAACAGGGAAATTAATTAGATCTGCAGTTTTCCCATCTTGGTAGGCAAGCTTACTGAATGCTGTGGTCCAGCATAAGAATGCAACATACCCACTCTCCAGCACAGATTAATTTAGGCAATGTTGTGTAATCCTCCTTCAGCTATGCTCTCCATTCATACTGCAAGTGGCTTCTTCTGACTATACTGGAGGGCCTGCTGAGTCCTCTGTCATATGCAGAGTGGCTGTAGCAGAATAAAGTGGGCAGGGATTCAACTCTTACTAAATTCAGGAGTGTGAGATTTAAATGATGGAAAAAATGGGCCATGCGCAGTGGCAGTAGGGAACCCGGGAGAAGCTTTTACTAGGTTTTATCGTTTATCCATGGTCACATGTTTTATGGACTATTTATTTTCCAGTAAAATATGGATACTCAGACTTGTATGAGAAGCAGTGTTTACCCATAGGAGAGCACTATATAAACCTGTTCCCTTCAGCCTTTAAACACTGATCCACAGCCTCTTGAATTGAGATGAATTAGTATCATGTGAGTTAAGCATCTTTACAAATAAAAGGAAAACGGCTCTTCTGCAAAGGCTTGAAAGTTTAAATGGAGTGGAGGGACTGTGCCAAATGGAGAAAAGCAGGCGAGTGAGAAGATGTAGCCTCTGGCAGATCTATGAGCTTCTGACTAATGAGATCAAGCGGCAGAAGGAACATCTTGTTCTCTGCGCAGCTTGGGGAGGAGTGAATGCAAGATGTCATTCCTAGGTCTTAGCTGTGTTGTACCTTAGAGCACTCCTTCCCCTTTTCTTTTTAATTCTTGGTTTGCATAAGAGCGGGCTCCAAATCTGGGATGTATTAATTGCAAGGGCTGTAGTTGACTTGATTGGGAGATGCAGTGCTGCTTGATTAATCAACTCATCACATCAGCTCTGTGGGTTTTTGAAGTGCACTGAACAAGTGCATTTTCTTTTTTCCTGTTGACTAACTGTCTATTTAAAAGTGACCTCCAGCATAGGTTGCTGGGAGTAGCTAGGCCTTCCTTTACTGATTCCACTGTTTTCCCTTTTTTCCCCTCTTAGCATTTCATGCTAATGCCTTTTAGTCTTTCAGGTAAATAAAATAGTTGTCAATCAAAAATATAGATTTTAAGTTCTGTGTTCATAGCAGTGTCTGTGGTGCATTACTATCAAAATCTGCAGACTTTTTTAAAGACAACAGCAAATATGAAGGTAGCAATGGCTTTTGGGATTTGAAACAAATAACTGTTGCCTTGGATGTGAGATCCATAGGAGAAAAATTAGAATTAAACCTGCCTTATGCCATCATAAGAAAATGGGGGTCAAGAGACTCAAATATTGAACCTATGCGCCCACAGGTGTGTCCCCGAGGGTGTGGAGTTCAAAATGATTGGGTGCATGTTGAGCATCATCTGCAAAGGGAAGAATGAAGTAGTACCACTTGACAGGATGCTTGTGTGGTGAAGGGACGGAACAAGTAATCTGTCTTTTTTTTTTTTTTTTTTTTAACTTTCAAGTATGTCAGATATGTTAAGTCTGACCTTGGGTGTTTTTTGCAGAATACAGTATATTTACATTTACACGCCCTGGTAACCATATTAAATTGTTAACAAATCTCTTCTCCTAAGCAGGTATTTAAATACAGACTTAAGTAGATGAACAAAGGAACAGTCACATAAAGTCCATCTGTTTTTTCCACTTTGACAACAAGTTAAATTGACACCTCAGATGTAGATTCTTCCAGCAAAAAGGAGGTAGGCAAGACCTAGACTCAGCTTAATTCAAACTGATCACCCTGAGGAGTAGCCAGGGGAACATTTTCAAGCCTGCTTTATTCATCCACAGGACTCGCAGATTTTCCTTTGCACCTTATTTAAGAAAAAAGAATGAACTGCCATTGTTTTAATGCCTACTAGCTAGATGTCTTGATTACCTCAGTCGTTCCCTGTCTAGGTAGTGTGTGTTAAAATTCTTACCACAAGCAGGATGCGAGTTCTTTTCCAAATGCAGAATTTGCTTGCTTTACTGCTCTGTGCTAAGGATTAATGTTTTGCACAAATAAGTGGGCCTGTCTCACTGAGACACTGAAATTCCCACTCCCTTTTGAAGTTGTTGGGATGACTGAATGCTCAGTGTCTCAAGATCAAGCTTTCGATTTCTCTCCCCACCCTCCCCAGCCTATGGGAATATAGGCCTATGTTATCAGTAACCATCATTTCATTTGCTGCTCCTGAAAAGTGTTTCAGGGTTCTTCTGAGTGGTTACTTATTCATCTTTAGCACTGTACTTAATTTTCCAGATATAGCTATATCATGAATACTTTAATATTGTAAATAGTTAAATCCATAAATTTCTGGCCTGCATCTTTTTAAAGGTTTGACCAATCCTTTTCTGTCAGTGTGCAAGTAGTAATCTGCCAAAATACACGAGCAGGCAAGTTTCCACAGTTTCAGCCTTCCCCAGTGCAGAACTCTTTTTAATTACCAGAGATACAGTATTTGGAGGATGTTTAGTTATGGTCATAAGGTACTGAAAACAGTATACTGAAATCAGCAGAACGTAAGTGACCTATGGTTCTCATCTTTGTGGATCTTGTTAAATTTGCTTATCCCTTGCTGTGGCTAAGCTTATTGCCAGGTCTGTGGTTATACTGCCTCGACTGTTAAAACCAACACTCCAGAAATACAAAAGTAACTTTTATGAAGGACGCATTTTGAGAACAGCTTTTGATAGTGTTACAAAAGCAGGATTGAGAGGCATTGTAAGCACGTCGAGAAACCATGTTAGTTGTATGTACTGTATATTTGCAATTTAGTGTTCTAGAAGTGAATGTCTAAGTGGTGAAGATCTAGCACAATGAGATACTTCCTGTAATTTTATGTAGTTGCTCTGTTGTACTTTCTATATTCGTGACTTCCTTCAGTGAGTGGAAGGACAGAAAGGAAATATGAGCCTTATTTTTGGCATAGTTCATCAGGAAATGCAATGTACTGAAGAATTTTGCTACTAGTGAAATGAAAATCTTTACATGTGTATATAAAGGAAGCATAGTTTAAAATTTTAAACCTTGTAAACAAATTAATAGACTAATATTTGGCACAATGTCCTCAAACAAGATTTTGCTTTGAAATGTATTGGTTTAATCAGTGATCAATTAAAACAAATCAAACAATTTCTGTCTGTTTCTTTCTTTAATAAAGGAGCAATGAATTAAATGGACTGAAAATTAAAACCTTATTCCCACAGGCACTTAAATGTATGGCTTGTTAAGCATGTGCAAATGGCCATCTACTGAGTGTTTTGTAGAGGGTAAGGCTCATGCACCCTGCTCTGCTATTGCCTAGGACTCTCACCAGTTATACCTCCTGAAGGAAGTAAAACCTTTACCTCTGATGCTCGAGGTTTTGGTTCTGCAGGCCAGACGAACAGCACAGATCCAGTCCATGGGCCAGATTGGGTCCTGTGCTGCCCTAGCACACAGACCGTGGCCCGCAGTACTCCCTGCATAAAGCAGGTTGAGCACCCCTGCTTCACCTTAATCCGTGAGGCAGGATCAGATCTGAGGAGCAAGATGTTGGTGATGCTCTTGATTGACACTTGCGTGTGAAGCTGTGAAAGGAGAAGGAGGCAAAACTACAAGGCATTTTTAGAATAGACTGCGTCCTTTGATGTGTAACCCTGAAGCAGGGGACTCTGTGCCCAGTTTCTCTCTGAAGTCTGACTCAAAACATCAGCTCTGGTAATGAACCTCTTCTTCATGGACCTTGCTCGCCTCAAAGTTAGGGAAGGAAAGAGGCACCTTTTCTCCAGGTCTGACTGATCTGCCTGTCTCCCAAGTACAAGGAGCTGCCATCAACATCAATGGAAGTCTCTACCTAACAGGGTAATTAGGAGAAGCATGCTAGGGTCAGGTGGGCAGGATTGTTGCAGAGATGGGCAGGGTACTTTGTCAGGCTGGGGAAGCCCCTATTTTAACCTCCTGGCTGATAATTGCTCCTTTGCATGGAAATTTTGGCCCTGTAGAAATCTTGAGCTAGGAGGAAACAAGTTCCTTCTAGTAGTGTCTGTAGGACATGAGCTGGGCATGTGCGAGGGGAAACATGCTGATTTAGGAGACTATAAGAAATACTGCTGGTCTAACTTTGTTTATTCTTTTATTTCTAATTTAGGTCACCTGTCCTTGAAATGACCCTTCCCACTGGGTGAATCCTAGCTGCCAACTTGCTTCCTGATTTTCAGGTTCCCTTTGCCAGCCCGACTGGATGGAATGGGGTATGCCAGCACTCGGGTAGATACTTGAATACTTATGGGAGATATTTATTTATCTTCTTGAGTATTAACACAATGTTTCGATGATGAGCAAAGAGGAAATAACAGGAATGAAAAGGACCTCAGACAGCAGGGAGATGCCTGCAGCCTTCACATGGACATATGGCTCCTCTTTGCTATCATCTCCCTGTTCCCTCCATAAAGGGCCAACTAGAAAAAAGCAGGCAGTGGCAGAAATCCCTAAAAATGGTGGAGAGGATGGGTGAAGGGAAAATCGCTGTAAATGGCAAAGAAAGGGTGTGTTTATAGTTTTCATAGTTGGTAGGGTTGGAAGGGACCTGAGCAGATCATCAAGTCCGACCCCCTGCTATGGCAGGAAAAAGTACTGGGATCAAATGACCCCAGCAAGGTGTTCATCTAGCCTCCTCTTAAGGACCCCCAGGGTAGGAGCCAGCACCACTTCTCTTGGAAGTTGGTTCCAGATCCTAGCTGCCCTGAGAGTGAAGTAGCGCCTCCTGATATCCAACCTGAATTTTTACCCTCTGCCATTTTGTGACTATTATTTCTAGTCACTCCTGGTAGTGCTCAGGGGAACAGGGACTCCCCCAATGCCTGCTGGTCCCCTCTGACTAGTTTGTAACAGGACACCAGATCCCCCCTCAGCCTTTTCTTCTAGAGGCTGAACAGGTTCAGGTCCTGTAGCCTCTCCTCATAGTGCCTGCCCTGCTGCCCCCTGATCATGTGGGTGGCCCTCCTCTAGATCCTCTCCATGTTGTCCACATCCCTCTTGAAGTGCGGTGCCCAGAACTGGATGCAGTACTCCAGCTGTGGCCTGCCCAGTGTCACAGAGGGGGAGGATCACCTTGGACCTGCTTGAGATGCATCTGGGGATGCATGACAAGATGTGGTTGGCCTTCCTGACTGCATCCCCACACTGCCAGCCTAGGTTCATCTTGGCATCAGTGATGACTCCAAGATCCTTTTCTGTCTTTGCACTGACAAGAAGGGAGTTCCCCAGCCTGTAGGTATGGTGCTGGTTCTTCCTCCCTAGGTGCATCACTTTTCACTTGTCAGTGTTGAATCCCATCCTATTCTCATCTGCCCACCCCTGTAGCCTGTCTAAGTCTGATAGTAGCCTATTCCTCCCTTCTAGCGTGCCCACATCCCCCACATTTTAGTGTCATCAGCAAATTTGAACAGAGTGCTATTTATCCCCTTCTCCAAGTCACTGATGAAGACATTGAACAGTGCAGGACTGAGGACCAAGCCCTGCGGGACCCCACTGCCCACATCCCTCCAGGTCGAATAAGGCCTGTCCACCACCACTCTCTGGGTGTGGCCCTCCAGCCAGTTGGTGACCCATATGACTAGGTGTTGACACCCAGTCCCCTATTTTTTTTTTTTTAATGAGAATGGGCTGAGAGACAGTGTTGAAGGCCTTCCGAAAGTCCAGGAAGACTACGTCCACTGCTACCCCTGCATTTAAGGATTTGGTGACTTGGTTGTAAAAGGCCACCAGCTTGGTCTGACAGGACCTGCCACTAATGAGCCCGTGTTGGCTGCCCCTAAGCATAATCTCCCCTGCTGACCCCTCATGGACATGTGCCAGAATAATTCTCTCAAAATGCTTACCCAGGATTGAGGTAAGACTAACTGGCCTATAGTTTCCCAGGTCCTCCTTCCTCCCTTTTTTTAAGATGGGAACCACATAGGTCCTCTTCCAGTCCTCTGGCACCACACCAGAGCACCATGAGTGCTCGTAAAGCTGTGCCAGGGGTCCCACAATGACCTCAGCTAATTCCCTCGGCACTCGGGTGGAGATCATCCGGACCAGCTGATTTAAATACATCCAGTCCCTCTGAAATTCCCTGACTAGATCCTCCCTGACCCTTGGCCTGGATGTGCCTCCCTTGGGGCCTGAGTGGGGCCCAGTGAGGGGGCTGATCTGCTCCCTGCTCAGGAAAATGGAGGCAAAGAAGTTGTTAAATAGGTTAGCTGTGTCGTCTGCTGTGAGGACCAAATTTCCTAGCGTGTCTTGCAGGGTCCCCACGTTACCCGGTACCTTCTTTTTGCCCCCTGTGTATTTTTTAAAAAAAAAGTCGTCTTGTTGTCCTTGATCTGGGTGACTAGTCCCAGTTCCATCTCTGCCTTGGCCTTCCTGACCGCCACCCTGCATCCCTGAGCAGCCGCAGTATAGTCCTCCCTGGTGATGGCCCCTCCCTTCCATTGGGTGTATGCCTCCCTTTTAGCTAGGAGATGTTCCCGGATACTCTTGGTGAGCCATGGGGGCTTTTGTGCCCTCCTGCCCCCTTTTGATCCATGTTGGGATTACCTCCCTTTGGGCTTGGAGGATTGTCTCCTTAAGGAGCGACCACTCTTGTGGACACCCGGCTCCCCTCCCCTCCCCTCTGGGACCTCAGTGCTTCCCCGACTATTCTCTTTACCTCATTGAAATCCGCCCTCCTGAAGTCAAGGGCTGCTGCCTTGCTGCAGGCTTTTGCCACCTTGCGCTGGACAGTGAATTTCAGCAGGCGATGGTCACTGTCGCCCAGGTGGTCGAGCACCTGCAGCCCCCTCACCAGGTCCAACAAGGCATCTCCCCTGGTGGGGCTGTGCACCTCCTGGGTTAGATGGAGGTCCTGCATTTGGGCTAGGAACCTACGTGAGCGGTCAGACCTGGTTGACTGCTCTTCCCAGCAGATGTCTGGAAAGTTCAGGTCACCCATGATGACCACGTCCTTTGACCTAACTGCCTCTGTGAGCTGACTTAAGAATTCCTGATCTAGCTCTTTCCCTTGGTTGGGTGGTCTGTAGTAGACCCCCACCATTAAGCCTCTTTCCCCTCGACTTCTTTGTATTCTAACCCAGAGCACTTCAGAGTGCCCCTCCTCTGACTCTGTGGTACCTGGTAAGGATGTGTATTCCTCGTTAATGTAGAGTGCCACACCCCTGCCTTTCCTCCCTGTCCTGTCCCTCCTGTACAGCCTATAGCCCTTGATATTCACTGCCCAGTCATGCATTGGGTCCCACCACATTTCAGTGAGCCCCACTGTCTGGGTTGGTGTCAGCTAGCAGGAGGGTAAGTTCTTCCTGCTTGTTTCCCATACTACTAGCATTGTGTAGAGGCATTTGAGGCCTCCTGTGGATGTTATGTAATGGGCCAAGATGCCATATTCCAAAACGCTTGAGTCATGTGATCTCCGTGTCTCAGGATAACCAGAGATCCACAAGTGCTGCATCAAGATCTGGTGGCTCTTTAAGAGCACAGCAGTTTGGTTACCAACAGGTACCCTTGTCTGGAAGATGAGAGCTTCACTGCAGATTAGGAATTTGTGCAGTCTGATCATCTGTGGCAAGCGAGTGAACATGCAGGTCTCAAGTCATGGTGGGGAGCCCTCATGACAGCATCACTGTTTCACATCTGAGTTTGGCATTTGCAGATTGGGAGTGGGAAGGCAGGGATATACTTCCAGGCATCCTTCTAAGGAGCACTGTGACAATGGGATTAGATGTGCCCTTAGAACTGCTGTTCACATTTCCCTCTCTTTCCTCTCCCTTCTATTCTACCATTCCAGCTGTTCTGACTTCTACCTGCTTCCTTCCCTCCTGGAGAAAGGAAATGAAGCTGTTCGTGAGCAATGACATAGGATATTCTGACTATGTTATGGGTTTGTTGTATGTCTTGTACTTTTTCTTCTAAAAGCTAGTAAGACAAGCTGCTAGTTTAGAGAGAGAAAAACAGTTGATCCTCTTTTCTAGATCCAGTGGTCTCCTGTTTGGGTGTTAATGAACTAATTTGACTCTTAATCCCTTTCCACAAGGAAGTTGGATGAGAATGCAGGGAACTTTGGGAGAGTTTTCTCCAATCCAGAAATTAATTCTCAACTAGGGAGAAGATTGTCCAAAACTGACTCTTCCAGTTTCTGTGCACAAGACTTATCCTAGGCCAACCTTGCAGACAGACAAATTATGTATTACAACACAACCGGAGATGTTTTGTTTGGAAAAACCCTAAAATATTTAGGTCATAAGAAGAATCCCATGTTGTGTGCTATAATGGCTCTCAAGTCATAAAGTAATGAAAATAGAAACAGGGAAAGAAGAACATGGAGAGAGATTTTCCTTCTTCCTTTAATTTACCAGTTTTAAAGAATTTTTGAGGGATTTTAATTTCCCAGTTTGACATGAAAAGTCAAAGGTCTCTGATTCTGCTTCAGGGAAAACTTAAATTTTGAAGCATAGCAGTTCCACAGGTTGGAAATTCTGGTTCAGCTAGTTCTGGAATTGAGTAACACTAAGAAGGTTCAGTTCTGGGCTTTTCTCTTCAAACCAAGCAACTCTTAACAAACCTTGTTTGTGTTGCTTTTTAATACCCATGAACTGCTGCTCTCAGACTATCTGAAAGGTATCAGGTTTTTTTCCCCCTAAAGATTGCTTGCTGTATAATGGTCTTCAGCAGCTTAGGATCTCTTCCTCTTCGGCAAGCATTTCTGTGCAAGCATTTAAGGAAAGCACCTGCCTGGTTATTTTGTAGATTCTAATGTTAGTTAATGTGGGAGTCGGGAAGTCTAGGTCCTGTTGCAGCTAGGAATTGCAACTGATTCACATAGGAGAGGCAGGACTCCCTTTTGTGCTGAGGAAAGTGAGGAACGCAGGCCCTGGGAATATCTGCTCAGCAGCACTATCGCCTAGAGCAAGTGAATGGCATGTAGCATGTCCCTGCTCGGGTAGGGGCAGAAAGAAGTGGGAAGTTCTAGCACCCACATGACAACCCCTTCATAAGCCTCTGGTTTCTCTCTCAAGCCATCCCTAGCATGCCTGGAAACATCCCAAGCAGTAGAGCTCCAGGCCCATCTTGTTTCCCAGGCTGGATGAGTCTGGCAGCCCAAGCCTGCAAGCTCCTGAGCACTCTGAACTCCCATGGAAGGAAGGGCCCAACTTCTCATTGCATTGAGATACCTGAATACCAGGCAGAGGGTACTGCTGTGGGGCTGTTCTGACTCCAGAGTCTAACCCTAGCCAAGTGGGCAGAGCAGAAAGGACTTGCTTATTCAAACTTACAGGGCTTTTCTCTGCCCCCATGTCTCAAAGGTTGAGACCTCCTGGCACCTCTGCTCCAGCCATGACCATAATGAACTGGGGGAGTTGCTCATCTCTGGGATGAGGGGGAAGGAGCAAACAGGTGGTGAGGAAAAAGTTGCTTTGAACCCAGGCTCATGGCTGTTCTAACTTGGTCCCAAGATGAGCCGAAGCAGATTTTTGGGATGCAATTAGCAATGGTGATCCCTGGATCGGAGGGTGACAGGAAGTCTGTGCTGGAGGAGGGTGGCCCAACCCAAATTATGTCAGCACCAGAGCAGGTCATGATATGGGAGTTCCCCAACTCCTGGCACAGGGAAAGGGCAGCTGTTAGGTGGCCCAGGATGTGGCTGGGTAGGGTAAGAGACCCAGCAGCCTGGGTCCAATGTGGTAGCAGCACCCCATACAAGAAGAAAGCCCAGCCTCTCTAGGACAGGAGCTTGACCCAGCCCTGTCCAAAGAGCAACAGCAGCTCCAGCTCCTCCAAGGAGCACATTGATAACTCTGGAGCCTGTGGACTCCCTGACTGATAGCAACCCCCAGCACATGGAAGGAGGGACCCAGGCTGCTGGGAACAAGCAGGGCTGTGAATCCAGTCAGTCTCTCGGTATTATTGGGAAAGGGATCCTCGCTAAGGCAAGCAGCTTGAGCCACATGATCCCTGTGATTCCCCATGTTACGGCACAGCAGCACCTGGCAGCCAGGGTCTTGTGGAAGGAGAGGCCATGGTCATTTGAGCTGTGGACCCTCCTGGTGGGTAAGCACCTCTCAGGGAAGCTGGGACAGTCCTTTCTGCTGTCAGCCTCAGGGGCCCTGAGATGGATGGGAGTGGGATGTGGTGGAAAGGGACAGTGCAGCACTCTCATCCTGGGAACCCCGTCATAGGAAAACACTACATGAAAACCCGCTGCACCTCTTCCTCCCAGTAGCACCTTTTTCTGTTCCTTGAAGTGACTCCCAACAAACTAGCCCACAAGGGTGGGCAAAGACAAGGAGTTGAACAAGATGGTCCTGCAGGAACCTGTCCTTGGGGCCATCATAGGGCACCCCCAGGACAGAACAAGATACAAGTACCCCCAAGCTGAGCAACACCCAGACTATCCTGCCTCCCCCTCCCCTGCAACCCAGCCTATGAGAGAGGAGCAGGTTATACTGAGTGACCACAACCCTCTGCTTGGGATCATTAGCTTCTGTGACCTGGGACCTCTAAGACTGGTCCAAATGTCCCACTGGCCCTGATGCTCAAATTTTCTGCAGGAGGAGAAATACACTGGAAAAGGGGGGGTTCGGGACAGTCTGAGTCCCTTGTCAGTTTGTGGGAAGAGGGGAAGTCCTGCTCACCATCTTTCCCTACAACCTTCCTCCTGGTGGGTGCAGACAGACTGATCAGTCAGATGTACTTCCTGTGTGCCAACCCCATGCTGTGCAGGAGAGGGGTGAGGAAGCCCTGTAGCTTAAGTATGTCAAAGCAGCCTTGGTGGAGAGGATCACAGAGGGTGAGAACTGGTGTTAGCCACTGTGGGCATGGAGAGTATGGAAGGAAGATGACCCAGTTGGGAAGGGGTAGTGGGGCAGGAGGGGCAGAGGAAGGTGCCTGCCTAGGCCTAAGTAACGGGTCCTGAGCAGGGAGAAATCCTGGGTTGAATCGGTCCAAGACAGCGAGGATGGTGGGGCTAGAGAGCAAGTGAGGGTGTGGGCAGGAAGGAATTGATTGTCCCAATGGTGTCTGAGAGGAAATTCGGAAGGAAGGAAGGAAGCAGGAAGAGGCAAGTCGAGTGAGCAAGGGGGAATTGTGGGGGGAGACCCATCCATGTGAGAGATCTTGCTGGCTGGGCCTCAGCTGCTGGTGGAGATTCACCTTGAAGCCCAGCAACATCTTCACCTGCAGCTTGGGTGCTGCCTGCAGCCTCAGGTACTGCAACCCCTGCCTGGCTCCCTCAATCTCGGTGCTGTTCAGAGGCTGCACATGCCACTTTTCCCAGTGGATGGGTGTCTCCCTCCAGGGACTTGATGTTGGTATTGGAGGGAAGTGAGACGAGGAGCAGGGCCTCATGGAGATAAGTCCCTATTTTAGCCTTACTGCCAACCAGCCTGGTGACCTCAGCTGGTTCCTTCCCATCCTGGGGGCCTCCTTTTCCATTTCTGCTGCTTGGTGCCAAGTTTCTAGTTTTCCTGCCTACGTCGGTGCCAATCGAGCCTCTTCTCTCGTGACAGCAAACTGGAGATGGAGCCCAAATTGGAGTCTTGTCTCCTGAAAATCACCTTAAGGTGACACTGAGCCCCATGGGAGCTGCCAGATGGAGGTAAATCCTCTTTCTCCCTCTCCTTTCTCCCCTGCCCCCCCTTCAGTCACGGGAGCAGGAGTGACTCTAGCCCTGCTCCCTTGAGGAGCTGAAGGAGCAGGATAGGAGTGGGAGCCGCCCAGGGAGAATAAAGGTGCAGGGAGCTTTTCCCCTTTCTTGCACCCTTTGTGCTCCTGTGCCTGAACTCTGCCCTGAGGCTTAGCTGCTGTCTACTACAGTTTGGCTCTCCTGTGGCCTGCTGTGCCCAGGCTCTCTGAGGAGAAATACAAAGCAAGAATAGCTGCAGAGGGGTGTAAATGGGAGAAGCCAGGAAGTGTCTGGGGGTCTCACCAGGACTCCCTGTAGAGCACTCCAATCACCCTGCCATGGCAGGGACCCTGGGCACTGTGCCCATGCAGGAAGCCTGCCAGTGGCACACATTTTACCTGGACAGGACGTTGCAGCGTCTGCTGGAGTCCGCCTTCAGGTTAGGGAGGCTCCAGTACCTGTTGGAGGTGAGCATAGTATGGAGGGGCTGGGTTTGGCAAAGACCACCTTTAAACCCTTGTGTTATACAGGAGAGAGTTCGCAGGCAAGAAGAATCGGCCTTTTTCCCCGGTCAAAACTGATTCGTGAGAGAGTGGGCTCAGGGCTCAGGACCCTCCACCCTGTCAGGGCTGGGAAGAGGCAGATATCTGTTGTTTTCTGGATATGGTGTTCATGACAGACCTGAGAAGATGAGCCTGGCTTAGGGCAGAACATGTCCTTGCCTCTGGGCTGAGGCCTGGTTGTAACAGCTTTTGACTCTGACCAGAGAGGCAGAGACTCCAGCCTGAGAAAAGGCTCAGCTTGGGGGAAGGGGAAGCATGAGGATGGGGCTCTGGTGCCTCCTGACAGTGTCCTGTGCCTCCCACAGCACTCTGATTTGTACTCATCTGGACAACACCACAGAGAGAGCAAGGGCCACAAGGAGCAGCACTCCCCTTCTCTGCTGTGCCAGCCAGCTCCTCCCACAGTTTGAGGTAGGTGACCCAACACCCCCAGGCTCCTGAGCTCCAACGGGCTGTGGGGTCTGCAGATATGGGGGCTCTAGGATAGGAGGGAGATGCCCAGTGGTTGCAACATGAGAGCACTGGGGGATACCTTTTGAGTGACAGGCCTCTGGCCTTGGCTGAATGGAGCCCCCAGGTGTGTAGGGTCCTGTGCTTCATTCACAACTCCAGAGTGTTTCACACACAGACCTAGGGACCCTCTTCTCATCCTACAGCAGCAAGTTCAGGGAGTCCTTATACAGACCTTGCCCTAGAGCAGGGGTTCTCAATCCCCGGGTCCACTGCTGGACCAGAAGTGGCCATGGACTGGCAAACTGTGACTCCTTCCACAGGGCCTGTGGCAGCGCAGGCTTTGGCCCACCCTCCCGCCCAGGCGGTGGGAGTATCCTTACCCATCTTCTGGGCAGAAATTCCAGCTGTGGTTGCCTGTGACTGCTGGGTCATGGTTTGCTGGGCCATGGCATAAAAACTTTGCAAACCCTTGCCCTAGAGCCACCTCCCTTGTAGGCAGAGGGTCTTAGTGCTCTTGCAGGGGCTGAGAGGAGGGAGATGCGACTGTCAGTGCCAGGAGAGCCTGGGCTGAGGAAAAAGTAGGATGTGAATGGACTCTCCTCTTGTCTCCTTCCACTAGGACTTCTCCAACACTTAGCCAAGGATACCTGTGGGCAGCCCAGGGATGGCATCCACAAACTCCACACAATCCTGCTGCACCAAAGGGGCAAGGAAGCTGAGGCAGGCCAGGGCCCCCTCACCCATGAGCCCCCTCACCCAGGCTGAGGCAGGCATGACCCCCCCCCCCCAGATAGCAACCTCAGCTGGAAGATGAGAGGATTTGACCCCAACCAACCCAATCAAGACTGAATGAATGTGGAGGTGTGACTGACACTGGTTCTCTTACCCCAGAGCCCAGCTGTGGCCCCCACCCTGGGAAGTCAGCTTATACAGGGGAGGCCAGCTGGGGAGAGCTAGGAGTGGAGCTGCTAGAGACCTGGAGGGAAAGAGCCCTCGGGGAGGGGAGGGAGCAGCAGCATGGGCCACAAGGGAGAGTTTCGAACAGCTGGTTGTTGGACGATAGATCTTTGGACCAAGAGCCTGATTTCAGTGGGCCTTGGCACTGCTTCCTTCCACAAAAAGCCAATCCATACAGCCTCAGACCTTAATGCCCATCAGATTACTGGGGTTATAGAGGGGATGAGTGGGTTCCCTTCTGCTCTCAGTGCTGACATCAACACTGGGACTAGAATAACAGCTGTGACCAAGACACCCTGGCACCACAGTTTCTTTGCTGTCTGAAATGGTACCAGGCCAGCCGGGTCATGACTTATCCTCACCTGGCCAGGTTTAGGTAAGGATGGTTCTTCTCATGTGTTTTAGGAGCTCAGGATGTGGGGCAGCATCCCAGGTCCAGGAGAAAGGCATGCCACCTCTTTCCAGCTCCTTGCCAAGGAAGGTTCCTTGAAACCTTGCAAGTGGCATTTGTGTGCTCCATGACATTAAGGTGATGTGCAATTGAACAGACTCTTTGGGTGGGTGGGTGAGTGAATGCATGTTTGTACTTGTGGGATCCAAGTGGTTTGCCTGGCTGACACTTGAGTTTCTGGGAAAGTGCTACTGGGTCAGTGATGTGTAAGGACCCCCCAGTTGTCACCTGCCCCAGAATGGTTGGTTGTCCAGTGCCTTGTAGAAGCACAAAATACTGGTGGCCATTGCCTGGTTCATTTGTATTGAGCAGCAGAACCTGGGACTTGGGCAGGGGCACTGCAAGTGCCTACTCGGAGCTACATTCCTATAGCCTACCAAAGCATTCATGAGGCTCTTAGTTGCTGGAGGGACAAGACCTGTATCACGCTGTCCTTGACACGGTGGAGTTGGACTTCCCCATGGAATGAATTCATGAGCTGCAGACCCTGGGTCCAAGGACTAGGGAAGTCCCCATGGGTTGGGGAGCAGACCTGTTGTCTGTCTGCTCTGTAAATCTCTAGCTTTTAGCTCTGGAATTCCGGGAGTGGGGTATGGATTCTTCCACCCACTTAGGATCATACACGCACTCCCAGCTTACATCCTGAAAGAGCATTCAGAGGGTTTTAATTAGGCAGCACCTGCAGCCTGTTCAGGAAGGAGCACCCCCAAACCCCAGGCTTCTGAAGCCCCTCAAGGGGAGTGACCTGCCTTAGCTTGAGGATGCAGGGCTCTTCTTCTCCCTCTGGCCCACCAGAAGGGCAACAAGTTCCAACACCATGGCCTGGAGCCTGCCCCTGGGATCTGCCATTGCCTTGCATCCTGTTGGTTTCAGAGTTTCCAAAACATCTTGTTAGAGAAACAGAACGTCATTCCTTCAGAGAGCACTGCTAGGGGTCCACCCCAAAGTGCATGTGAACCAGGCTGGGTTAGTCCTGGTCTACAGAATCCTGCTGGAAGCTGGCCACCTGATGGGGGACAAGGTAAGCAGAAGGGTTGGGCCCATGGGTTTGGGACAGGAAACAAGGGCCCTTGCCTCAAGCCATGAAAAGTCACTGCACCCTCTTCATGTCTGGGGGCATCAGAGTCTGACTGGTTCCCGTCTTGTTGCAAGAAGATGAAATCCCCATCAGTGTTGAGAAATTGGCAGTCATCAGATGCCTGCAGGAGCTGTTCAAAGAGATCCAGAGGGCATATGGGTTAGGGGAAGGAAAAAAATGCTTGCTTTTGTAGCATGGTCAGGAGGTATTCAACTTTTTCTGGCTGTGGGCTTGAATGACGCACCCTGGGTCAGAGGAGGGTAGAAGGTTGGAACTATGACCCTGAAGTTGCTGCCGCTTATCTCCCACCAACTGCTGCAAGAGCCCCGCATTCATGGTCCAGATGCTAAGCTTTTGTGGGCCACAGGTTGCCAACTTCTGGTATTCGTGAAAGTGATTTGGGCAGTGAGGATGTTAGGCAGAGGGATGCCATCATTTGTCAAAGGCAAGGGAGCAGAAAGGGTTGGGATGGCTTTATTTTCAATTTGGGGAGCTGGGGGAGGAAGGGGGATGCAATTTTGTTGTATCTTCTCTTACTGTGTTAGTACATTGCTATGCCTTTTTTTCTATTATAAGTGGCCCTGAGCCTTTTTGGGGACAGGCAGTATCTAAATCTGGAACAGGTAGCTAGAATCTGGAGCATACTTCCAGCAGAGGTGGTGCAGTTGCCATCTCTGCCGGTCTTTAAGAGGAGGCTGGACAAATACCTCGTTGAGCTCATTTGAGCCCAATTACTTCCTGCCCAGGGCAGGGGGCTGGATTTGATGATCTTATAGGCCCCTTCCAGTCCTCCTTGCTATGATTTTGTGATTCTAAAGCTAATAACTAATTAACTAACATTTATTGCTGACAGATATGGAAAAAACCCCCAGCACTTTTACCGGAAGAGGATGTGCGTTAGTTTGACCTGGCTCCCCAGCATCTGTATAGATCAGGCATATCAGTGGAGCTTTTTGGCTTTTTTTTAATCTAATAAAAACTCCACACACCCCACCCCACCACCACCACTGAAGCCACCTGATCAATACAGATTTTGAGCAAGCTGGGTTCAAACTAACACACTACCTCTTCTGGGTATGTGCTGCACTTGGTGCAGGGATGTGTTGAACTTAAAGTGAAGCTCTGGGTTTGTTTTTTCATATCTGTAAGCAGCAATAGTGTGCAGAGCCTGTTTCCCCTGGATAAACTGAAATCAGCTGTAAAAATGTTATGTGGAGCTCCTTGAAAGAGAGGCAGGTCTCTGGGGCAGCTCTAGGAAGCAGATTCTACAGGACTGTTCTCCAGTCCATCTGTTAGAGACCTTTGCCTTGGCCTGGTGCTGCTTTTCATCCTGCTTGTACCCCTCAGCTTCCACACCCTCCATTATCCCCTTGTGAACATCTGTACCTGAGGTACTCATGGAGCTGGTCTTGCACAGCACTTTTTTGCCACAGGCTGAGCACACCTTCCTTTTTGTTCCTGGCTGGACCCTGAAGCATCAGCAAGCCTCATCTGCCTGCTTGCACAGGTAGACTGGCAAGAACAGGGTGAGGCTGGGAGGGGTACAAAGCAAAAGGGATTTTAAAGTGGGGTGTGGGCATCCCATCACTTTTGAATTTGACCAACAGAGTACAAAACTGGCCAAGGACAAGGAACTGTGAAACTACTGCTGGAGAACTGCTATGGTCAAAATGTGTAAAAGAGCATCTACACTTGTTTTATCGATCAGCTGCCATGCAGTAGCTAAAGGTTTTGTAAATTAGGGCATAGAGGGCCAAGTTTTTTGGCAGGTTTTCCACAAATTGGCTCCACACCTTCTCTGAGTGCCACTCCAATCCCTTTCCTTTGCCTGATTTGCTGTTCTGCTTTCTGTGTCCTGCCCTGTCTGCCACTGGCAGTGCTGCATGCCACTAGCCGAGGCTGCCTATGCCACTTGAAGCACTCATGCTGCAGGCTGGCCACCCCTGACTTACAGTATCGTTCAGCTGACACAAACCTGGGGTTGTCAGCTTAGGGGCCCTTTGTGCATGAATGCAAGCATACAGTGATTAGCAAAACTTGGTAGTTTAGGCCAGGCCTAAGGAGTGGAAGCCGGAGTAGTTTAAAAAAGGGATCTGCATGCACATGCATTCACATGAAAAATGGGGCTTCTCAGTTTTAGGCACTTGAGTGGAACGGTGTATTTTTAAAGACAAATACACTTTCATTGTTGCAGTCAGCACTGATGCAAACTGGTCCTATCAAAGATACCACCACAAAACCCTTGCTTCTTGCATATTTTCTGGACCATCATAGATGCAGTAAAACTACTAAAAAATACAGTTGAGTTGGTTACCAAGGATTGTTTCATTTGTTTGGTACATAGTGCCATGGAGCTCTTTTCATCTGCAAAGAACTTTACAAATACCAGTTGTCATGCCATTCATCTGCAGCACTTGGGTCTAACTCGAGCACATCCATTAACTTTCATGGCACTCTTCCCAATGACAGCTGAGAGGATTCAGCTGCTGAGCACTTATAAGGTCATCTCTGCCTTCTCATCTAGCACCTTTCTAGCAAGACTTTCTTTTAGCTTTTGGCTTTCAGCTTGTGTAGTGTTCATTCCCAAAGTGTTTGACTGATGTAAGAAGGCAACAAGCTGCTCTTGAATGCAGGTCCAGTTAATGTGACAATGGGGAGAGAACCTGCAGGTATTTAATTATAATAGATATATGGTTTTTCTACTATTGTTTCTACTACAGTTGTTAAAGTTACAGAGCAGAGAAATAAGATCAATGCTAAGGATTTGTATTCATGGAAAACTAGGACGTATAAAAAATGAATATCTCACTAATAGCAATGTTTGGTATGTGTAACACCCTTTCTCTGACAGGGCTAGTGCCATGCAAAACTTTCAGTGTCCGGCAAAACTGGTCTGCACTCTGGTCTTAGACAACTCCAGTCCTTCCCCTTCTAAAAATGTGAGTTTCCTGTAAGAAAACAACTTGGGTTGTTTCATCATATGCAACAATCCTGGTAAATGTTGCATGAAATTCCACAAAGAGAAGACACCGGACTGATGTTACACAGATCTGTGACAGTTACTGAAATTATTTGTGGTATGCATGGACTTGCTCCAACTTCTGTTGATCTGGGTGGGAGCTGAAACAGGACACATACAGGGGCAGGTCCAGCACGGGTGCTTTGGCTCCACTTCAGACAAAAGCAGGGGGCAGGTACCTCCTCTCTTCCCTGTCAGCCCAGGAGCAGCCTCAAGGGCTAGGAACAAAAGTTACACACAAACCGGTTTAAGCGATCAGAAACTGGTTTAAATCTGCAACAGAACAGAAGCTTAGTGCACATAAACCAGTTCCAAAATGACTAAGACTGGTTTAAGATGAACCTAGTTGAATGTATCATCAGATTTAACTGATTTAGGTTAAACCAGTTTATGAAACTTCTGTCCCAGACCCCTTCCTAGTTCAAGTAAAATCAGTCCCCTAGCATCCAAGCATGCTTTGCAGCCCTGGGCTGAGCTGTGTAATGTCTGCTCCAGAGAGCAGGGCTGGTCCCGCCCTTCTGCTCCCTAGCCAGAGTAGTGAGAACTGGTTGGCAAGGGGATGGGGAATGGGCATAGAGGGAGGAAAAAAACGGGGGGGGGGACTGAGCACATGTTTGCCCCCCCCCCTTCCCCAGCAGGTAAGTCTGCAGGGAAGGGGAAAGGGCTGAAGCAGGGGGAGCAGATCAAGGCCTTAGAGGTGAGGTAGGGCACAAGGCACAGGCAGGAGCAGGGGCTGGGGTGAGTGGGGCCCTGGCCAGGCTGGGTGGTGGGACAAGTGGAGGCCCAAGATGCACATGTCTTCCTGATCATGTGGGGTGAAGGTGGTTGCTGCACTAGGCTTTGGGCACTGCTGCCCAAAGAGCAGCATGATGCCACATGCATCCCACCACTGGGTGGGCAGGGGGTGCAATGCAGCCTAGTGGTAGCAGACGCATAGCATTGGCAACTCCTGGGGCAGCTGCAGCAGGGAGCAAAGCACAGCACAAAACGGCAGCCATGTCCACCCTGTGCACAGATTGAGGCACATGCCCCCAGGCCACCGCTTGTCTCGCCTGACCTGGCCTGGCCTGGGCCCCACTCACCCCAGCCCCTGCTCCTCCCTGTGCCCTCCTTCCTCCCTTGCTGCTAGGGCCTCAATCTGCCCCCACGGCAGTGAAGGAGGGAGGGGCTGGGGCTGCACAGCTGGGGTGGGGCACAGGACAGCTGCGAGCAGCTTATCCAGGGGGTGCCTGGCATGAGGCATGGGGAGGGGGTGGAAACTCCTGATGCTGCGTGTACCCTGGGAGGACATGGGGGTGCATGCCCTGGATCTGTGCACAAGGAGAGGGCAAGGATAGGCTGTCACTGGGGCCGGCGCTGGGCTCTTTTTAGTGGGGAGCTGGGTTAGGCTGTGCTTGAGGTGGGCAGTAGTGGCACTGTGAGGGGGGCTATAGTGAATTTTGGGGTGGCTACAGCCCCCTCCCATTCTCTCTTCTAGTGCCACTGCTCTTCCTGAGTGCAGCCTGGCTTGGCCTAGTCCCCAGTCAGAAAGGGCCCTGCACTGCCTCTGGCCCCAGCCTACTGTGGTATCCTGCCCTTGCTATGTGCACAGATCTGGGGGCACATGCCCCGCCCATCCTTCCCAGGGTGCGTGTAGTGGCAGGAGCTGTGCCCTCTGGACAAGCCACTCATGGGTCCACCCTGTACCCTGGCCCAGCTGTGCAGTCCCTGCCCCAATCCCAACCTCAGCCGCATCCCCAGTCCTTCCCTCACCACTGCATGCACATTCTTTCCAGTCCCTACTGCAGCTGCCCGGATCTGGTGGCCAGGCTGTGTTTACAGTGCTACCTGCTGCCCTGCATTTGTGGATGCTAAGTCCCATTGGCTCTGGCCTTCTGCCACTTGTGGGGGTGAGAAACCCAGCTGGGGACTACATCTAGGTCTGCTTGGGGACGGAGGGGCAGGCAGCCCCTGCCAGACTTCCCTGCTGTAGCAGAGGGGGCATGGGCTGGCAGGCTGACAGGGGAGGGAGGGGTGTTTAAACCCCCTCTCCCACAGGCATGGGACCCAAACTGAAGAGTGCTTAGCAGAGGTGTGGCAGCTCCTGCCAGGCTATTCTTCACTCACAACTGGAACAGAGTGGGGGGTGGGCAGAAGCCTGGGAGGTGCTGGCCCCCTGCCCAGGAAGGACCTGCGCTGGATCTCACGTGGGTCATGTTGGGGAAGGGGGTTTAAAATGCCCCTCCCCCTGGGCTAAGGCCTGGCCACCTCCCCCCTGCTGTTTGAGTGGGGGGGTGGGATGGAAAGCCTTGGAGCTTCAGTCTCTTCCCTTTGGCAGTGGCCCGGAGATGTGCTTTAGTGCCCTGCCCCTCCCCCCCCCCCCCAAGCTTCTGGCCTGAGGTGCTGCAGGCCTCTGGCTGGATTTCCTGAATCAAAAGTGAATATCTGTTCACTTGCTTTTCAGTTTAGTCTTTGCATCTTAAAATAACCTGAAAAGACTGAATTGATTCAGCCTCAGACTTTTTGACTCTGTACTTAGCCAAGGAGGCTTGCCTGCTAGTGCTGCTTGCTGCTCCCTGCTGAGTCCAGCTTTTCAAGCAGACCGGTTAGAGTGGGAATGAGCAGTTCTGGAGCCCCACTTCTATCCAGTGAAGCAGCAACAGTGGCAGGTGCTTGAGTGAGGAAACAGGAGGGCCCTTCTTCTGAGCATGAAGGGGAAAGGACAGGATCAGGGTGGGGGAAGGGATTCTTACCTGGTTGTGGGATGTAAAAAAGTCCCTGACTGCTGTTCCTGCAACATGCCTGCCTGCCTCTGGTTGTGGAGGGAAGCTGGGAGCCATCCTTTCAGCACCAGTTGCTGCACCCACCTTTAGTAAATCCTGCATCCACCCATGGAGCCATACACATTTCTGCCTCTGTCAGCCTGGTCATGGCATTTGCAACTCCCATCTGCTATTAGCTACCACCCTGCAAAACAAGGTACAAGTGTGAAGTGGCTGGAAATACCTTCTTCATGGTGTAATAAATCTCTGTTTCAATGAAGACCTAGAGTGCACCAGTGGCAGCTCATTGCCCCCATTTATTGATTAGGTGAGTGGGAGGCAGGGGCACAAACCTCCTTTGGTCCTTGTGGCAGGCCAGTAGGGGGCGCTCCTGCATTGAGCCACCCACCTCACTGTGCTCAACCACCTTCCAGGCTCCAAGTGCCTCCCTGCAGGCGCCTCATGTCTAGCCGGCTCCCTTCCTCAAGCACACCCACTAGCCTGGGGGTTCCACTGCCACCACCCAGGGCTTGGCTTGATTCTTGCTCTGTGTACCCTTGAAAACACAGGCCTAGTAGCCCTCAAGGGTACTTGATTCACTTCAAGAACTTGTGCTTCTGACTGAGGGAAGCATCCTAAGTACTCCCTTAGTCAGCTGAACCAAGGGGACCCCAAGGCATAATCTAGACCCACTCCCAATAAGTCTCTCATGCTAGATGCAAAGGAGAACTTTATTGGTTACAAAGAGTAGGGTTGGAATAGGGTACAGGGTAGATCAACATCAGAGAAATCCCATAGAGCAAACTCCCATGGCTGGGTAGCCTTTGATCATGCATCTAACTAGATATATAGCTTGCAGTAACTCAGATCTCAGGTAGCTTATTCATGAGTATCATCCAGCAGCAGGTGGAAATTCCCTCTGGAGGCAGGCAGTTCCTTGATCATGAGTTTTGAGAGAGAGAGCAAATTTCAGATGGCTCAGCTCTTCTCTCTCTCTCTGAGTCTCCCTCATGGGTGCTGCCCCCTTCCTGTCCCCCGGGCAGTCCTTAACTTATATAGCCTTGTGACCTCATTTACCTAGTCCAATAGAGGCCAGCACTTGTTGGCTGTCAGCCAACCAATTTGAAATGCATCATTAGTTGCTGGGCAGACTGGCAGTTCCTAGCTCTCCGGGGAGCAAGCCTCTTACCCAGGTAAGGGATACCAGTAGCATAAGGAGAGGGAGCAGGTTTCCCCCCTCCCTCAGGAATGTGTCCAGCGCAGGTTACCTAAACAGATAGGGTAAGGTGTGCATCTTCTGCTGTGCCTATCCTAACAAAATTATCACAGAGCAGAGTTTATGGGGAGAAACAGAGGTGGCTTTCTGCCACAGCCCTTACCTCCCCGTTTTCAGAGCTTGCTGCTTATAGCTGCCGGAAGAGTTTCTGAATCTCCTTCCAAGAATGCTCCTATACTGCCATATGGGACTGGGCTTCTCTATACCACAGCTCAGGCAAAAAAGGGGGTCCATGAGTGGTGTCAGAATGGCAACTCTGGGGGACTGTCCAGTACTTGGATAGCAAAGCATGCTGTAGTTCTTCCTATGCTTCCACATCCTCTCCATTGCATCTTTGGTGAATGATTTGGTGTTGTAGTTCCTGTCATTTTCTCCCCGAATGAAGAGGATTTTGGCCTCAGCTCTTTCTGCAGGCAAGATGCTCCCCGACATGCCTCCGTTAAAATGACTTTGACTGTTGGAAATGTCCAACAGTCCCAGGGAGATGAATTTCAGGTGATCCAGCTTGCATTGTCCCACTGATTGCTTTTCTGGTTTCAGGAACTGGAACAGATCCATGGGATGCATGTCAGAATAATCTCATTCTACAGTGGTAGCTTACTCAGGTCTGCCTTGCCAGTCTCATCAGACTCCTATAAAGCTCTGGACTGAAAGATTGTCCCTTTCTCATATCAGAATCATGCGATTCCCAGGTGCTCAGTACCAGCATCTACAGCTCTGGATAAGCTAAGACCTATGGCCTCTGACTCAGCTTGAGAAGCATACATAGATGCCAATGATAATGAGTTATTTAATACTGATGCCTCTAGATGAGAAAATGGCACCTTCTATGCCTTCCCCATCAAATGAGTTCTACCAGCTCCTGAGCTACCAATAAAAAAGGTTCCCTACATTTCCTGCTGGTCACTGGTGTGGCTTTGATTCCAAACCTGGAAGTATCATTTGGATATGCTCCATCAGAAACCAGAGGACAGGAATTCCATCTGTGCACAATGGCTTACACGATATTTAAGACGTGTTTGGTTCACAATCCTTCTCAGCACCAGTGGTCTCATGCTATGCAACAGGATTCACCCAGTTCAGACAAAGGGCATTTCCTATTTTACCTGTAGCTCCATGCAAACTTTCCTGGTCTTTCCTGCAAGGAAAAAAGTCTGAGACCATGGAGACAGATGTATCATTAGCTGGTCATCAATTTCTACGGCAGTACTGATGCTTCCAGGGTATACTTGATCTTCCAATGTGTAAGCAGGGGAGAACCCACCAGATGGAGGGAGCTGGTATCACTGCTGTGTACAGCAGGGGTTCACAACCTACAGCTTGCAGGCCAGATCCAGCTATGGCACCTTTGGATCCAACCCATGGAACTGGGCCTTCAGCAGCAGGGGACACCTTCAGCAGGTACTCTCGCTGTGTCACCATGGGGATGCATGCCAGCTGCGGGCACTCTTTTTCCATACCACCCTGCGGATGAACACTGGTTCTGAGTGCTTTTCCCATGCCCTCAGGGGCCAAGTACAGACAGTCAAAAAGCCCAAGGCTAAATTGATTCAGTCTTTGCAGGTTAGTTTAAGCTGCAGAGATTAAACTGAGAAGCAAGTGAAAAGACATTCACTTTTGATTCTGGAAATGCAGCCATATTCCTGCAGTGGATCAGGCAAGAAGCCAGGGGGTACTAAAGCATGTCTCCCACCCTGACAGCCATTCACAAAGGAAGGGGACTGAAGCTCCAAGGCTTTTAAGGCTTTTTCCCTGCTCCAGTGGAGGGGGCATGGCCAGGCCCCAGCCCTGGGCTAGAAACTTAGGATGGGAGTTTAAACCCCTCCCTGACCCACAGGGGACCCCAGCCTGGGTCTGCCTGGGTAACAGGGCAGTGCCTGCCAGG
Source organism: Crocodylus siamensis (assembly GCF_052110815.1). Lineage (NCBI taxonomy): Eukaryota > Metazoa > Chordata > Crocodylia > Crocodylidae > Crocodylus > Crocodylus siamensis. Next base: position 110,647,271 of record NC_143397.1, on the reverse strand, counting down.
CTTCTTCCCCCTCTTTCCTGCTCAAGGCTGGCAGGCTGAGGAGGGGGTGGGTTGGGGGGAAAGGTAGTGGCATTGAATTCATAAAAGTTTGAACAAGAATGGTCCTTTCTCTGAATTGAGCATGTATTGAACACAGCAATTTGCAACCTCAAGCATGCAACAAAGAGCAACCAAAAATTTTCACCTAAGCTAAGATACAGCTCAGTAAAATACAGTGAGAGTGCACACAACTTTGTCTTCTTGGTTTACATTTTAAGTAAGACTAAGAAAGAGCCTTGTCATAAGTATTATACAATCCTGAGGGCAGTGTTTTCTTACAGCCAGGTATTCAGAAAGTCCTTCTTGGTGAGTCAGCAGGTGATCTTAGGTGTCGGAGTGGAGATCTCTGTGCTCACAGGTGGCAAGGGCCCAGTTCCTCCAGCCCTGCATCTCTAGCCTCTTCCCCCCACCTGCTTGGATATAGCCTGGAGGAGCTGAAGGGAATTATGCTCCCCCTTCTCCTAATCAACTGCTTGCCTTCCTCAGTCTCTGCCAGAGGTGAGTTTGCCTTGGGGGGCAGTCCTTCTCAGGCTGTTGCCCTGCCATGCCCTGCACCCTGTTTCAGCAGAAGCAGGGGGTGTGGGCAGCACATTGAGCTGGGGAAGGAGGGATTAAAGTCCCTCTGAGACCGCAGAATCTAGACCCCAGCTGGGGTTTGCCTGGGGGGCAGTCCCTCTTAGGCTGTTGCCTACCACACCATGCTCCACCCGCTCTGCTCCATCAGGGAAAAGTCTGGCAGGGGTTGCCCCCCCCACCCCTCTGGCAGACACAGCTGCAGTCCCCAGCCAGGTTTCCCACCCCCTTGTCAGTCAGTCCTCACTGCTTTGGCTAGGGAACAGAGGGGTGGAACTAACCCCACTCTCTGGAGCAGACTGCACAGCCCAGCCTGGGGCTGAGGGACTGTGATTTAACTTGAAACCTGAAACTTCTGTCCCAGACCCCTTCCTAAGTCAGTTTGACCTAAATCAGTTAAGTCTGATACTACATTCAACCAGGTTTATCTTAAACCATTTTGAAATGGGTTTATGTGCACTGAACTTCTGTTCTGTTACAGGTTTAAACCAGTTTCTGATCACTTAAACCAGTTTATGTGTAACTTCTGTTCCTAGCCAGAGAGACAAGTAGCAGTGGCAGGGACCTAGTGCCCACCCACTCACCTCCTACCTGGGGTGGGTCATTCTGTCTCACAGGTGAAAAAGATTGCCTACTATTGGTGCACAGGATTAGTGAGACCACTGTTGGGATGCTATGTTGTCCAGTTCTGGAGTCCTTGCTATGAACATGAAATTGACAAATCAGAACCAGTTCAGGAAAAAGCTGTGAGACTGATCTAGAAAGTTGGATTATGTACTTTATCATGGTATATATACATAGTCATTCAATTTGGTATATTTGGGAGAAAGTTAAGGATACTTGATCAATGAGGGCCTAAATGGGAAAGGGGTATAGGTTGTAGCTGTGTTGATCTAAGGACATAGGTAGATGAGGTTCTTTGGGTAAATCTGATACCTTAAGAAAAAGGCTTATAAACAATGGAAGCTCGGGGCAGGCCCCAAAGAGGACTATATAACAATGGCCTGCACTTTTAGGGAACAGATTAGAAAGGCTAAAGCAGTGACTGAATTTAAATTAGCAACGAGAATCAAGGATAACATGAAGTCTTTCTTTAGGTACATAGGGAACAAGAGGAAAACAAATTGGAGTGTGGAGCCATTGCTCCACTACTCAGGGTAGCTGATTACCAGCACTTAAGAGAGAACTGAATTCCTGAATGACTACTTTGCCTCGGTATTTCAGTGGGCCATGGGGAAAATCATGCCAGGTAGGGTACAGAATCAGCAGGGTAGGCATGACCACCTTCCTACCATTGCCATAGAATTGATGTGTGATCAATTAAAAAAAATAAACATATATAAGCCAGCAGGACCGGATGAACTTCATCCAAGAGTGCTGAAGGAGCTGGCCGAAGTCATCACAGAACCCCTAGAGAAACTCTTCCACACCTCATGGTGCTCTGGAGAAGTCCCTGAAGACTGGAAGAGGGCCAATGTTGTGCCCATTTACACGAAGGAGAGGAGGGAGGACCCAGGTAACCATAGGCCAAATAGCCTAACTTCTATCCCAGGGAAAATCCTGGAAAAATTCATCAAGGACTCTATCTGCGATAGCTTGCAGAAGGTAGGATTTTGAATGACAGCCAGCATAGCTTTGTTATGGGCAGGTCTTGTCTCATCAACCTCATCTCCTTTTACGACCAGGTAACTCACCACCTGGACAAGAGAAAGGATGTTAACGTTGTATACCTTGACATCCAAAAAGCCTTTGATCTGGTGTCCCACAATGTCCTTGCAACAAAATGGAGGATTGTGGGCTTAACTCCGAGACTGGTGGGTGGGAAACTGGCTGCAGGGTAGGACTCAGAGTCGTAATGAATGGATCTGTGTCATCCTAGTGAGAAGTGGCTAGCACAGGGATTGGTGCTTGGTTCAGTAATTTTCAACATCTTTATCAATGACTTGGATGTTGGGGGGTGAAGAGCTCACTGGCTAAGTTCATGGATGACACCAAGTTATAGGGAAGCATGGTCACTCTTGAAGATAAGTTAGGAAGTTGGGCGGATTGGAATCAGATGAAGTTCAACATTTGAGAAATGTAAAGTGCTCCACCTTGGGATGAACAACCCCGTACACACCTATAAGCTTGGCAGAGCCAAACTGACCAGCAACATAAATGAAAGGGACCTGGGGTTAATAATAGATCACAGTCTGAGTATGGGCTGGCAATACAATACTGTAGCCAGTAAGGCAAATAATACTCTGGCATGCATCAACTGATGCATGTCCAGCAAAACCAAGGAAGTGATTCTTCTGCTCTATTTGGCACTGGTGAGACCACAGCTGGAGTACTGCATCCAGTTCTGGGCACCGCACTTTAACAAGGATGTGGAAAAGCTTGAGAGAATCCAGAGAAGGGCCACCCATATGATTAGAGACTTGCAAGGTAAGCCATATGAAGAAAGACTGAGGGACCTGGGACTCTTCAGCCTGAAAAACAGAAGGCTGAGAGGGGACTTGGTAGCAGCTTTCCACTACAATAGGGGAGTACATCAAGGGCTCAGTGAACAACTGTTCACCAGGGCACCCTTTGGGAAAACCAAGAATAATGACCACAAACTCCTGGAAGACCATTTCAGACTCAACGTTAGGAAAAACTTCACAGTTAGGGTGTCCAGACTGTGGAATAAGCTTCCTCCAGAGGTTGTGCAATCACCTTCCCTGGAGATCTTCAAGAGGAGACTGGACCGTCACCTTGCTGGGGTCACCTGACCCCAGTTGTCTTTCCTGCTTGATGCAGGGGGCTGGACCCGATGATCTTCCAAGGTCCCTTTGCAATCTATGAATCTTTTATTAGACCAACTCAAATAGTTGGAAAACATTTTTCTTTGCAAGCCTTCAGGCATAAACACCCTTTGTCAAGCTGAGGAAGCATCTGCAGTTGGTGTGTGTTCTTCCTGGATGGAATGAGGCTGGTCCGCATGCAAGATCTCAGTGCAAATTTGGTGGTGAGAACACCCGGAATCATCACCTCACAAATCTCAAGACGGCTTTCATTCAACAAGGATGCTTGTCCAGAGAGGTAGCCTGGGGAACATCTGTAACTGATGAACAATAAATGAGGGCAGAGCTACAGAGTAAAAATCTCCAGAGGCAGAGGAAAGAAGAGGCTGGTGTGCTGAAGGCAAAGCATAGCAACTGGGTTGGTTCTCTCAAAGCCTGAAGAAAGACCACAGGGTTTGGTTCTGTCTGTTATTTGCATGTTTGCTTATTTTGTTTGGTGTGTTTTTGGCTGTGGGAACAAGGTTGCTCCAGGTAAAGGAGCTGATTAGAAATCTGAACTTGGAGCTGATTGGCCTTGATGAAGAAACTGGGTGAGTTACCCACCTACAGTAAGGCTAGACAGTCTGTTACACAGGCGGTGAAGATTATCAGAAACCTTTTGGGTCTTAAATTTTATTGGATCTACTATGTTTGGGCTCAGTACTAACACCTCCTTTTCACTATTCTATGACTGTTTCTGGAGGAGAGTGCCATTCAACACCTACGCAGCAGAATCTGATCCAGTGAAAACAGCTGTTTTTTTTTGCAGAAAGGTAGCAGACATACTCTTCCAGGTGTGAGATACTGGCAGTTCTGGGGTGAAAAGGGTGGGGGGAGCTGTTTTCAAGCAATCATGAGTCTATTAAGCAGCAGAATTTAGTCTGGGTCAAAGATCTTAAGTGACAGCAGATTTGACTCTCTCCATTTTTCATTTTGTGACTTGTAAGATATTTAGGGTATCAGTTGTGAAAAATGCTGATTGATATTGACCCTACCAAACCAACTGAAGAAGTTATTCAATATTTAAAACTTGTTATGTAACTCATTGTGTGTGTGTGTCTCTCTCTTTAGAATTATAGAGGCTTATAATGTTTATGGAGTATGTAATTAAAAGCAAATATCTAACAGGCATCCTATACAGTACATTGTTTGTTTGTTTCAGCATAGAAACACTGTTGACAGAAATAAGAGGTACTAGCTTAACTTATTGTTTATGATGCTCATTAGGGATGTGCAGAACAGGCCCTATTCATAGTTTCATAGTTTGTACAGTCAGAAGGGACCTGAGCACATGATCAAGTCCGACCCCCTGCCATGGCAGGAAAGAGTACTGGGGTCAAACGACCCCGGCAAGTTTTTTAACAAGCCTCCTTTTGAAGACCCCCAGGGTAGGAGCCAGCACCACTTCTCTTGGAAGTTGGTTCCAGGTCCTAGCTGCCCTGACCGTGAAGTAGCACCTCCTGATATCTAGCCTGAATCTACCCTCTGCCAGCTTGTGACCGTTATTCCTAGTCACTCCTGGTAGTGCTCGGGAGAACAGGGACTTCCCCAGTGCCTGCTGGTCCCCTCTGACTAGTTTGTAACAGGCCACTAGATCCCCCCTCAGCCTTCTCTTGTGGAGGCTGAACAGGCTCAGGTCCTGTAGCCTCTCCTCATAGGGCTTGCCCTGCTGCCCCCTGATCATGGGAGTGGCCCTCCTCTGGACCCTCTCCATGTTGTCCACATCCCTCTTGAAGTGCGGTGCCCAGAACTGGATGCAGTACTCCAGCTGCGGCCTGACCAGTGCCGCATAGAGGGGGAGGATCACCTCCCTGGACCTGTTTGAGATGCATCTGCAGATGCATGACAAGGTGCGGTTGGCCTTCCTGACCTGCATCCCCACACTGCCAGCCTAGGTTCATCTCGGCATCAATGATGACTCCAAGATCCTTTTCTGCCTCTGCACTGACAAGAAGGGAGTTCCCCAGCCTGTAGGTATGGTGCCGGTTGTTCCTCCCCAGGTGCAGCACCTTGCACTTGTCTGTGCTGAATCCCATCCTATTCTCATCCACCCACCCCTGTAACCTGTCTAGGTCTGATTGCAGCCTATTCCTCCCTTCTAGTGTGCCCACATCCCCCACATCTTAGTGTCGTCAGCAAATTTGAACAGGGTACTTTTTACCCCCTCGTCCAAGTCACTGATGAAGATGTTGAACAGTGCGGGCCCACGGACCGAGCCCTGCGGGACCCCACTGCCCACATCCCTCCAGGTTGAAAATGACCTGTCCACCACCACTCTCTCGGTGCAGCCCTCCAGCCAGTTGGTGACCCATCTGACTGTATAGGTGTCAACGCCACAGTCCCCTAGTTTTTTTAATGAGAACGGGGTGAGAGACAGCGTCAAAGGCCTTCTGAAAGTCCAGAAAGACTATGGCCACTGCTACCCCTGCATCTAAGGATTTGGTGACCTGGTTGTAGAAGGCCACCAGCTTGGTCTGACAGGACCTGCCTCTAATGAACCCGTGTTGGTTGCCTGTAAGCGTAATGTCCCCTGCTGGCCCCTCGTGGACATACACCAGGATAATTCTCTCAAAAAGCTTACCCAGGATTGAGGTAAGACTAACTGGCCTATAGTTTCCTGGGGGGTCCTTCCTCCCTTTTTTGAACTCAGATTCAACCCAGATCAGGGACAGTGATTTGATCTGTTGATTCTGATCGCTGTCCCTGATTTAATTTGGCCAAATCTGAATCTGACAATTTGATGCTGATTTGATGAATCAGCTATTCAGACACAGGCACAGCTTTAAAATTTTTTTCTATGTACCTATGTATGAGGTAGCAGGTGTGGCTTATGATTGCTACGGGGCTAGGGTGGATGGAGCATCCCACAGCAGCATGGGGGGCTCTCCAGTATGCTCAGCAGTGGACCAGAAATACTTCTGGCCCACTTCCAGGTCTACCAGGGAGCATGGCTCTCCCTGCCTCCCCTGCTCCCAGGGCCTGGTGATTGGCCGCAGGGGGACCCCGGGTGCCCCTCCCCCCATCCCAGACCCAGGAGGCACCAGTTGCTGAGATGGGGGACCTCAGGGGGCCCCCCCTGCACACTCTCCAGAAGTCCCAGAAGTGCTTCTGGTCCACTTCCAGGTATGCTGCTGAGCACACTGGGGAGTCCCCTGTGCTTCTGTGGGACACAGCGGTGCTGGGGCAGATGCAAAGTGTTTGGAGCCCCTGCTACCTGGAGATATGTAGAAAAACATTTAAAGCTGTGTCTATGTCTGAATCACTGAATCTCTCTGAATCAATTCGGAGATTTGGCCACTGAATCAGGCCGAATCTCCACTGAATCAAATAGGGGACCAAAGCTTCGCGCAGCCCTAATGTCCATCAGCATAGAAATATCTTGTCTTGCAAACTGCTCTATCTCCGTTTATATTAATGTTGCTTGAGCTCAGTACTTCCATCTGCCTTATCGTCAGTTCCTGACAGATTCTCAACACATTTCAAATCCACATTAGTTGGATCCTGTCAATTTCATTATGAATTTAAAAAATGTTAAGTGATCTTGACAGCCTCTGTGGAACCTGCTAATGGAGTACTTGACTCTGAGCCTCTCCTGTCACTGTTGCTTCCACTTGCAACATCTTGATTCCCATTTAACCCTTGGAAAATTTCCATAACAAGAGCTTCACCAATATTAGCCTCAAAGTACTGTCATTCTCAGCTAAATTAATCTAAAAACAAAAAGCACCTTGCAATCAACAGCATTGTAGGCTGTTTCTTGGCTTCCTTCAGTGTTCTTGAAGAATCCAAAGGCTAAGGAGAGGGTGCCTGCTTTATGAAGCACTTCATTATCTGAGTAGGAGGGCTGGAGCAATGCCTTATTGGGTCTCCAGCACAGACCCTGAAGAATAGCTTCACATCATTGGAACCAGGTCAGGCAATTGCTGGAGGTGCTGCAAGGCTGTCCTGACCTGGAAAAATCACACAGTGGTGTTCTGTGCTCCTAAATTTCCCAACCTGCTGTGACTCTTAAAGAAGTGAAATCCACACCTTGCATTGCTTTGGGCCAGTGCAAATAAAGGAAGGCTCACAGGACCCCCACTTTCCTGAGAGTTTCAGTACAATGGGCTGAACACAAACCTGTTGGAAGCCATGTCTTCGCTTAAGAATTTTATGGTAGTTTTTTTTTTTTTCCTTTTCTTCTTTAATAATAATAAAATCATTACCATTCTGGTCTCAAACCAATTGGCCATCCAACCATTAGCAACAAGGAAGCCCCATGGATGTGGGTCTCGTCCTATGCATAGTGTAGTTTGCTTCTCTTTACTTTCCACCATTTTCACTGTCCTCACACCCACCCTTTCCCCACCCCTTCCCAGCAGAGTCCCCTCCCTTCTCTTCTAAACTGTCCTCAGAGATCCCATATCTCCCCCTCTCCTTATCCCTCTCTGGCCATCCTTGCACTGTCCTACTGAATTCCCATATCCTGGTGCTGAATCTGTCTTGCTAGGGTCATTTGATCCCAGCAGTCTTTCTTGCCCACATGCAGGGGGAATGGACTCAATGATCTGTCCCTTCCAGCCCCTAACAACTATGAAACATGGCTACAACCTATACCCCTTTGCGCTCATTTTACAGTCTGTGCAATGGAACTGAGGGAGGTAGCTGAGGGATTTAAAAGCCTACCAGCACATGTGTTAGAAATATTATTAAAAATGTATTATCAATAAGTCTTGTTAAAACAGCGCAGCTGTCAGCCCTCCCTGGTGAGAGAACTGGGAGAGCTACTGAGAGCTCTTTGTATTAAGGTATCACTCTCTCTTTGTTTTGCAAAGTTACTATCTCTTTGTTACAGTAAAGCATATACTCCTCAGCTTTTCTCATGCAGATAAGAGTAAATTGCAATTCTAGCCTTGAAGCAAGGAAAATTTAAACTCTTGTAACCTCAGATAGTTTCTACCCATGCGCAATAATCTAATACATATAAGCCTATCCGCCCCGCATACTTAAGTAGTTAATTATAATACACATGCGACGTATGATTTGACATATTCACATACATGTTTGTATGAATCGGAAATGAGTTGTAAAAGTTCCTCCTTCTGCACACGTGGTCAGGAGAGAGGGGATAAAGCCAGCTGGGCAGTTTCCCTCGGGGGCAGCAGAGTGTTTGATCTTTTGTCTCTCTCTCTGACCCTATTTGCAAATATATACCTTTTGTGTTGCTAATAGAGTGTGTCTGTGGCTGAAGGTTTTTTTCACCTCCCGAGAAACGAACCGTGATTTTTACATCAATAATTGGCGCCCAACGTGGGGCTTCTCGAGGACTACCCCGGAATTCAGCGACGGAGCGCCTCCGGTACCAGGGGAAGTGCGCACCGAGCCGACTTTGGACTCGCCCCTGGAATTTGAGGTGTAAGTCAGAATATCCGGGAAGTTAAAGGAAGTATCCCATGTAAATTCTGAGTTTCTGGAGAGGCAGACACACTTTGGGATTTGGATCGAGATCTCTGGGGTATCTGAGTGAGTATACGAATTCCCTTTGCCCAATCTGGTGTACGGATCTAAAACAAAAGATGTGTAAGTTTGCTGAGAAATTCTAGGCTTGGCTCTCGTTGTAAATCATCTGTTGTTGAGATCTTTTTGGTATTTGGTGTGCCTTGGGCGCATTCTTGTGGGCAAATGGGTACGAGTCGCTCTCGTGTAGAAAACAATATTGATACCCCTCTAAAAGTCTTATTACGTCATTTTAATAAATTTGCAAAGCCGGCCGATTATGGAATAAAAATGAAAAAAGGTGATTTAACTAAGTTTTGTCAACTCGAGTGGCCAACGTTTGGGGTCCACTGGACCCCGAAAGGATCCTTTGTGCTAAAAGAAGTGATAGCTATCCATGAAATTGTTATGCAGAATGGGTATTGGAATCAGTTTCCTTATATTGATTGTTGGTTGTGGGTGGTTCAAAATCAGCCACCTTGGATTAAGAATTACTTAGTAAAGTCTCATGTGATGCTTGTTAAGAAAAAGACTTGGGGTGGGGGGGGCGCCTGTACTTCCTGAGTCTAATGAGGGGGGGGGATTCTGAATTGGCTGAGTACCGGACCTGCGCTCCTGTTGCCCTGTCGGGTAGCGAAGATGAGTCAGATGCCTCCTCGGGGTCCAGTCCTTCTGCACCACTGCCCCCTCCCTTAGAGAGACCACCACCGACGTACCAAGGCATACCTAATGAGTTAGAGCGTGAGCCTCAGCCAAGTGCCTCATCTGAATCGGGGAATAAGGGTTATTATTTGCGCAAGCCTGTAGAGTTACAGCCGGTGTTGAACTGTCCAATGCGAGAGGTTATTGGGGAAGGAGGCACTGCAACTTTTGTCTACACCCCATTTAGCACTTCAGATTTATTTAACTGGAGGAATCAGAGCCCCTCTTTTCGTGAAGACCCTGAAAAGATGAGGGACCTGTTCCGATCTATTGGGCAGACTCATCGACCCACTTGGGCCGATGTCCAGATGATGCTCCAGACCCTCCTAACCCCGGAGGAGAGGAGATTAGTGTTGGGGACAGCGGAACGTATTGCGGCAGCTAGAGTTGAGTCAGAAGGTGCTGCTAGTTGTACTCTGCATGATACCTGCCCTGTAGAGGAGCCAAGATGGGATAATCATACTGCAGAGGGCAGAGAGCTGAGTGCACGGTATCTGGGAATTATAGTGGAAGCAATGGGAAAGGCAGTGCCTCGGGTTACCAATCTGTCTAAATTGTATGAGGTGAGACAGGGAAGAGAGGAGGATCCCTCAGCTTTCCTTGGGAGGCTGTATGAGGCGTTTCGCAGGTTTTCGGATCTGGATCCAGAAGCCCCAGATAACCAGCATATGGTAAATCTTATGTTTATTGGTCAATCTGCTGCTGATATCCGTAAGAAGTTACAAAAAACTGAGGGAGGTGCTGGGAAACCGATTTCAGAGCTGGTGGAAATTGCATATGAGGTGTATGGGAATCGTGAGCAAGTGCAGGAGCACAAAGAGGATAAAAAGGCTCAGCGACAGATGGCAGCACTAGCAGCTGCTATAACTGGAGGGAACCCTGGAAAGGCTGGGATACAGAAGAGGAAGGGAGAAAGAGTGGGAGCAGATGTTTGTGCTTATTGCAAGGAGAAAGGACACTGGAAGAGGGAATGCCCGAAGCTGAAGGAGAAGAGAGAGGGGGAACCGAGAGGTCACCTCATGCAGGCAGAAGAAAAGGGTGAGGACACAGAATGAAGGGGACGGGGATCTAAGACCACTACCCTTCGGGTTGGAGCCCGAGAAGATCCCATGGTAACCATTAGGGTTGGTGGCAAAAACTTTGAAGCCTTGGTGGATACTGGGGCTACATTTTCAATGATTCCAGAAAAACCCCCCTGTGCAGGAACTAGTGAACAGCATGTACTTGTGGAAGGGATTGAGGGAATGCAAACCCAACTCCCTGTTTGTAAACCACTCCTCACCAAGGTGGGGGACCATTTGCTCGAGCACTCCTTTGTGTATTCTCCAAGTTGCCCGGTTGCACTCCTTGGGCGGGACTTACTCACAAAATTGCAAGCTGAGATCTTTTTCAGAGACGATCAGATGGTGGTCCAGCTACCTGTCAAGCAGAGCTCGAACTATCAGATGGCTCTCCTGGAGGACCGACGCCCTGCAGTAAGTCCAGAAGATCACATGATTGGAGTAGACCCCTCGGTATGGGCTGATGGAACCCCTGCGCGAGCTAAGTTTGTCTCCCCGGTAAGGATTGTACTCAAGGATGGGGAGGGGCCCGTTCAGGTAAAGCAGTACCCACTCAGCCGAGCGGCCAGAGCTGGACTCAAGCCGTTAATAGAGAAATACAAGAGGTACGGATGGCTAGTGGAAGGGTCCTCACCCTATAACACCCCCATCCTTGGAGTGCCGAAGGCAGATGGGGTCTCATACAGACTGGTCCAAGACCTACGAGCTGTAAATAAGAAGGTCCTTTCAGATCATCCTGTAGTCCCGAACCCTCACACGATCTTGACACAAGTACCGGGGGAAGCTAAAATATTTTCAGTGCTAGATTTGAAAGATGCTTTCTTCTCTATTCCCCTTCACCGAGAGAGTCAAAAATTGTTTGCTTTTGAATGGGAGGATCCAGATACTTTCCATAAAGCCCAACTCATGTGGACAGTTCTTCCACAAGGATTTATAGCAGCCCCCCATATTTTCGGACTTGCCCTTCAGAAGGACTTGGGGGAATGGAAGGGATCACACCCCGCAGTGACTCTCCTCCAGTATGTGGATGACCTGCTAGTTGCAAGCCCAAACTTGCAGCTCTGCGAGGAAGCCACCAGGTCACTCCTAAACACTCTGGGGAAAAAAGGATATAAAGTCTCTAGAGAGAAAGCCCAAATATGTCAGCCTGAAGTCACATTTTTGGGATATAAGCTCTCAAAAGGAGTCAGAGCCCTGAGTGCAGATCGCATACAGGCGATTCAAGGTCTAACCCCACCTAAGTCACCCAAGGAGCTGCGGGCATTCCTAGGGCTAACTGGGTTCTGTTGACTATGGATACCAGATTACGGTGGGAAGGCTAGACCACTGTACGAATCCCTGACTAAGGAAAGTCTCACTAAATGGAAATGGAGTAAAGAAATGCAGCATGCTTTTGATCTGCTGAAGGCAGCATTAACCCAGCCCCCTGCCTTAGCCATCCCAAACAGTAAAAAGCCATATCGACTGTATGTTCATGAGAATCGAGGGGTTGCATCAGGGGTGCTGACACAGCCATCGGGCCCGACCTGGAGACCCGTGGGATATTATTCAAAGGTTCTAGATCCAGTTGCACTCGGGTGGCCAGCCTGTCTTCGGGCTGTGGCAGCCACAGCAGTGGTTGTTGAAGAGGCCCAGAAGATAGTCATGGGTGCGGATATGGAAATACTCACTCCTCATGGAGTTCCCCAGATCCTAGGGACTGAGGGAGGGAAATTTCTTAACCCCTCCAGACAATCACGGTATGAGATATTTTTGCTCTCTAATCGAGGACTTGCTTTCAGACATACTACAGCCTTAAACCCTGCAACCTTGCTGCCGGAGCCAGGGCAACCGACGCATGACTGCCTTGAGGTCCTGAATCAGACCACGCAGGTGCGACCTGATCTTGCTGAGGACCCAATTGAAGACCCAGATGTTGAATACTTTGTGGACGGCTCCAGCTCTGTCATCGATGGGAAAAGACGAACAGGATGTGCAGTGGTAAACTTGGATAAGGTAGTATGGAGGGAGTCATTGCCGAGCTCATGGTCGGCACAGGCCGCGGAACTCACTGCGCTCACCCGAGCATTACAGCTGGGAACAGACCAGCGGGTTAATATATACACTGACTCTCGCTATGCTTTTTCTACAGTCCATGTGCACGGACTATTGTGGAAAGAAAGGGGTTTCATTACTGCCTCTGGGAATAAGATTGCTAATGGCCCCCAGATTATCAAACTACTAGAGGCACTCCACCAGCCTAAAGAGGTAGCAGTCATTCATGTGCGGGCCCATGGGAAGGCTGCTGAGAAAAAGCATAAGCTTGGAAATGCAAAGGCTGATGCAGCAGCAAAGGAAGCTGCATTTATTGGGGGAGAAGCAAAAGAGGTATCCAAGCAGGCCATGTCCCATGCCATATGGCCATACGTTCAGGATTTAGTCCCACAGTATTCCCCTGAAGAAGATAAATTTGCACAGAAAGCTTGTGCAGAAAAGAACTCCCAGGGGTGGTGGATAGTACCAGGAGGGAAAGTCATGATACCCAGGCCATTGCTTCGGGAGGTGCTGCAACAGCTCCATGCAAGAACCCATATGGGAGGTTTGGCCATGGGTGATCTAGTGATCCGCCAAGCAGTAGCCTCAGGGCTATATGTAGAAGCTCAGCGCATTGCTACCAAGTGCATCACATGCCAGAAAGTAAACCCTCGAAGGAAACCCCCTGTGCCAATGGGAGGTAGACCCTGGGCAGCGTATCCTGGACAGGCATGGCAGATTGATTTTGCCGAGCTCCCACGGTCCGGACATCACGGGTTTTTACTTGTCATGGTAGACCAGCTCTCTGGTTAGGTCGAGGCCTGGCCCACCAGGACTGCCACTGCAGCAACAGTAGTGAAGTATTTGTTACAGGAGATCATTCCCCGGTATTCCCTGCCTGAGTCCATCGAGTCGGATCAAGGACAACACTTTGTGGGGAAAAGTGGTTCAAGAAGTCACACAAGCTCTCAAGGTTACTTGGAAACTACACACACCATGGAGACCACAGAGTTCAGGACAAGTGGAACGCATGAATAGGACTTTAAAGACTTTGCTCACCAAAGTCTGTATTGAAACACGCCTTAAGTGGCCTCAAGCATTGCCGCTAGCTCTTACTTGCATTTGAAACACTCCCCGACGGGGCCTCAAATTGACCCCATATGAAATTATGTTTGGCAAGCCGCCTCGAGTCTTACCTCCTGGGATGCGAGAAAATGTAACTTTTGAATTAGGTAATAGTGAGCTTCATATGTATGTTATTGCCTTGCAGTCTGTCTTGTTTTCTCTTCACAGGCATGCAGCCTCCTTTCAGCGTCTGCCTTTAGATGTACCGGTACATGACTTCTCCCCGGGAGACTGGGTCTTGGTGCAGCGGTGGAAAAAGGAGCCTTTGACTGAGAGGTGGAGTGGCCCTTTCCAAGTACTTCTAACAACCCACACCTCTGTAAAGATTACTGGCCATGATCGTTGGATACACCATACCCGTGTGAAGCGACATCCACGAGCATTAGAGGACATCAACTCCCGAGACGAACTCACTCCGGAAGCTGAGTCGTCTTCGGAACAAGAAGCCAGCAAGTGGAGCTGTGAACCTACTGGTGATCTCCAAGTGCGCCTGAGACGGCTTAATCAGAGCTTAGAAAATTAGACAAGAAAGTAAAAGGGAAAATATGGTGAGAATCTTAATGTGCCTTGTTGTTATCTGCATAATGAAAGGAGCAGAATTGAGCAGCCTTAACCGCTGGCTCACACCCTCGCTTTCCCAAATTGCTCCCCCAGGGACAAATTTGTATGTTGATATGATGGAAAGAATTGCAAGTACTTTTAATCTTACCAACTGCTGGGCCTGTGGGGGGCTCCAAGAGGCCAGAGAACAGTGGCCTTGGAGGGCTTTTCCTTTGGCCCCAAAATGGTTGGCCAGTGACAAGGCGGATGTTAAGAGTACTGGTCAAGAATGGAATGAAAACCGCAGCTGAGATCTTTCCCAAGTGGCATTAGGAGAGTACTGTATTAGCAGTAATGGTACGGGGAGAAGTTTGGGACATAGTCAGTGTACATGGACATTGAAATGGGCCCAAATATGCACCAAGTATGCTGATCAATGGAATTCTGCCGTTAGCATCCCAATCTCCCCGCAGATGCAACAGACCAAAAAGACAAGAATAGTACCTTTCGATCCTAACCCTACCAGATGTCAGGCATATGAAAAGGCCCGAGGTGAACGATTTACCTATGTCTATAGTTGGAAATGGGTACACCCGAATGGCACGGTGGCAAAGTTTAATACATATTGGAGTGCCTTAAATGACACAAATGAAATAACCAAGTGCGAGTATAGGGATAAAGATGGCGTATGGAAATGTCAGTTTAAACGAAGTAACTATTACACTGACCCTTTAGGGCAGACGGGCAACAAATACTATCCCCTTCTTTTCCACAGCCGTGACCCCCTAGCCTTGGGAGGGGAAAACAAGGCCCTGAAAGGACATTATTGGATTTGTGGAAGGAAAGCCTATATGGTACTACCACGAGGGTGGACAGGAACCTGCTATGTTGGAGTAATTGTACCATCTTTCTTTTTGTTACCATCTGAGGTCGGAAATAAGCTGGGAGTCTCTTTGTATGATGATTGGAAAAGAGCCAAGAGAAGTATTGATATAAGTTTGACACAGGGTGGCTCCCAGAAGTGGAAAGAGGATGAGTGGCCTCCTCAGAGGATTATTGAGTATTATGGACCAGCTACATGGGCTAATGATGGAAGTTGGGGTTACCGGACACCAATTTATATGCTAAATAGAATCATCCGGTTGCAGGCCGTCTTGGAAGTAATTACTAACCAGACTGCCACTGCTCTCGAGCTGCTGGCTCGACAAAGTTCCCAGATGAGGGAAGCCATATACCAAAATCGAATGGCTCTAGACTATTTACTCGCAGAGGATGGCAGAGTCTGTGGAAAGTTCAACCTTTCTAATTGTTGCCCCCAAATAGACGACAACGGAAAAGCGGTCTTAGAGGTTGCCAAAGAGATTAGGAAAATAGCCCATGTACCAATACAAACGTGGGAACCCACATGGAGTAAAGACTGGTGGTTTCAATTATTTGGAGAACCCTGGTGGAAAAAAGTAGGATTTGTGCTTTTGTGTGCTCTGACTGGTTTGATTTTTATCCCTTGCCTTATTCCTTGTCTCATTAGATTGATAACCACCACAGTAGAAGGAATGCAGGTCGCAGCAGTTCCTTTGAAAGCACAGACTGTAGCAAAAGTCATGGTCCTCAGAAAAATTCCTAGTAATTATCTTGATATGCCCAAATGAAGTAAAGATCAGAAAGCATCTTGAGGGGGGATATTGTTAGAAATATTATTAAAAATGTATTATCAATAAGTCTTGTTAAAACAGCGCAGCTGTCAGCCCTCCCTGGTGAGAGAACTGGGAGAGCTACTGAGAGCTCTTTGTATTAAGGTATCACTCTCTCTTTGTTTTGCAAAGTTACTATCTCTTTGTTACAGTAAAGCATATACTCCTCAGCTTTTCTCATGCAGATAAGAGTAAATTGCAATTCTAGCCTTGAAGCAAGGAAAATTTAAACTCTTGTAACCTCAGATAGTTTCTACCCATGCGCAATAATCTAATACATATAAGCCTATCCGCCCCGCATACTTAAGTAGTTAATTATAATACACATGCGACGTATGATTTGACATATTCACATACATGTTTGTATGAATCGGAAATGAGTTGTAAAAGTTCCTCCTTCTGCACACGTGGTCAGGAGAGAGGGGATAAAGCCAGCTGGGCAGTTTCCCTCGGGGGCAGCAGAGTGTTTGATCTTTTGTCTCTCTCTCTGACCCTATTTGCAAATATATACCTTTTGTGTTGCTAATAGAGTGTGTCTGTGGCTGAAGGTTTTTTTCGCCTCCCAAGAAACGAACCGCGATTTTTACATCACATGGGTGCTGAGAGAAGATGCCTACAGCAAAAAAAACCAAGCAGCTCTTCATATTTCACACAGAGGCACTGACCTCCAAGCACAACTGCCCCAAAGGATGAGAAATGGAACGCAGTGCAAGCACGGGGAAGTCTAAGCGGGTCAATTCCTTGGATAACAGGATACATAGTAGAGCCGTGTGATTATTTCAGCGGCCGTTTCATTTTTGGATGTGTTTTGGGCCGTTTCGGCATCTGAAACAAAATCTGAATCAAAACGGAAGGCTCCGAAACATCTCTGAAACAAAACAAGACATCTGAAATGTTTTGGAAAATTTCAGTTTCAGAGCTGCGCTTGCATGGAAACAGCTGCATGCTGCTGCCCTGCCATGCTACTCGGCTCCACAGAGAGCAAAGATCCGTGCCAGGGTTCTCCTCACCACCACTGCCCACCCCATGCTGCCCTGGCAATGTGGGGTTTCATGGGTCAGGTAATGACAGTGAGGAACACCCTCTCCCCCTGGCATGGATCTCTGCTCCCTGTGAAGTCAAGTCATGTGGCAGGGACCAGCAGGCTTGCTTGCCAGTCTGTGCTGCTTCCCTACCCTGCGACCTAGCGTGACAAGGATCAGAAATCCATGCAGCGGTCTCCTCACCTGCACAGAGGGCAGGGGCCCTTCCCCAGACAAGCCGCCCCTGGCCCCAAGCCCTGCCTGGCTGGGCAGTAGGGCTGTGCAAAGCTTGCAGCCTGTTTGAAACCGATTTGGGGGAGACTTGGCGGAGCTAAATCTCTGAAACAGATTCAGCCAAAATGAAACAGGATAGTGATCTGAAACACCAAAATGAATCGCTGCCCTCCAAAATGGCCGAATCCAAAACCATTGAATCAAAACACAGCCATTTTGCACAGCCCTCCATAGTTCACGTTTGATTAGTTTATGCTGCCACCTGCTGGCACGAAAGGGCAAATTCACCTCAGTTCTAGTACTGCTGGAGCGTTGTAGCCACTGATGATCCAGGAATTATGCAAGAGGCAAGGATTTCTGTGGATGATATGTTTTAGTGGACCAGCTGCATGGTTGGCATAAAATTAGGTCACCTGTGGCCTCTAACTTTATCTTAACCATGCAATTGTTCCACTAAAAGATATCACCTGCAAAGATCCTTGCACCTCATTTGTAGCTGATTGTACACAAAGGACAGTCAGTCCGGACACCTGATTGTTGTTTCTAACTTGTCTATGGTTCTAACTACCTGACTTCAGCTTTATGTTCTTCACACGAAACACTGTAGAGAACAGGCCGCTGGTTGGCTCTTACCTGAAGCTTTGTATTAGCCATTCATGGAATGAGAGCTGGTGGGACAGTTTATCTCCCCCACTGCGCTGAATTGTTGCTCATTCAAATTTGAGGACTAGTAAGCATCCCGTATAACTCAATGTTTCAAGCCCTGGGGTTACAACCAACTTTCCTCAAGTTCATTTAAAAACTAAGAGCTGGCACAGCTAGGCAGCTCTATTGCAACCTGCATTTTCCTTTTTCAATTTAATTTGATTATTCCTAGCTATACCTCCTTGAACGATGAAACTATTTTTTTTCTCCTTGGCATTCCTTAGCCCAAGTATTCACCTTCTACATAGCCAAAGGATTGCAGACACATGCTCTCTCCATTACCCTTCTATGTGTTGCTTTTCATTTGTCTGTGCTTTTCTGGCATAGAGGTGCCTGGAGCTAAATACAAGGGTCCAGGGGAGAGGTCTCCATAGCTACTGGTACCAGATGTGAAGCCACCAATATGTGTCTAACACCCACTGAAAACAGAGGCATGAGATCTGCCAGCTTACATGAAAGGTAATGACTAGGAAGAGGTGGTTGGGGAGGGGGAAGAGAGAAACAATAACAGGCATTTTCATACCAGCACAATAACAAGTGAAAGGGAATGCAAAGACAAGTAGCAGAAACAGGTATGTAGAGGGTGATCTAAGGGAGATTTGTGAAGTGAAGAGTATCAGGAGACAAAACAAAGATGTAAACACCAAGGAAGGAGAACACTTATTTCAAATGGTGCAAAGAGAATAACTGGTGGCCATGGAATGAAAAAGAGGGAAAATGTAGGTTAGCCAACAAAATCTTCTTGACTCTGCAGGCTGTTAATATTTTCATCCTGTTAAATTTTTCAAACCACAGTAGATTTTTTCCAAAAGGGTAAATGATGACCGACCATGGTTCCCCCTTTAGTTCCTGATGGTGTTTCCCAGAGGCATTCAGAGAAATGTACTGCTTCCAAATATCATTGTTACTGGGCTGAGGGCACAGAATGGCTCCCTCCTGCATTTTTAATTCATAGAATTGTACAAAACTAGGGTTGGAAGGGGACCTCAGGAGGCCATCCTGTCCAATCTCCTGCTCAAGGCAGGACCATTCCCAACCAGATCATCCCACCCGAAGCTCTGTATAGCTGGGTCTTAAAAACCTCCAAGGATGGAGATTCTATAACCTCTCTGGGTAACCTGTTCCAGTGCTTTAACTATCCTCCTCATGAGAGAGTTCTTCCTAATATCTAACCTCGAATTCCCTTGCTGCAACTGGAGACCATTGCTCCTTGTTCTGTCATTTACCATCAATAAGAACAGCCTAGCTCCAACCTCTTTGAAACCACCCTTCAGGTAGTTAAAGGCTGCTATTAATCGCCCCTCAGTTGTCTCTTCTTCAGACTAAATTAGCCCAGGTCCCTCAGCCTCTCAGATTCATAGATGTAGGGTCGGAAGGGACCTGAGTACATCATCAAGTCTGACCACCTGCCCTGGGCAGGAGTGAATACTGGGCTCATGACCCCAGCTAGGTAATTGTCAAGCCTCCTCTTAAAGACCCCTAAGGTAGGAGCCAGCACCACTTCCCTTGGAAGCTGGTTCCAGATCCTAGCCGCCCTAACTGTGAAGTAGTGTCTTTTAATGTCCACCCTGAACCTACTCTCAAACAATTTATGGCCGTTATTCCTTGTTACTCCGGGTGGTGCTCAGGTGAACACGGTCTCTCCCATTTCCTGCTGGTCCCCCCTGGTAAGTTTGTAGATCCCCTCTCTTCCCCATCAGGTCCCCTCTCTTGTGGAGGCTGAACAAGTTCACCTCCCCATCTCTGATCGGTCTGTTTCCAATCCAGGGGTGGAGCCCCCACAAAGGGAATAAAAAGGCAATGTGCCCAGTACACGGGAGGCCGCATTGAGGGATAGAGAAGAGGGCAAGGAGGACCTGGCCACTAGGGTAAAGCTGTTGCCCTGGAAGAGCCCAAAGACTCCTCATCGGACAGGAAGCAACAAGTGGCCACATCTCCCAGACCCACCATGAGGAAGCATGGTGTCAGAGGGTCTGAGAGGGACCAAGACCCTGGGAGATGTATGAGGCAGCTAGGGTCTCCAACCTCTGGTATGGGCCAGGTACACGGTGCACCAGCCAGTGCACAGGGGGTCCAGGAGTGGACCAAGACCTCAGTGCTGCACCAGGTAGCTTGGGTCTCCAACCCCTAGCTCAAAGCAGGGCCAATGGTGCATGGAGCAGTGGACAGGGCCCCAGTGGGACAGAAGCTAGGAGAACCCCAAAGCATCTGAGGCCCCCCTACCAAGGGGAGAGAGACCTCACCCTGGAAGATGAGGACAGCCTCACTGGACCTTGGAGGAGTCTGGGAAGGGGATTCCCACAGGGGAGGAGGGTCTTCCCCCTGTGACAAGTGGTTGGATGAGTTGTTTAAAGGGGCAGCTGGGGTATATGGGGCTCCCCACTCCATTCCTCTCCTCTAGGGCCACTCCTTTTCCTGGGGCATTGCTATTGTTTATTTGTTTTTCCCTGGGCCCTGTGCCTCATATTTGGTGAACCCTGTGCCTCATGCTTTGTAGATTAGTATTTCACTAGAGTTGCTCTGATGGTAAAAGTGAGGCCCTGACAGGAAGAAAGTTAAGGGAGGACAGGTTGGATGAATGGAGTGTAAAGTGGATAGAAAACTGGCTGGATTGTTGGGCTCAGAGGGGTAGTAGTTAATGGCTTTGATTTCTAGTTGACAGAACCTCAACTGTTCCTTCCCTTGGTGTGGGGAGAGACCCACCTTAGCCCCTCAAGAGCAGCGAGGCACCAGCCGGCCCTTCTATGCATGTGCACAGTTTAAAAAGGGTCCAGCAATGGCAGAAGTCTCATTCTGGTCCCAGCTCTAGTGTGAGATGTGTGGGTCTAAGCCCACTGCACCCCCTTGAGCCCAGGGTCCCCCAGAAAAGCCCCCAGGACCCCCAATGATCCTGGCTTGCCTTCAGGTAAGCAGGGGCCTGTGGTGGGTGGGACATAGCCAACTAGGAGCCAGCTGAGTCGGAGGCAGGGAGGGTCAGACCTTCCACGTCGGCTCCTACTTCACCCAGCCCCCAGGGAGCCATGTGATCGGAGCCTCATGAACAGGTACACTTCTGAGCCCAGCATGCGTTAGAATGGAAGTTTGTGCAGGAGGGTGTGTGGGAGGGCCCGAGACCCTGTCTGTGAGCTGCCTTGGGTAGGCAGTCCCAGCTGCAGCTGGCCCCATCCACGGCATGCTGCTAGTAGCATGTGCTGCACCCCTTGGGTTCTGTGCCTCCCCCCCTCCCCCCAGTACCTCAGAGGCCCCCACCCAGACAGAGCCCATGGTTCTGGGCTCTATGCAGACAGAGCCCCTGGTTCTTGGTTGCAGGGGCTGCCTATCACTTTTTCAGGCTCTGGGACCTCCCACCATGGTCACCTCCCCTTGTGAAGTCTGCTCACTACTGGGGTCTCTGGCATGCCAACTGGAAGAGCTCAAGGCTGCAGTCCAGAGACTGCATGCCATCAGAGACTGTGAGCAGGAGATGGACTCCTACTGCCAGGCCCTTCTCCCCTGGGAAATGGAGGGTAGACCAGAGTCTCCTTCCAGGACAAGGGAGGACTTGATGTCCTCCCTTACTGTCCAGACAAGGTGCTGGACCAAGGTGGTCAAGGACCCCAAGGCCCACCACACAGGTCCCTGCCCCACTGGAGCTTTGCAACAGGTACAAACCTCTTGCAGCCCCAGAAGAGCTTGCTAAGTTGCCAACTCCTGCAGGCAACACAGGTTCAACTATAGCTACCACCCCCGCTCTCCCCCAAAAAACCACAAAGTGTTTGTTGTGGGAGACTCCATCCTGAGGGGGACTGAGGGGGCAATCTGCTGCCCCAACCCCTTAGCTTGGGAGGTGTGCTGCTTCCCAGGAGCCAGAATCTGGACATTGCGGAGAAGACCCCTGGGTTCCTCCAGCCTACTGACCACTACCCTATGCTCCTTATCCATGTGGGCACTAATGAGATGGCTCAGAGTGCTCCCAGCTGGGTCATGAAGTGCTATAGGGATTTGGGAGTGGAGCTAAAGGGTCTGGGGGTGCAGGGGAAGTTTTCTTTGATCCTCCCAGGCTCAGGCTATGGGCTGAGGAGGGAGAGGAGGATCCAGGTAGTAAACCAAAGACAGCGGTGCTGGTGTCACTGGGAAGGCTTTGGCTTCCATGACCACAGTCTGCTCTTTGGTGAAAGGCAGTGAGCTGCTGGGATGGGACAGTCTCCACCTCTCTCCCCTGGGGAGGATGCTCTTCTCAGCTAGACTGGCTGTACTGCTCCACCGGGCTTTAAACTAAGTCCACTGGGGGATGGGAGGAGACCACTGGCACTGCTGGTCCACTGAGCAACCCTTGCAAAGCCAGCGGGCCAGGGCACTTAAGGGAACCCACCCCTGCCCCAGCCCTGGAGTGAGCTGTGGGCCAGGCAAGGGCCCCCAAAGGGACACTTGCCTGCCTGTACACAAATGCCAGGAGCCTGGGGAATAAACAGGAGGAATTTGTCCTCCTGCTTAACACAAATAACTATGATGTCATAGGGATAACGGAGACCTGACAGGACTCCACCCGTGACTGGACCACAGGTGTAGATGGCTATACCCTGTACAGGAGAGATCAAGTGGACAAAAGGGGTGGAGGTGTAGATCTCTATGTGAAGGAAAGCTACGCGTCCCTGCAAGCTGACATTGGCACCCACGGTGGATGACTAGAGACCCTCTGAGTTAAAATCTGTGGGGAACATGGCACAGGGAACACAATGGTGGGAGTCTACTACAGATCTCTGACCTAGGATCAAGATCTTGACCAGGAGTTCACCAGGGAATTGGCTGAGACTGTGTGCTGTCGGTGCATGGTTGTCATGGGAGACTTCAATTTCCCAGACATCTCATGGGAAGAGTGCTCAGCCAAATCTGAGTGGTCACAAAGCTTTCTCACATGTGTGGATGAGCTCTATTTGATGCAAGAAGTTGATGGGCTGACGAGAGGTAAAGTGCTGCTCGACCTGTTTCTGGCAACAGGGGATGACCTAATCCGCGACCTAATGATTGAAGGGAAGCTGGGTGACAGTGACCGTGAGCTGATCACCTCCACCATCTGCCATAAAGTTGGCAAATCAGTCAGTAATACAGAAGTCCTTAACTTCAGGAAAGCTGACTTTGACAAGCTCAAGAGGCTTATCAGAGAGGCCCTAAAGGGCTACAACCCAAAGGGGAGGGGAGTTCAGGACGAGTGGTTGCTCCTCAAAGGAGCACAAACAAGGTCTATGCCAGTCTATCCCAGCTCAGGGGAAAGGCAGCAAAAGGGCACAGCAGCCCCCTTGGCTCTCCAGGGAACTAGCGGACCTCCTGCATCTTAAAAGGAAGACCTACAAAGGATGGAGGACTGGATCCACCTCCAAGGAAGAATACTTTGCACTGGTCCAGACCTTCAAGGAGCAAACCAGGAAAGCCAAGGCTGTAATAGAACTCCAATTAGCTACAAGTATCAAGGACAACAAAAAGTCCTTTTTCAGATATGCGGGGAGCCAGAGGAAAAGGAAGGGCAACATTGAACCTGTGCTAAACCAGATGGGACAACTGATGACCGACACCCAGGAAAAAGCCAACTTGCTAAATGGGTACTTTGCATCGGTCTTTAATCAGTCCCATCATGGGACTCCCCTGCCCCCTATGGGACAGGGAGGCCCAGGTGAGGGAGATTCCTTACCCTCCATCAATGCTGACCTCATGAAGGAACACTTTGACAGGCTGGATACCTTCAAGTCAGTCGGCCCTGACAGTTTATACCCTAGGGTACTCAAGGAGTTGGCTAGCATCATAGCCCAGCCCCTGGCATGGATCTTCAAGAACTCCTGGTGCTCTGGTGAAGTGCCCAAAGACTGGAAGAAGGCCAGTGTGGTGCCGATCTTCAAGAAAGGAAGGAAAGTGGATCCAGCAAACTATAGGCCCATCAGCCTGACTTCTATCCTGGGAAAGGTCTTAGGAAAGATTATCAAAGAGGCCATTCTTAACAGGCTGGCTGATGGCAACATCCTGAGGGATAGCCAGTATGGGTTTGTTGTGGGTAGGTCTTGCTTGACCAATCTCATTTCCTTCTATGACCAGGTGACCTATCACTTGGACAAAGGAGAAGAGATTGATGTTGTATATCTTGACTTTAAAAAAGCCTTTGATCTGGTATCCTGTGATCACTTCTTAGTAAAACTGGCTAACTATGGCCTTAGCCACACCACAAACTGCTGGCTGGGAAATTGGCTTCGGGGTAGGACCCAGAGGGTGGTGGTTGATGGAAGTCAATCATCATGGTGCCCTGTGACCAGTGGGGTCCCCCATGGCTCTGTTCTTGGGCCTATACTATTTAACATCCTCATTAATGATGTGGACATTGGTGTCATTGGCAAATTTGGCCAGTCTGCTTCTGATACCAAACTCTGGGGTAAAGCATCCACACCTGAGGACAGGAGGGTGATCCAGGCTGACCTTGACAGGCTCAGGAAATGGGTGGATGAGAATCTGATGGTGTTTAACACTGAAAAATGCAAGGTTCTCCACCTTGGGAAGAAAAACCTGCAGTATCCTTAGAGGCTCGGCAGTGCTACGCTGGCTAGCACTACGGATGAAAGGGACTTTGGGGGTCATGATTGACCATAAGATGAATATGAGCCTTCAATGTAATACTGCTGCTAGTAAAGCAAGCAAAATGCTTGCTTGCATCCATAGATGCGTCTCAAGTAAATCCCGGGACATCATCCTCCTGTTGTACTTGGCCTTGGTGAGGCCGCAGCTGGAGTACTGCGTTCAGTTTTGGGCTCCACAATTCAAAAAGGATGTGGAGAAGCTTGAGAGGGTGCAGAGGAGAGCCACATGCATGATCAGAAGTCAGGAAAGCAGACCTTATGAAGAAAGTCTGAGAGCCATGGGACTCTTCAGCCTGGAAAAGCGCAGGCTCAGGGGTGATCTGGTGGCCACCTATAAGTTTATCACAGGTGCTCACCAGGATCTGGGGGAACATCCATTCACCAGAGCGCCCCAAGGGATGACAAGGTTGAATGGTCACAAACTCCTCCATGGCCATTTCAGGCTGGACATAAGGAAGAACTTCTTTACTGTCCGAGCCCCCAAGCTCTGGAATAGACTGCTGCCGGAGGTGGTTCAAGCACCTACTCTGAACACCTTCAAAAGTCATCTGGATGTTTATCTTGCTGGGATCGTATAATCCCTGCTGACTTCCTGCCCCTGGGGCGGGGGGCTGGACTCGATGATCTTCCGAGGTCCCTTCCAGCCCTAATGTCTGTGAAATCTATGAAACCTCCTAATAGGACCTCTGAAAATCCCCAACATAGTGGAAATTCCACGTCAGCTTTCTCTTGTCCCTTCCTTACCCCTCAGCTCATACTTCTCAAATATTCTTCGTTTTGAATCACTGCTCCTTATTTCCAAATCCCCTTGCACTCCAAAGGGCATTTTTATCCTCTCCTGTTGATCATAAAATTTCAGGCTAAAAAAGCATCATGCATCTAATCTTCCTAAAAGCCATTAAGCTGTGGGGAGAAATCCCATGGCCTTTTAAGTTTCTTGCATGAATAATTTTAGGTTCCTTGTTTTAGTTGCATATGTTGCACCCCGCAGTTGAGCCTTGGTACACTGAGGCATGCCACAGCTCCAAGGTGCATTCCCAGAAAGATGCAACCAGACTGCAGCTGACCAGAATAGTGACTCACTTCAAGACTAGTATAGGCAGTGGTAGAGTAGCTCTGCAGATATCTGACTTTGGCTGGAAGTTGAACTGAGGGAATTCTAAAGTGATGGATCTCAGTCAATTGTAAGGATCAGGGCTCAATCATTTTTCTGTCATCTGAACTGTTATATCTAAGTTATGTGGTGGAAAGACAAATTAGGAAAAAATAAGACCAAAGAATGCATTCTCAAAATAGAAGACATTGCTGAGGATATAAGACATTGCTGAAGATATAAGACACTGCTCTGAAATACTTAAAATATATTTTTCCTACTGTCCTCCTACAAGAATGTTAGAAGATTCATGCAAACTCTGGTACTGGTAACACTGGCTAATGATGACAATACTGATCAAACTTCTGCCTTATGTTAAAACCAGTAAATGAAGAAAAAACAAACAAACAACACTGTGTCTTTGAAAAGATTACACGAGAGTAAATCCAGATTATCACACAATAGAATATGGCCAAGTGTAATCTTTTATCACCACAAAGGTTATTAATGCCTTAAAATTAAAACAGATTTACCCAGAGGGAAGGCTAGAAGTTGTATTGATTGCATTGTTAATATGATTTAGTGTGTTGTATACAGTAAACAAAATTAGATAAACTATCAATTTAATTTCATTGGTACTGAGTGTAAAGTAGCTGCTTGACTGATAGAAGATGAATGCAATTTTTTAATTTCAACACTATGCAAATAGTGTTACAAGATTATTCTCAAGGGTGTGCAACATTGAAACACACTGAAAGACAAGTCACTATCATCCACAATGGCTTTTAATCATTACTTATGACAAAAATAAATAGCAGAATAATTGATTTCCTATGACCCTTCAAATAGCACAAGTATTTATTATTTTATCAAGAATGTACAAAGAAAGAAGAGACAAACTAAAGATCAGGAAGGAATGAGACTGAAGTTTACATATCCACTATCGTAAAATAAACTTCGGAGCAATGAGTACAATCTACTGAAGCACATAGTTTTGAAAGGACATCAGATGAAGGTTAGATCAGGCTCAGTTATTATGTTACTGTAAACTAGGATACTTTTACCCTTTATGAAATCTAATATTGTTGTTCTGTAGTTTTATCAGGCTTGCACTAACTTCTGAAATTGCAGCATAATTAGAAGCAAACAGTCCGCGGGAGGAATGCCAGATTCAAATATTAATTGTAAGGTTTTAGAAAAAATCTGAACGAAGACTAATCACTTGCAGTGAGAGTTATGATTAAAGGTTTATAAATCTTGTACCTTAGGGTAAGGCTCAGACCCAAGTAAATCAATCCAAGGTTCAGACCCAAGTAAATCAATACCCTTGACATGTGAGTTGGCCACCCTTACTTCAGTTTGAGAGAATTAGCATTAATGGTACAAAACATACAGCCATCAGACAGAGAGCGCTTAGTGATGTCCATCTAGTTTCAGTTTAGGTCAGTGGCTTGAGCACCAAGATCTTGCTGTTTTACTTCCTTGGGATCCATCATTTACAACAAAACTCTACATTACAACTGTCTGCTCTGGTCCCACCAACTGGGATACATACCTGAAGTAAGAATTACTATAGTTACACTACAATCCCCAAATTCTAGCTACTCGAATCAATAAAGCCAGACCCAGACCTCATTCCAACTTGCTACAATACCAATCCTGGGACAAGGATAACAAAGTCTGTTGCCTACAGCCCCCAAGTTGAACCCTTTTTTAAAAAAATGTTTATTTCTATATATATATAATAACTTTACCTGCAATACGCAGCCAAGCAGCTTTTGTGGTTCACTTGGCAGATCAAAGCACAATAGAAACGCATTACAAAGTCTGCACTGCATAGCCGCATGTCCGTGCACCCATCTCCATACCTGTACCCCCACCCATTGCTTTCCTCAGAGGGCTTGCCTCTGAAAAAGTCCATGTCAGACCCCTCTCCACCAGATGAAGTCTGCCATTTTTTTCCCATTGTCCTCTTCTGTATTTCTGGAGTACCAGTACATTTCACTTAGTGCCATTTTAATACAGCCTCCAACTGTGGGGTCTGAGTGACTGTTATAAGGAGTTTCCTGGCTTTCCACAGTGCATACCTGGACAGGATATGACCTGGTCAAAGTGAGCTGTCAGGGTCCCTTGCTGTCTGGGCAGGTGCCTGTAAAGAACTGCTGCCCTGGTCAGATCTCTGAAACCTGCCACCACCAGGAGGAGCGCATGGATTTTCTTCCACACCTCTCTAGCATATGGGCAATCCCAGAAAAGGTGGTCAATTGTTTCTGCCTGCCAGTGGCAGGTCTGCCTTGGGCAGTTTGATGGACCTCTTTGCCCAGTGCTGTTTCTCCATGCTTGCATGGGGGAGTGCCCGGTGGGCTGCCTGTGCTCCTGCAGATCCTTGTGGAAGATTCACTCTCACATGGCCTTGCAGCTGTCACCAGGTAGTAAGTCTACAGGTGATATGGTGTCTCTTGCCCTTACCTATAAGTTTATCAGGGGTGACCACCAGGATCTGGGGGAACATTTATTCACCAGAGACGACAAGGTCGAACGGTTATAAACTACTGTGAGATCGTTTCAGGCTGGACATAAGGAAGAATTTCTTTACTGTCCGAGCCCCCAAGGTCTGGAACAGCCTGCCATCGGAGGTGGTTCAAGCACCTACATTGAACAGCTTCAAGAGTAAACTGGATGCTTATCTTGCTGGGATCCTATGACCCCAGCTGACTTCCTGCCCTTTGGGCGGGGGGCTGGACTCGATGATCTTCTGAGGTCCCTTCCAGCCCTAATGTCTATGAAAACTATGAAATACCACCTCCTGTATCTTGTGGTGGTTCACCAGGGTCACTAGGGTAGTGTTGTGCAGCTTGTATTTCTTTTCAAAGTGCTTCAGGATTTCATAAAACCATGGGGAAACCACGGTCCATGGACTCCCATTGGTTGTCATGTGCACCTGCCATTGTCACAACAGCTGCCCTGCAAAATATTAACAAAGCTGGCTGTTTGAGATTCCATCCCTGTTGCCAGTTTGCAAACCTGACTCATATATTTGGTCCAGAGGAAGAAAAGGATATTTGGCTTTCTTCTGCCTCTGAACCATTTTGGTTTATACAGCTTGGTCTTCACCACTTTCTCCCATGTGGAGTTCAAAAAGAAAACACACATGACTCTTTGGCTTCTGTGAGTGACTTGTTCTGAGTGGGGGAAGACTAAGGCAGTGTGTAACAGCGTTAGCTGTAAGCACCTCCTCCATCAGTGCCATGCACCCCCCCACCCCCGACAGGCGGTACAATTGGCATAGCCCCAGTCTCTGTCTGGCTTTGGCCTTTGTCTTTTCCTATGCCCTCTGCTCTGTCAGCTCTGGGTCAAACTCCACCCCAAGGATCTTTATCTCCTCCTGAGGGACAGAAACCCCCAGGGGTGACAGGTCCCCGAACTTACCCAGGACTAGGCAGGTGTTTTTGCTCATGTTGAGCTTGGCCCTGTTGCCCTGAGGGGTCAGGCCAATGCTCAGGATCTCAATATTGCACTGGGTAATGGTGTACAATTGCACATGCACACATAAAAATCAATTAAGCACACACTCACTAGGTGCACACACCCCTATTGGGCATACACACTCACACTATCAGCTCAGGCACACATACTATACACCCCAAAAGTTAGACACAGATCACTAATTCGTATATCATGCACACAATGCCACATGCACAAGCACATACTAGCAACTCATACACACATGTTCAGAATAATTAGTCTGGGTTCACACACACTACACACAACAAATTTAGACAGAATCAGTTACCAGTTACCAACACTTGCACATTCAATACACATGTGGATTACTAATTCATATACCACACGCACATGTGCGCATACACACACACACACACACACACACTATCTATATATGGATATGTGTATTCACTAATTCACACACATACCACCCACCTACACATACACACAGGTGAGTTCCTAATTTGGGTGTTATGATGTATATGTATGTATATGCTTGGTGTACTTGGGATACCTGGGGAAAGGTTAAGGTAAGAAAGTAGAAGTGTAGGTGGTTAAAAATTACTAGGACTGGGATTAGAACCGGTAGACTACAGGGGCCTGGGCTGAAGAACTGAGGCTGGGGGGTAACTTTAGGTGAATTGACCTTAATTGATTCAAAGACAACTCCCATAGCCTGCAGAAAAGGGAAGGATGCCAGCACTAAGTCTGGGACTGGAACTGGAGCTAAGGGGGAACTGAAAAGGTAGATGGGGAGAGGAGGGAAAATGGGTCTAAGGGAAAGTGTGGGTGTTAAAGAGGGGCTCTGGGTGGGGGGAGCCAGAGGATGGCTCCGGGGCAGCTAGAGAAGTTGCAGAGAGCAGCAGTAGGTGCTGGAAGCTGGAGAGAACTGCAGAACAGCTAATAGGAGCTGGGAAGCTGCTGGGGGGGGGGGCAGGAAAGAAGCCTGAAAAGAGAGAGAGGGGCAGCAGAAAATCACAGGAAAAGCAGCAGGGACAGCAGGAAAGCAAGGAGAGGCTGAGAGGTGGAATTGGGAGGAGATGGGGAAACGAGCAGAGAGGATGGGAACTGGAGCTGAGAGAAAGAATGAGACTGGAATTTAAGATAGGGAAGGGACTGGGATTCACTAAAACATGACCCAACTCAGGGTTGCAAATGACAGTGGTTTTATTCAACAGGGGAGATGGTGACACAATGCCAATTGGTTCCCTTGCACCCACACCCCCACCCACACACACAATGGCAGCAGGGGTTAGAAAGGCTTGGTGCAGGGACTGAAGTCCAGGAGGAGAGAGAGACACAGAGAGAGTCCAAATTGTAGGGGGAGGTATGCAGGTAATAGCTACCTGTCCAGGCTGGTGTCTGTAATGGTAAGAGTTGCTGGTTCTGCAGGGTCTTTTTTTTTTTTTTTGTTTTGAAATGCTGGTCTTGTCTCTGTTCCTGGGTGAGGTCCTTGGTTCCTGGATGAACCAATGCAAGGTGATGGCCCAGTCATTACAGGCCATTCAGTAGAGGCTTGCTACCATTGTATTTTAGTCATGCCCAATCATTCTCATTCACTGGGGAACCAATTTACATGGAAGGGGTACAATGAATCGTATTGTTGCAACATGGGATGCCCAGGCAAAGGACAGAAGTTGGAAGCTTGACATATAAAATGGAAACTTGACATTACTTTGGTTCACTTACAAACACGGGCCTAAACCATACAATAGCCACATTAAACAATACAAATCAATGCAAAAATGATGATAATACAAAATACAACAGTAAAAATTAATACAAACCTAATAATTATAAAACAATGGATATCCAAAACCAAAAATTTGCTACCGAAATAAAAATGTTTAAAGCTTATCCTGAGTTTGAGCTCACTTGTACTTATCTATAGGGAATAGAGAGGGAGAGAAAAAGCTAGAAATGGTTGGGGAAGAGGAGAGAATGCAATAAAATAAAAGAAAAAGAAAAACTGGGGGTTTTGCTACAGCCCCTGTTGCTGCTCCATATATCTGTGTATGTTGTAGTACTCTTTCCACTGACCCTTTGTCCCTGCATATGATGTTCAGATCATGTTTCATCTCTTTCCCATTCATCCTAGGGATCTTCACACCACTTATCCTGGGGTCTTGTCTGAGTCATTGTGCTACTGCAGGGTGGCCAGAGTTACTCACCCTGGAAGCCACATCTGATCCTCCACTGAAGTTCAAGAGCCGGCGGGGGAGGTGGGCTCTGAACAATCTGGAGTGGAGGTGACCACCCCTCCCCTGCATCCTCCTGGTTTTCTTTCCCCTCTCTCCCTCCCCCTCCCCTTCCCACTGGCAGGCACTGGTGGGTGCTCCTGCCACTGCAGCACCAAGATACTCCAGCTTTCCCTGCAGGGAGAGCACCCCAGGGTAAGTGCAGCCCCCAGCACGGCAGCCTGAGCTGGCAGTCCTGGAGGGAGAGAAGGAGAGATAAGGGCAGGCTCAGGGTACACTCCCTATGGGGAAAGCAGAAGTGGTGGGAGGTGCCAGGCTGCAGAGATTCCCATCTTTTTCAGAGTCTCCAGTAGGAAGTGAGGGATACCCAGTAGGAGAAGTAGGTCTTTTCCAAGTCTAGGTTCAGCATGCCAATGTTCTGTACCCTCTCCCATTGGTACTGTAGCGCATCACGCAGCAGTATCAGGGCTTTGTGGATCTGTTGCCGCGGCACTGCATATGCCTGCACACGCCTAATCCTAATGGATCACTGCACTTATAACAGACTTAAAACACTGTGCCAAGACTTTGGCCATTAGTTTGTAATCAAAGTTCAGAAGTGTGATCGGGTGCCAGTTTCTTAAGTCACGTCTCTCCCCCTTCTTGTAAAGAAGGGTTATGAGTAGGGATTCTGGTTTTCTCTGATTTAAAAAAATCCCCAATTTACAGTTAAAAAGTGGATTTTTAAAAGGGAATTTTTTTTTAATTCAGAGAAAACCAGGATCACTGGTAATGAGGCCTTCCTCCACCCGGCTCCCAGATGGCCCTCCCACAAACACTCCCTATAGATCTCCATTGGGTCCAGACCCACCTGGTCTCAGAAGGCAACATAGAACTCTTTGGGCTAGCTGTCTGCCCCAGGAGTCTTACTGTTCTGGAAGCTGCGGAGCATTGTGTTGATCTCCTCCAGTATCCACCCCTCCACCAGCTTCTGTCCCTTGTCCTCCCTCAGGACCCATGTGAGCCTCTGCAGGCAGTCCTGCATTGCCTCAGGGTCCTCCAGTCATGCCATGTACAGCTCCCAGTAGAATGCTGCCGAGGCATGGCTGGTGAACTCAGGCTGGTGGGGCGGTGGAGCATCCCTCAGGAGCTGGGGGGCACACGGTTTTGCAGCTGGCCAAGAGTGATGGCGGGGTGAGGGGTTTGCAGCTAACTTGGCACTCCAGCTGGCAGCAGGGAGGCTGCAAACCTCCCCACTGCTGGCGGCTGCAATACCACCCCCCTGCTGTTCCCATAGGATGCTCCACTGCCCCACCAGTCTGAGTTCATCAGTCATGCCTGATGCTGCCACCTACTCCAACATCCCCTCGTTCAACCAGTGTTCCACCCCTGCTCTGTCTACCAGGCTGGTCATTGTTTCTTTCTTGGTTTCCTTTATCTTGCTAAAATAAGCAGTCCACTCCTCCCCCTCCTCCACCTATGGGGGCCCAGCCAATGGGTATCTGGGGACACTACCCCTTGCGCCAGCTGAACTGCTGAAGCAGCCCTAGCTGAGAGTTCCCTGCACCCTTTACCTACTGCAGCAGTCTGGTAGTGGGGGCTGCTGCCTGGCTATGATCTGGTCCACCCGAGACAGCATGTGGCCCTAAGGCTGCACACCTGCCAGACCCAGATAGGGATTACACAGCCACAGCAGAGGCATCTGCACCTCTGGGCCAGCTGCCAGTGGGTTGTGGCTGCACAGTTGGCTTTTGTGTGGCATTATTGTCATGTGTGCTGCCGCCTGCCATCTGGGCAGCTATTTCCTGAAAGATATTCTCAGTGTGGTGGCCTGCTTTGAAATGTCAAAGCGTGTACTCCTGGCAACTTGGGGCCAGGAGGTCAGCTTTCTCCAGCTGGGTCCTGTGTGCCAGCCTTGGTGTCCTCTGCCTTGGTCCTGCCACTAGCCTCACTAGCAGGAATTCTGGTGTTTACTATTTAAAAACTACAAAATATTTGATAAAAAAAATCCCGAATTCACTCTTTAAAACACCCCCAAATCCAATGTCTTGTTAATATATTTACAATGTTAAAGCAATTTGGAAGCCTACCAGTGTCTCTATCATCATAATAAAATAAATTCTACCTATCTATATGTTTGGTTTTGGTTTTCTTATCATAGAGCAATTGGAGCTCCCCCTGACCCCTTCACTAACTAGGATGTGGGGACAGCTGCCCCTGCAGCCTCAGCTCCTGCCAGCAGGTCTCATCCTGCCTGGCAGCTGGGCACAATGGGTGTGTGCTGAGGGGATGTGGGGTTTGCAGGAAGGGGTGTGAGGGGATGTGGATATGTGGGTGGGTGTGGAGGGATATGGGGGGATGTGGGTGGTTGGGCGTGGGGGGATGTGGAGATGTGTGGGTAGATGTGGGGGACTGTGTGGGGGAGGCTGCTCGGGAGGGATGGGTCCCCTGCCCCTCACAGGGTGCAGCCACCCCACACAGCACATGAACTGCCCCCCTGCAGGGCCCCAACCCCCCACCAGGGCTCTAGCTCCCCCTGTAGGGTCCTGGCCCCAGCTCCCACCCTGCAGGGCCTGCAGCTCAGCCCTGCAGCAACAGTGGCCATGGGCCACTAAGGGCCTGCTGCTGTCAGAATTCCCCTGTGGCATGGTGTGGCCCCAGCTGCCTCAGAGCTGGTGCTGCCTTTGCCACCTGCTGTGGGTGTGGTTTGGCCCGGCATGGTGGTGCATGGGGCCATGTACCTTTCTGCAGTCCCAGGCAGCACAGGCTGTCACACTGTGGCTGGCACTGCTTGCGGGGACCGTGTATCATGCCTTCTCCTGTTGAACTGCATCCTATTCTGTTCCACCCACTTTTCCAACCTGTCCAGATCTGCCTGGATTCATTCCCTACCCTCTAGTTTGTTAACTTTACCCCATAATTTGGTATCATCTGCAAATCTGGACAGAGTGCTCTCCATGCTCTCATCCAAGTCACTGATGAAGACATTGAACAGCACAGGTTCAAGGACTGAGCCTTGTAGGACTCCACTGCTCACATCTTTCCAGGTCAATACCGACCCATCCACCACCGCTCTCTGCCACCCTTAAGCCGATTTGCCACCCACCTGACTGTGTAATCAATCATCTACAGCACAGCCGCTCAGTTTATCTGTGAGAATGGGATGAGATACTGTATTGAAGGCCTTCTTAAAATCCAAGTGGCTTTTAACCTCAAATCCTGCATTTAAGCATTTTGTGACCCAGTCATAAAAAGAGACAAGGTTAGTCAGGCAGAATCTACTGACTATGAATCTATACTGGTTGCCCTTCAGCATCGTTTTTCCCACTGGACTCCCACACATGTGATCCTTATTAATTTTTTCAAAGGTTTTCTCAAGGATAGAGGTGAGACTACCTGGTCTATAGTTACCCGGATCCTCCTTCCTCCCCTTCCTGAAAATAGGGACCATGTTGGCCCTTTTCTAGTCCTCTGGGACCCGACCTGAACAAAAGGGTGCTCAAACAGCAGTGCTCAGATAAGTGGACAAAGCCTACACCACCATAGCCAGCACCCTGAAGCCTTGGGCCATCCTGGCTGCTTGCAGAGAAAGCCTTCACACTGGGGTTCTGGCTATGCTGGACGGGGCACAGCCCTGGTTGTTCATTGGTAAATCCTCTCCCCTGCACTGCAGTTGTGACCTGTGACCTGGCAACACTGGACGCTGAACATGATCCTCTCTGGCCCAGCTGTCCCCAAGCCTGTTCACTCCCCTGCCCCCCATGCAGACACGGACCAGCCTGCCTCTACATCCTCTTCCTAGATGTCCCAGATCCAACCCCCTCCACCCACTGAACCTACCTTACACCCTGGGCTATGTCTGTGTTGGGGCAGGAGGTAGGTCAGGGGTCCCTGGTCCTGGCAGGGGCAGTATTCAGGAAGTTTGGGTACTAGAGGGTTCAGTGTCTGGTGGATCCAGGTCCTGCTTCATTGGACCCAGATTCACCACACTCCTCCCCTTTTTGTATCCAAATTGCATGGATCCTGCCCTCAGCAGGACCAGAAACCTCAGATTCATCCTCCTGCTTGGATACTGCCAGCCCCTATGAGGACAGGAGTCCCTGAATCACACCCCTGCAGGCACTCTCCTAGTCCCCTGATTCCCCAATCCCCCTCACACAGACACTGACCAGCCTGATCCTGCCCACTCCCTCATTTGCAAACCCCCAAATGCCCCTCCCAGCTGACCCTATCTAAATGGCTGGAGAGCGGAAAAGCAAAGATTTTTTTCACCCAATCTGTTTCTGGATGTGACAACTGATGCCACGGGGTAAGGATCCACTGGGCTGCTGAAGGCAAAATGACAGTCTTGCAAGAGAGCAGACCTGCTTTGGGTCTGGTATGTGACTGCCTAATAGCTGAGGGATGGAGGGGGTGTTTTGAGGAGGGGAGGTATGATCCCTTGGGGCTCTGACTTCAGGCTACTCTCATCTGTATCCAGGCTGATGGGGGAGCCTACAAAGCAGGCTGGGATGCAGGCTCTTGGTCTTCCTGGCTGGGTGCTTTTAGCCTTACAAGCTCTCTGCAGAGCGTGCAAACAGCACTTTGCACTCTTGGACAGATTTCAAATGGATGAATTCCAAATGTCTTAAACTTAGTGGCTGACTTCAACAAGTTGAACTGAATGTTTGTACATACCCCTAGGGACATCAACTCTCAAACTTCCAATAGCAAAGAGTTTGGTGAGGCAGTGGCTGACCCTGAGGCTGGAGGGAATAGACTAGGACTAGGGGAGTGATTTCCAAGCTCTGTTCTGTAGAACCCTAGGGTTCCGCTAAGAGACAGTGGGTAATGGCAGAGCAGGCTGGGAGATGGTGCACTGCCATTGGTGGGCCAGTTTGCCTGGCTCTGTGTCAGCTTGTATGGCCTACGGAGGCAAGGGTAGCAGTTATGTGGCAGAAGTGATATGAAAGGGTTCTGTGACTTTAGGATGTTTGAAAAACACTGTGATAGGAGATGGTATACAAGAAGAGGCTTTTGATGGTTCTGTAGAAAGAGAGCCAAGCAGTGCTGAAAATGCAAACACAGAAAGACCTCTGGAGGAGTGAGCAGAAAGTGAAGGCAGAGGGTATTACAGAAGTTTAAGCCTTAGGTGTAGTGAGATGTTTTTCTTTATTTACTGGGAAGGGGCCAAGTGAAAGCATGATTTTGAATGGAGGTGAGAGATTAGTGTGCAGGTACCTAATTGCATATTTGCAGTGAGTTTAAGCACCAGTGAGACCTTGTCGGAACTGTTGGGTGAAGAATATGTTTGGGACTTTGTCCAATCCTTGAAGGCCTAATGTTTTGGGAGTATACTGTCACAGATCACACCTCCAAATGCTGCAGTGCATATTCTATTGTTAGACAACAACTAAAGGAAAAGTAGAATTAATAGCTCAGGGAAGTAAACCAATGAGTATGAGCTTGAATACATGTTTTATCTATTCATTAACCTTCCTGCTCATAACATTCACCCAGATGCTACAGGCATTGGGTTTTGGAGGGGGTCAAAGACTATTTTCCACTCATTTTTACCAGTTTGAAAACCAAAAGGATGTTGAGCTTGTGCCAGGAATGGAGCACAACAGGGCTTATAGTGTGATGGCTAGAGAGGAAGCAGAGTTTCTACAGCAGTCTCAGGCTAATCAACATAGCTAGAGTGACTATCCATCCCAGTTGGAAATGTGGGACATCTGGGATGCTGCCCCTGCTCCTCTCCACTGCCCCACCTCCGTCCCTCCCCCCCAAGTCAGCAGCACACTGCAGAGAGAGGCAAAGGCAGAGTGGCTTGCTGTGACAGTCAGGAAGGGCAGCCAGTGTGCATGTGCACTGTGCTGCTTCCCTTCCCTACCTTGCACTCAGGACACTCATGTTCATCTCTGCCTCGTGCCCAGCCTCCAAAATCCAGAACTGTCTTGGGAAAAATGGTATGGGTGGTCACCCGAAACAACACAGTTGACCTGCAAAAAGTCTGGCTACCTATTGCCAGCAGCATGGTGACATCTTGAGCAGGGTTCCCCCAGTCCCTGCCCCTCCCAATTTTTTTTTACTGACAACCTGCAGACATTTTTTACAGACATAGGTTTTATCTAATGCCAATGTAAACGTCCTGCCTGGCCCTGGACTGTAGTGACAAGGACAGGGTTCAAATTTATGGCTTTAACGTCAACCATGGTGAAAAAAAAAGTTTGCAGATTGTCAGTATAATACATACATATGTGTATGTGTATGTGTATTGGTTTAGCAACCCTGCTTACCTGCAGCAATGGTTTCATACCTTGCTGCTTTCACCCCAGGGGTTCCCTACTGACCACATACCCTGACACACCCAACTACACCCCACACTGAGCTGTCACCCCATCCTTACCCCAGCTTGTTGCCTCTTCCCTCCCCCACTGTCTCCAAGACCTGCAGCTCCATCCCAGCTACACCCAGGGCCAGCCTGTTCTATACTGCGAAACCTGTGGCTTCGCAGGGGGCCCTGCAGCTAAGGGGCCCCCTGTGTATAGTCAGTGGAAGTAGGGGGATAATGGGGCTCAGTCCCCCCAAACACATGCCAGCAGCAGGCATTGCCTTAGGGCAGCCCAGCCACAGGGTCCTACAGCAATGGGGAAGGAGTGGGCATGCAGAGCTACCCTGCACACTTACAGCCAGCCCAGGTGCAGGCAGGCAGGTTTCTTTTAATCTATTTTTTACTATTTCCATGGGCTTGGGGGGAGGGCAGATCGAGACCCCCACAGTGCAGGAGAGAGTGGGGTAGGGGAAGGACGAATCATTCACTCCTGCCTCGCTCCCTCCTGCATTGTGGAGATTGTCCCACGACCCTGCCCAGCCCAGCCCCCATTCACTGTGACTGGGACTCTGGCCCGGCCAGGTTGTGGGACAAGCAGGGCCTGGCAGCTCCTCCAGAAGCATGGCACTGGGCAGCCAAGGGGAGGGAGGGCACGTGGCCCCCCAATCTTTGTACGGGCAAGGCCGGGCTGCAGCTGCAAGCTGCGTTCAGCCTCTGCTCCATGTCTCTGCACCTCACCGCTCCTATTTAGAAAGCAACAGGCACTGCCATGTGCCTCACTGCCTGGCCCACCCGGTGGCAGGGTGCACATGGCAGTGCCCATCACTTTCAAAGTGGCAGCAGTGAAGCATGGAGACACGGAACAGAGGCTGAGCCCAGTTCACAGCTGTGGCCTTCCCTCACCCGTGCAAAGATTGCGGGGCCATGCGCCCTCCCTCCCCTTGGCTGCCCAGTGCCACACCTCTGCAGGAGCTGCTGGGCTCTTCCTGGGGATGATGTGGGGTGGGGCAGGACAGGCACGGGGGTTCAGGGGGCTTTATCCCCTCCAGCCTGGCAATGCAGCTGAGGCTGGCCCCACTCTGGGACCCAGCGCTGGGCCCCCAGCTGGTGTGTGGCCAGAGCCAGGGTGGGGAGGCAGCCAGGGCAGGTGCCAGGGCCGGGAGGTGGCTGAGGCTGGCGTGGCCAGCATTGGTGCAGCCAGGAGGCAGCTGGGGCCATTGCAGCAGCTGGGACTGGTGTGGCCGGGGCTGGGAGATGGCTGGGGCAGGGGCCGGTGCAGCCAGACCCGGGAGGCAGCTATGGCCAGTGTAGTATCTGGGGCTGGCATAGCCAGGGCCAGGAGGCAGCCAGGGCCAGGGCTGGGGGTGGCCAGGGTGGCATGGCACTGGGCAATGCTGCTCCCCCCTTGACTCTTTCCCCTCCTTCCTCAGACTTTCCAATGGCTGGCTTCTTCGGGGCAGGGGGCCCCAAAACTCTTTTTTGCAGGGGGGCCCAAAAATGGTGGGCTGGCCCTGGCTACACCACTTCCCTCCTACCCAGCTGCGACTGTGCAGCCCTGTATACCTTTTGGGGTGAGCTCTGAACAGTGACAAGTAGGCAAGAGCCAGGACATGCAGCAGCTGAGACATGCAGTGGCAGCTCTTGATAAGACAAGAGGAGAAAAGATATTACAAAGGACTGTGTGAGCAAGAAACACTTTACAGACATTTCACGATAGGGCTCAGAGCAGTACTTCCACTTGGACACCCGGTGGCACTGTTCTGCTGTCTCTGTCCAGCGTTGACGCTTGGATGTAGCGTCATTCCAACATGGATCTTGAAATGAGCTCAGGGCTTCTTCATTTTTATGGATGGATATTTTTTTTATAGATTTCACAGGCTGGTACTTTTAACCGGTCTTTTTACTGACTGTCCATAAATTTATGCACAGTTCGCAACTGATATTGAGAAAAGCCTCCTTCCTCTACAGCAGTGAAATCATAGGGACAACCATGAGTGAAAACAAGTGTTGGAGAGAGAGGCTGCTAGTTTTGAGTATATAGATCCTTTACAGTTGGGGGATTATGCTGACCACTGGAGAGCTGGGGCAGAGAGGGAAGCCGCTCTTTGCACTGTGTTGATAGCTGCTTCTGCTGTGGCTGCTACTGTAGCAGTGTAAATTCAGCTGCTGCAACTGAGGATAAAGCAGACAACAGCCCTGGAGTGTTGGTTCCTCAGGGGCCTTCCCTGATGCTCTGTTTGCTCCTCTCCCTTCCCAGTTATACTACTAGGCAAAGGCATGCACCTGCCATGGCAAAGGTACTCTGGGGGATGCCATTCTGGTTACCCCTCTGCTCTCCAGGGTGGGGGCTGCACTTATCCAACTGCTTTGGCTTGGCTGCCCCTGCCATGGCAAAGTCTTTTGGGGGC
Source organism: Crocodylus siamensis (assembly GCF_052110815.1). NCBI lineage: Eukaryota > Metazoa > Chordata > Crocodylia > Crocodylidae > Crocodylus > Crocodylus siamensis. The sequence goes on along the minus strand of NC_143397.1, from coordinate 110,607,196 downwards.
ACATAATTTGGGTACCCCAAGATCCACTTGTCACACTAGTTATGCTATTGCAACTATCAGAAAAAGAAAGACACTGCCTCCAGAAAGAAAATGTATTCAATGTGCCTTAGTGGGAAGGATGTTTCAAGTGGGGACCCTTGCTTTCTGGGTGGTTGCACCGGTGTAGATTTTAAACCCACAGCTGTTGAATTTTACAGCTGTTTTGCGCTGTTGGTTGCTATGAAGATGTGCAGAACCCCATGGTGGGATGTTTGGTCAGCTTTATTACCAGGTGTTATCTATCTCAAAGGATGGAAATTTGCAATTAAAACTATTTGAGAAAGAAATAGAATACCATGTTATAAGGTGACAAGACCTTGTATGTTTCCTACGAGGCAACCTACACTGCCTCATCCACTAGAACCAAGAAATGCTTTTTCTGGTGGTAGGACTAATACTTTTTGCCTGTAGTGCAGGTCTGAGGCAGGTGAATGCAAACACCACGATAATCTTAGAAGACTATACTCTTGTGTAAGCAAGACTGAGGAATACTTGACTGAGCACTGCAAAATCTTTTATATACCCCACCCCCGCCTCTTTTACAGAGTATTTTGGAATCACCAAAGTTAAGGTTGATCCACTATGAGGCTTTTTTCTCCCCTGTTGTCTGTCAGGGTAGATGGCAAACTCTTGTTCCCTCTGTACCTTACCCGTGCAGAATTCAAACAGCAGTAGCCTTGTGCACAGTGATGCAGAGAGGATGCAATATTATGCACTAGGGAATTGTCTGTGGCTACAGAAAAGTGGTACAGTAGTACAAAGTGCCCCAAAACTATGGCATCTGGCAACTTCTTGAGAGGTCAAGTAAGCTGTTTGCCAATTATTTCAGATTATGCTTCACACAAAAGCAAAGGGCATCAGGATTTCTCATTTGAAATAAAGGGTAGGGAGGGAGCTGATACATTAATGATTTCCGTAATGAAGAAGGCATTCTTTTCAACAAAGATCAGATTGAAGAGAACTCAGCTAGAGCACAAATTGTTAAACTGCTTTTAAAACCTTATGAGGAAAATGTGGACCAAGACAAATCTATCCAACATAAGCCTTGTGAGACATCATTGTTGCCGGCACAAGGTGCCTGAGGGAGGCAACAATTGGGTTCATTGCCCGGTGTGCGTTGTGCCAATAAACACACTGGGGGGAGAAGTAGACAGAGTTTATTTGAGCTCAAGTAAAAGGCGCAGGGAGACTGTATGGTCTCAAATCCCACGCCCCTAGCCCTGCAACAGTGTATATTTATACCCTGGTCATTTTCTACAGTAGTTTTCCACTAGCTGGCTCCCCCCTCCTCTTCCCCTCCTCCCTTCTCTCTCTGAGCAGTGCCCTTGCATTCCACAGATAACAGTTTTTAGGGTGTTTCAGCTTGCTTGCTACTCATCCTGTTTTCCAGTATTACAGGAGGTTACAAAAGTTTAAAGAAAGGGTTACAAAGGTTCCGGGGGGGGCCTGGCTCACCTGGGCCTAGAGCAGAGGGGCTTCATCGACACTCGTGGTCTTCCATCCCTCTGAGTTACCTAGGGTTATGCCCAGTGACACCAACATCATGACAAATCCCTTTACTATGTCTTTTCCCCAAAGTTTCCTTCTATGAATTTCTTGATAGTGGAACTACTTGCACGTGTTTAGAAACACATTGCCATCACTTACAGCCATGTAAAGCTATCCAATCTGTCAGATCATTTAAAGTAGGTCTACCCAACTGGTGGCAGTCACTCCTCCTAATGTCATGTGGTGGGGAAGGCCTGGGGTCCATGAGCCATCCGTGCAGCCCATGTGGTAGGGGGTGGGAAGCGGCAGGCCTTCACCACCACACCTCGTGGGAATGGGGGTGGGGAGACTATGCAGCACTGCCACAGTCCACACGACCTAATTATTTGGTCAGTTGTTGCAGTCTGCTCAGTGAGCGGGGGCAGACTCTAGAGTGGGGCCTCGCCTGCAGCATGTAGGTACCAAGTGTGGCCTCCACCCAGTCCAAAATTGGACTGCCCTGAGTTAAAGATCACTGTGTCTTTACCAAGAGATAGGTTCTGTGATATTTGTGAGGTGGGAGGGTGAATCGGACCTGCCCCCGGGGTAGCTGATAAGCACATTTCTACCAGATGAAACCATCCCTGAGTTTGTGGCAGCAGGGCCCATAACCTGCAGATACAAAGTGCCAGGCAGAAAGGTCTGTATGGCAATTCAAGACTTTACACTGAACACAAGGGGCGATGAAAACATACGGTTATCATACATCAAGGTTTTCCCAGACATGTCTTCTTTTTTGCCCCCTGTGCTGCATCTGGGTGGGTTTTTAAAATAAGAGCAAATGTCCGTGTTTTCTGCTCTCCTGGGCTGGCTGCTCAGGACTGGGTGCAGTGGGCAAGGTGATTGGCTATCAGGGTTCACATGCAAGCCGGGGGGGGGGGGGGGGGGGGGAGAGAGAGAGAGAGAGAGAGAGAGAGAGAGAGAGAGAGAGAGAGAGTGTGTGTGTGTGTGTGTGTGTGTGTGTGTGTGTGTGTGTGTGTGTGTGTGTGTGTGTGGGCGCGTGGATGGGAGCTGCTTGGGCAGCAGGGCTGGGGGAGCAGGGGTCTGCAGAATGGGAGTGAGGGGCACCAGCAGGGCTGGGGCGGGAGGGTTGGGGGCTGTGGATCAGGAGTGAGAGGCACGGGGGATGGGACGGGGGACTGCGGGTTGGGTGTGCAGGGCACTGGCAGCACCAGGGGGCTGTTTGGCAGTGAGGGGCACTGGCAGGGCTGGGTGGGGTGCTGGGGCTTGTCAGTGAAGGGCAACAGAAAGGGCAGGGGCAGGGCACTGACTGGCATGTCACTGCCCCTCCCCACCATCATATTTCCCCTGCCTCCCACTCCCCGTGACAGGTGTCCTTTTTATGGACCTGGAAATACGGTAACCCTAAAAGTCTGAAAGAAGTAATCCAGAACCATTGCCAGGGCCCTGATCAGGAACTCTATGTAGAGATAGCTGTGCAGTAGCCATCTATATCCTAAGGCAGGGGTTTTCAACCTTTTTAAAAAATGTACCCCTTCTGTCTCAAAGTTGCAACTCCTGTGCCCCTTCATATTAAAATTATCTGGGGGGGGCTGAGTGCCCATGTACATGTGCGCACATGCCCCCCACCCTGCCCCCCAGCAGGTAAGCCTGTGGGGGAGGGGAAAAAGGCCATGGAGTGGGAAGATCGAGGCCCCCACAGTGAGGGAAGGGAGTGGGATACAGGGCAGGGGCTGGGGTGAATGGGGCTTTGGCTGAGCTAGGTCATGGGACAATTGGAGTCCTGGCAGCTTGTCCAGGGCTGTGGGAAGACTCCGGCCACTGCACACGCTTTGGCAGAGGCCCAGGGGGCACGTGCCCCTCCTGATCTGTGTGTGGGGCAGAGGTGGATGCTGCTGCACGCTGGACTTTGCATGCTGCTGCAGTTGCCCCGGGAGTGGTGCGGTTACGTGCATCCCACATAGGGGTGGACAGGGGGCATGGCACAGCCTGGCAGTGGCAGGCATGGGGTGTTGCACCACTCCTGGGGCAGCTGCAGTGGTGTGCAAAGCCCAGTGTGCAGCAGCAGCCGCCTTCACCCCACACACAGATCAGGGTGCGCACGTGCCCCCTCGGCCTCTGTTGGGGTGCATGAAGTGGTGGGACCCCCCCCCACAGCCTGTTTAAGTACTCCAGGGGTGTACCCCTGGTTGAAAACCACTGTCCTAAGGAACAAGAGGCAATGGTTGATAGAATTAGAAATGTTTTAAAAAAATAGACAAGTTGTTCATGATAAAGGGTCATTACAAAGGACTTCAAAATGATATCTTAGAGATTTTAAAAAATAGACACTTGGTAGAAAAACCCTTTTTCGGTTGTTATTGCAGGGCAGATAAACTGCAGGAAAAGGGGGTTTATTTATTTTTTAAATAAAAAAATGGTTGGCAAATGCCAATCAAGCTTTGTTCTGCTGAGAATATTATACGGCATTATAGCTTCTGTCAGCCTTTGTTCAAAATGCTTTGTAAATATCCTCTTAAATTTGAAGAACATTTGCCTGACGCATGTAAGGATAATGCATTGTTTCCAATCAATAAAATACCCATGGCTATTGCTGATGATTTGCTCTGCTCATGAAAGCAGTGACACTGAGTGCCTTTACCAGGTGTATGCCTTTCCCATGGGAACATGAACTTAATGCATATAGCACAGACTGTATTCTGCCAGCAAAAGGAGAGCCAGATGATCAATACAAACATAAAGGACATGGATCTTCTGAAGAACCCCAAAGATGAGTTTTAAGGTGCAACTGAGAGATGGCAAATGTACCTTGGCAAAGCCCAGCTCATTCTAGGAGCTTTTGAGGATGCCACCAACATTTGTTTGGATTTCCTGGTGGCAGATTTAAGTGCTTCCACCCGAGCGAGTTACAGATATAGATGTGGACTTTTCCCTCTGGACCAGCCAGTTGGTCATACCTTGGAAAAAGAAAACAAACACACAGAATATAAAAAGTAATGAATTACTGGCTGTTCCGTGTTTAATGCTTGGGTTGCCGATTGAAAATGTCTGGCTGTGCAAAGAAAAATTTGTTTCTTTTGAAGCTGGTTGTCAATACCTCCCCACAATAGAGGCAGGCAATTCTATGTTTAGTGTGATGAACTAGAAACAGCCATCTGAGTTAGCTCTCAGCACCTTAAAGAGAAATGTGCCTTTGATACAGAAGCAACTGTGTAGGCTGAAACAGCAATCTAAATTCATGAAATGTCTCTCTCAAAAGAAAAACGTAACTGGTGTCACTTTCTCTGTTAAGATGTGGCATCTTGTTGATATGGGGTCTTTTGATTAATTGATAATGGGATATGCAAAAAATAATAATAAAAAAATTGTAGCTGTCCATCTAGCCAGTAGCTGAAGAAATTAAGGGTTCCCCCTTGTATAGGAGCGAACCTTAGAGCTGCAATGACTCGCTGACTGAAGGCTGATATGAAAAACATTCTTCAAAGGAGAGGTTTAACGAAACATAAACAGACTCAATTTTACACAGCTATGTTTCCAAAATACTGAATTTAGGTAAGGCTGTGTGACATGGAGAAAGGGAAAGTAGGCTTCTTTTGTCATAGGCAGAATGCTACTGATAGAGATCTTTTGGAATAACTTGCCAGAGACTCAGGACTTGATCAAGAAACTTCACCATGCCTATTTCCTTCATCTCCTACAAAGTAAAAGCTGGCCAGAAAATCTTGGCTCAGCCTGAAATGCCTTCTTACTTCAAAAACCGATGCTGAAATTGTTCAATAATTACATTTTTTGCTTTGAATAAAAGCTTTCTATATATTTTTAAAACCTTTCTATCATGTTTGACATATTCCAGGGTCTACATGATAGGTCTGTCAGTCTGGTTGATACTTGCTTGGATCTCACAGTTGGATTCTAGCATGTCAGACAGTTGAGGAAAGGAACCAGTGGTTGTCTCCTCCTCAAAACTGTTGCTAGTCACATTTTCTCTGCTGGGGTCGGAGCACTCTGGGAGGAGAAGTAAATTCCAAGGGTTTCCCTGGATGGTGTAAGAATAGCATGGCACCCCTCCCCCACCCGTTTCCAAAAAATCAGTCTCTAAGCAGGAAGGCCTTTTTGATACCTTCCAGGATATCAGGGTAGCACTGTCAAACAGGCAACAGTGAAATGCTAGAAGTTGGATTTCCAACCTGGATAAACTTTCCAACCAGCCAGTGCTATTAGGTGGCCCTGGGCTCATCTCAAATACTTGGAGGATATGAATGTGGGGGGCTAGGCAAGGTGAAAAAGTATCTGGGTCTGGTGCAGGCCATGTGCTCAGTGCTGACTGGTTGACAGTTTAGGCAAAAAGGGCCTGGCCACCTTATTAATAACTTGCTTATTATGAACTAATATAAAATCACAGGCAAATACTATTATAGCTAACAATAATTATAGCATATTAATACTTACTATTAAGTTGCAACACATTAGTAACATGCAATATAACACTTATATGTATTAATGATACATTCATAATGACGCTGTAATTAAATTTTGGCAGCTCTGGTTATCCAATCAGTTTGACAGATCTTCCATGCACACTTCTACCTTAGCTACTTGGAATTTTTGTTCAGAGGCACTATGTTTTTTCTTAATTAACCTTTTGATATGTTTAGCCTCTTGAGAGAGCTTTGAGAACAATGCTGTATAAAAAGAAAGGCTCCTTACTTCCCTTCACATGGTTTCTGGACTCAGGAGAATGCTCTGCAGATGGGAATAGCCAGTTCCGGCACTTAAACTGCAACAACGTGTATAGAAAATAAGCAGTTTTAGATGCTATGTTAATAGCAGCAGATTGAATTAAATGTGGATACTGCTCAAGTGTAGAAGGCTGTATTGCTTTTGGAGCAGGCAGTGCTCACATGAGTGACTGGAAACTGAAATACCATCTAATGGTGGTGTCCGAATGAGTGGTTGCCCATTTCCTTAGAACCAGAGGGAGATGGTTGACCTAGAAACACAGACTTTTCCTTCTGCTCCTCTCAAAGCTGATCATTTCTGAAGATCTGGTTGCTATGGGGACACAGATTCAGCAAGGACAGGTTCCCATGATGTCAACCAGTGCTGCTTCCCTCTGAAACATTTAACCAAATTGTTGGGGTTTGCAAAAGAAAATGAAGATAGACACCTGTTTTCACAGAAACGGTATAGTTGTTGATGTCAGTTGCCTTAAAATCACATGAAAATCACATGGTTTATTACATGAAAAACATGAAAGAAAAAGGATCCAGTAGCTCTGAAGACAGCTCTACTTTACTAATTGTATGGGAAAAGGACAAGACATTTCACCCTGCTTTCTGTCACTTGAAGCAGCCTCCTGATGAGTCCAGCCCCTCTTGCTGTCCTAAGAAGAAATCTCCAGCCTCTTGGTAGGGTCCTTAACCTTACAGTGTGATTCATGGCATGGTTGTCTCTGATCCAAAGGGTCTTGCCTTCCTCCTAGATCCCGCTATACCACTGCTCCCTTTTGCTTCCTCATTCTCTTTTTCAAATCAAGAAAGACAGAGCCTGAATCTGAAGGGGATTTTCTCCCCCCTTGATACCTGGCAGCCTTGGTGCCTCCCTTGATAAACCTGTGTATGACTCTTCCCTTTGGAATGTAATTGGCCTTTGTCACTTAAGAGATTTGCTTCTTTCCTATTAGGCACGCAGGCCATATTTCTTCTGAAAGGCAAATAGCCATTAGCTAGAGAAGAGTACCTTTGGCACTTGACCTAGCTATACTCTTATTGCCAATCTTTTAAGTGATGACACAAAATAGCAAAGATACACATATATAGGATAACCTGAACATGCAGCCATAAAAGTGATACAAATGAACAGTTAATCATTTTTAAATATTTAAGTTGGTTTAATAAAAGATATCAGATTCACCCAAAGAACCTTGTCTGTCTATGTCCTTAGACCAGCACGGCTACAACCTACACATAGTTAATCATTAGCTTTTAAAAATATCAAACATGAAGACAGTTAAATTAACTCAGAAAAATATCTATGCATATGAGAATAATACTTTTATGAATAATTATGACCTGGCCAGTTACTGGACTACAGTCAGACTCCTTGTTCTCTCTCTTTGGCACCATGATTATACTTAAATCACCCAAAGCAGTATCATGTTAACTAGCTGCTACATTAAGTGAAGCTTAAAGGAAAACTACCTGGTTAAAAATTCTTTCTAAAATGTATTTTTTACCTGTGCTTTTAGCATACTCCAATAAATTTCTAAAATGCTCTTTGCTATTTATTTAGGTGCCTTATTTCATTTTGTTATTGCAGCTAATTTAGTTTTTGATCTGACAATTTACATTGTGATGATAAATTACTCTTATTTAGTTGTCCTATCATCTCAGAATAGTGCTACCATATTTCAGGTACAGACTGCAGAACAAAAGCCATATGGCTTGCACTAACATTTTTGAAAACTTAGGATTTCCTTAATACATTTTGTATTTTTTATACATATCTAACTTTTGAATTGGAAATATCTGATCCAGTACCAGCCAATTCATTCTACCTCAGGTGAAGTTTATGTTTAAATGGCGAAGAGATTTTTAGATGGTTTGAATAATTTAAGGGGTCTAAAAGCTCAGGAAAAGAAATGGATTTGTGAAAGAATGTTTAACTTGGCAATTCTCTTTTTACTTTTCAATTTGTGTAACAGCTAGCTAACATGCCAAATCTGTGTAACTTTTATAACTAAGCCTTAAATAGTCTATGGGTCTTTGGTTGTAGCCATGTTGGTTTAAGGACATAGGCAGTAGGCCTATGTGAAGCAGCATTCAATTTGGATTCGGCCGATTCAGAGGGACAGTGATTCAAATCACTGTCCCAATTTGATTTGGATTCAGAGATTTGGCCATAGACTATAATGGGGAATCACTAAAATACCTATAACTTTGTCCTTTTTTTGCAGATTTGGATGAAAACAGCAGGGATGGTGGCCTCTTCTGAGGGCATGAAGCCTGCCGTGTTTCAAGGGGATAGGTGCAGGGGTTTCTGTGAAAGTGCACCTCAAGGTTATGAAAGCAAATGAAAAACACAAATAGGTGGGGAGTGAGGAGGGCGGTGCTCACTCCGTCTGCACGTGGAGCTTGGAGAACCCCAGCAGCGAGAGGTTCGCCTTGAGGAACACCAGCTGCTCCACCAAACCAGGATCCAAGGAGGTGTGGTGGGGTGTCACAACATCCCCAGCAATGCTGAACACCTTCTCGCTTGAAACACTGGTCAGTGGACAGGACAGGTGTTGCTGGGCAACCGTGGCCAGATCCTGCCACACGTGGCTGCGGGTTGCTCAATAGGCCACGGGGTCGCAGTACAGTGACTCTGCATCCTCAGTGAGATAGGTAGCCACCAAGGCCTCCACACTACCTGCCTAATGGTGGGGTCTGGTGCATCTGGACCCCAACATTGAAGCCAGGCCCTTGGCTCACATTGGCAGCAGATGTGGTGGAGGAGATTGGCTTGCGGTTGGAGCCAAAGTGGACCCCCTCCTCTTCCACGTTCCTCTGCCTCTGCCCTTGTGCCTCCATGACTCTGTTCATCAGCACCTCCATTCAGTGATCGAGGGTTTTGCTCCTGCATATGCTCCTCTTCACCCTTGGGTCGCACTGTACTGGACCGCAACAGATCCAGCCATTTTTAATGCCCTCCTTTAACTGCTTCACCAGTGCCTGAACCTGTAGTGAAAGCGGCTTACCCCAGCCAGGAACATCGATCCCCTGGAACTTCTCCATTTAATTCTCAAGCTCCTTCACTATGGGGATCACCTGGCTAAGGAGGGCATTGCTAGCCCTGAGGCTCTCAGTGGCCTCGAGGAATCGCGTGAGGACCACCAAGATCTGGCAGATGGTATCCCACTCTGTTTTGTTAAGGGGGCTGCTGATCCCAACCTCCCCAACCAAGGCCATCTCATGGATGGCCTTCTATTGCTTGACCAGACTTTCCAGCATCAAGTATGTGGAGTTCCACCAAGTCTCCACATCCTGTATGATTTTATGCTGCAGGATGCTCAGCTCTGCCTGTTTGTCCTGCAGCATCTTGCTCCCTTTTATGCTTCGGTGGAAGTAGCCCGCCATCTTCATGCATTATGAAATGAGCTGGCTGGTAGTGATGGCGCCCTATCCCCCTCCAAAGCATCCCTGACAATGAGGTGGAACTTGTATGCCACACAGATAATGCCAACAAAGTTGGCATCACACATCACCTTGACCATATTGGCCCTACTGTCGATGACCATGAACCATACCTACTGTCGATGACCCATGGGTGTCATTGCACAGCCACTGACAAGAATATTTGAGTACCCGTGGCACATGGGACAGGTCCCAGAGGACTGGAAAAGGGCCAATGTGGTCCCTATTTTCAAGAAGAGGAGGAAGGAGGATCCAGGCAACTATAGGCCAGTCAGTCTCACCTCCATCCTTGGCAAAGTCTTTGAAAAGCTTATTAAGGCTCATATATGTGAGAGCCCAGCAGGAAAAATTATGCTGCGGGGAAACCAGCACAGGTTTGTAGTAGGTAGATCATGCCTGACTACTCTAGTCTCTTTTTATGACCAGTTTACAAAACACCTAGACACAGGAGTAGGGGTTGATATTGTTTACTTAGACTTCAGGAAGGCCTTTGATACAGTATCCTACCCCATACTGGTGAACAAGTTAAGAGGCTGTGACTTGGACGATTACACAGGCTGGTGGGTGGCAAATTGGCTAGAGGGTCGTACCCAGAGAACGGTAGTGGATGGGTTGGTATCTACCTGGAAGGGAGTGGGTAGTACCGCAGGGCTTGGTCCTTGGACCGGTACTCTTCAACGTCTTCATCAGTGACTTGGACGAGGGAGTGAAGTGTACCCTGTCCAAGTTTACGGATGATACAAAACTGTGGGGAGAAGTGGACACGCTGCAGGGCAGGGAACAGCTGCAGGCAGACCTGGACAGGTTAGACAAATGGGCAGAAAACAATAGAATGCAATTTAACGAGGAGAAATGCAAAGTGCTGCACCTAGGGAGGAAAAATGTCCAGCACACCTACTGCCTAGGAAATGACCTGCTCAGTAGCACAGAAGTGGAAAGGGATCTTGGAGTCCTAGTGGATTCCAAGATGAACATGGGTTGTCAGCATGACGAAGTCATCAGCAAAGCTAACTGCACTTTATCGTGCATCAGCAGATGCATGACAAACAGAACCAAGGAGGTGATACTTCCCCTCTATGGGGTGCTGGTCAGACCGCAGTTGGAATATTGCATGCAGTTTTGGGCGCCACGCTTCAAGAGGGATGTGGATAACCTGCAGAGGGTCCAGAGAAGGGCCACTCATATGGTTAAGGGCTTGCAGGCCAAACCCTATGAGGAGAGACAAGGGCACCTGGACCTCTTCAGCCTCTGCAAGAGAAGGTTGAGAGGCAACCTTGTGGCTGTCTATAAATTCATCATGGGGGCACAGAAGGGAATTGGTGAGGCTCTACTCACCAAGGTGCCCCTGGGGGGTCACAAGAAACAATGGCCATAAGCTAGCAGAGAGCAGATTTAGACTGGACATTAGGAGGAACTTCTTAACAGCTAGAGTGGCCAAGGTCTGGAATGGGCTCCCAAGGGAGGTGGTGCTCTCCCCTATCCTGGGGGTCTTCAAGAGGAGGTTGGATGGGCATCTGGCTGAGGGTCATCTGAACCCAGCACTCTTTCCTGTCTATGCAGGGGGTCAGACTCGATGATCTATTGAGGTCCCTTCCGACCCTAACATATATGAATCTATGAATCTAGATAGCAAGCCAGAGCCTTTCGGACGCAGCTGGTCCAAGAGAAACACAGCTCACAAAAGGCACAGATCGCTTCAGACACAACTTTATATGTTGTTTCTATGTCCCTCTCCCAGAGCACTGTGATCGGAAGGGAACTTGGAGAAAGATCAGTCACTGGCCAGCTACAGATATCAATTTCAGAGCAATCTTTCCCCCCTCTCAGCCTTTTCCATATATGGAAGATCACCCTATCGCCCTCCCTCTTCCAGTTTCTGTTTCCTGCAAACCTTCCAAATCTCCCCAAATCGATTCAGATCTTTTAATGGATCTCCCAATTCAATTCAATTCAGATTCAGAGATTTGGCTGCTGAATCAGGCCAAATCTCCTCCCAGTTGAACTGGCTACTGAAGCTTGCACAGCCCTAATAAGCAGGCAAGGATTTTTAGGTATATGTGATATTTTTATTAGATCAGGTGAGTAGTTGGAAAAAAGTTCTTTGCAAACTTTCGGGTGCAATCACACTTCTTCAGGCATACGAAGTCTCTGCTGTTCTGAGACTCCAAGGAATAAAAGAAGCTAGAAGTGTGACAGGATTTATAAGAATATAAATAGGTGGAAACTAGGAAAACAAAAGGTAGAGCAGGGAAGGGGGTGGAGAAAGAAGCATGGTGGTGGGAGGGGGGTGGCAGGGAAGAAGCCAAAGGAGTAAGGGAGTCTCTACAGCAGTAGTAACTCAAGGTAGAAAAGAGGCTGTAATAAAAAAAACAGTAAGAAGACACTGCTTGAAGTTGTCTGAACTGTCTTCAGCTTTGGCATGTAATCTGTGAGGGTGCTTAAGTGGGGAGCAAAATTCCTATAGGTATTTATTTACTTGCTCCAAATGGACACAAGCAGCCAAAAATATTCAAAAATAATCTCCTCAGCCTTCAAATGTGAGCGTTTATATTTCATTTAGCAGTTGACTGTGTCATGCTTACAAGTAGGAATAAAGAACATATTTTAAGTGGGTTTCTAGGCAAAAGTTTGTTGCAAAATGGTTAGTCGTTCATAAGTCTGATCTTTACCTTGCTGCAGGAAAGAACATTTTACTTGATTAGACCCATTTAAACTATCAATGGGGTGTTTGATCAGTTAGCATCAGTAGCAAAGAAGAAGTTAGAAGGAAAGGGCCTTTTTCCCCCTAGGAAGTACATGGAATTGAAGAAAGTGCCATGCTTTAATATGCTCTCAGTGCATGGTAGCAAGTTATTTGAGGTGTTGATTTTTCTGGGATTTAAAGGTGTTTGCATTATCCAGTCTGATCTATTGAACTCTTTTATGGTCAATTTGATAGCCATGTCAGCATAGTACTGTTTTGCTCAACAGTGGTACTCTGTTGTAAACTAGAAATCACATTTTATGAGATCTTTTTGGCTTTGGAATTCACTCTCCCACCTTGCCTTCCCCCACCAGTCCTAACCCACTCAAACTCAAATTTATCAATGTTCAGTGTTCCAGGCATGCTGCCAAGGTATTTTTCATACCCTGCCAGATTTTTTGAAATAGGGAAGTTGGAAACCAAGAAAAAGTTAAGAGAATATTGGGTTGTGATACATAAGGATTTCTTGGTGCACAGGTTGTAATAATGATAGTCCTAATGGGTCAACTATTTGTACTGATTTCCGCATAACTAAGCTACAAAGACACTGAAGGGAAGCATTGAAGTCTATTTGAATCAAATAATTTTGGCAAAACAAAAACACAACCAGCTGCAGTACAAAGCTAAATTGCTTGGAAGCATGTCTAAATACAGTATTTATCCTTAGTGTGAAGAACAAGAACCTGTTCTTATTTTCAGCATTTAATATTGAATCTACTTAGATGTCATACTTAGAAAACCCCTGTATGTTACAAGAAGTTGCATTAAAGCTGCTCAGTCGAGTACTCAGAAGGTAGGAAATGAAAAATTGAGGTTATCTGTGTAACATCAGTCCTGCTGCTGTGCATGCTTTATTATGGCATTTCATCAAGAAATGAGAAGTTTCCCCTAAGCAATATTCAAGAACTCAAGATGCCTAGCACTTAGGAGAGCTCAATAAATAAGGCTCATCATTGTATTTGTTTAACAGCCTCCTCAGCATTACTTTTTCTTTGATTGCAAACCTTGCATACTGAAAAGGTAATAATATCATATATAAAGTATACCAAAACCTTCTGTTCACATGGGATTCTGTTGTGATGGAAATGCAATTAAGATGTATTCATTTTCATTACTTTGACAATAACTGTAGAACACTTTTCTGTGAAACAAAAGGATCAGTCAGTTTAGTGTATAAAAGCATCATTGTTATCTTTTTGCAGTTAAATTCTCACAATTTTCTAGAAGAACCAAAATGTTCAACTTAATTTCATAGTTTTAAATTTTCCATGATGGGCAACACAGACAAACAGTCTCATTATTCTCTTGGAACGAGGTCTTCTCAATGTCTCAGCTTTTCTAGTATCTGGATTCTCATTTCGAATGGTTTGAGTGAAAGCAGAGAGAAATACTTTGATCTTGCAAAGAACAGAGGACAAGTTGCTTTCATAGTTGTCACTAAGTTACCAGTGTTACAGAACTAACATAACAGAAACCAAGCTGTAAGTAATGATACTTTGGTGATGTTACCTTGTCATACAAATCCAGAGTGAGCTAGCAAATATTTAAATAACATGACTTAAACAAAAACAAAAAAAAAAAATATTACTATTGCAGGTAGATGCTGGCTGAGGCAGGGTTTCAGGGACTGCTCCCAGGTAATTGAAGTGGTTCAGTCCCATGAGAGCAATTATTCTTCTCAACACTGAATGTTCCAGGAATAAATTGCACAGGTTCTAATATCATGATAGAATAGTATTGTAGTGTTTGGGGAGCTGAGCTGTGCAGTAAAATAGTTGTAACCTGTTGGGCTATATTAAGCACCACTTCCTAGTGCCCTCAAATAAAATGTGTGCTAATAAACAGACATTACCCAATTGGTAATCTCTTTGAAATTCTGGTCTCCTGGTCTAGGTGCACCTAAAGAGAGCACTTAGAGGTTCCTTGGTTTCTCTTGAGTTTGCATTACAAACTCAGTTAACTTTGATAGCAAAGTTAATCTCAGCACCAGATTCCAGAGAATCAATGCAGTCCTTTAATCCCGAAATATTTTTGAAGTCCTGTAAACGTATGAAATTGCTCTAGAGGAAGAATCTTGGATTCTTCTACACCTTTCCTACAGCTTCCTCACCTCTTTTGAGCTAATGACAGGTCTGGGAATGAAGTGTCATGTGTTCTGTCCCAATGTAGCAGGTAAGGGGGTTATATTAGGGGTATGCAAAATGGGCTGTATTGGATTTGGATTCAGATTCAGCCCAAACTGGGGACAGTGATTTGATTAACTGATTCAGATCACAGTCCCAATTCAATCTGGCCAAATCTGAATCTGAAGATTCGATGTTGATTCAGAGAATCAGTGATTCAGCCATAAACACAGTTTTAAGTGTTTTTTCCTATACATCTCGAGGTACCAGGCGTGGCTCATGAACGTTGCGATGGTGGAATGGATGAAGCATCCCACAGGAGTGCGGGGGCCCTCCCCCATGCTCCTCCCTGACTCAGCAATTGGCTGTGGGGGGACCCTGGGTGCTTCCCCAGATCCAGGAGGCACCAGTTGCTGAGCCTACAGGGTCCTAGCTGGCATCTAGAGAAACTGGGGCATGCTCCCCGGCAGACCTGGAAGTGGACCAGAAGTGCTTCTGGTCCACTTACAGGTCTGCTGCCAAGCGCCCTGGGGACCCCCCCCATGCTCCTGTGGGATGCTCCATTTGCCCCACCATCTCAGCATTCATGACCTGCCTGGTACCTTGAGGTATGTAGAAAAAACATTTAAAGCTGCATCTATGTTCAAATCATTGATTCTTTCCAAATTGACTAGGAGGGTTCCAATCTGATTCGGAGAAATTAAAGGGTCTCCTGGTTTGATTCAGATTCAGAGATTCAGCCACTGAATTGGGCCAGATCTCCAGTGAATTGAATCAGCAACCAAAGCTTTGCATAGCCCTAGTAAGCATGTCATTAAGGATAGTGGAGCCTGGTCCTTCTTTATATAAATGGTGTGGAGGGGGAGCACAAGAAGTCTTTTCCTATCACAGAGGGCTGCTTCAGTGCCCAGGGAAAATGTGAAGATTTTTCCATTTCCTACTCCCTGCTTAAGTGGAACTGGGGCAGCAGACACATTCAAATGAGTACCTCAAAGCTGTTTGGAGGTGCTGCAAACTGCATGTGGCACATGTGCAAGCATTTGCCATGTTGCTGATTTGCAGTGTGACACCAGAATCTCTTGGTGTCAAAAAAGCCACAGGAAAAAAAAAAAAAAGTGGTGTGGCATATGCAGCAACAGTGTGCACTGCCAAAACCAGAACTTTGCCATCTAGAGCCATGCTCTGGCTGTTGGCCAGGCTCCATGTGGCCAGACTGGCACGGCTGCTTCCCCGGGAGGCCCCCAGGACCTCCAGATAAGGCTGCCTGGGTCGGCACAGATGCTGGCCCCAGCCTCTCCTACTCCACTCAGGACAAATTGCTCTGTACCAAACCCCACATGCAGGGGCACGTGCGGGAGCAAAAAGCAGCAACACACATTTGTGCCACTGCTATTTTTGCTGTGGTAAATGCATGCCCCTGCATGTAGGGATGTACCCAGTAAGATGTGATGTCTGAAGGAACGTAACAGGTGATATACTCCTCTTCTTTACCAGCATGCTTGGGAAGTTTGCCCTTCTGACTTTACTCAGGGATGGTGCCAGTCTGCATTGCTATTGGTCAAAATCTTGATGTAAATCCTACCTGTAAGAGTGCTTAAATCTTACCCATAAGATTCAGAGATGAAGTGCAAAGTGATGCCAGTCATATTTTGTTTTGGGCTTTTAAATTATTGGAAGGGAGCCTAAGTTGAAGGAATTCCAATACTGAAAGGTTGAAAAGCACAAACTAGCATGGTTTAAACTTCACCCTACATTTGGTCTTTGGTATTCAGCAAGTTAAGTACAAGTATGTAAGATTAGTACTTTTAGTATAAACCTCACAGAACTTGTGCACTTCTAGGGTGCTTGTACATATGACAAGGGTTTAGTTCCTTATGTTGAAATGGTGGGTTTTTAAATTGTCACAATGAAAAACTCAATTTAGGGGCTTTCATCACTGCTATGGTGAGGGGCCCAATACTCCTCCCCCACCCCCAAAGCCCGCTTACTTCCTCTATGGGTAGAGCAGGGGGGGGCCCCCAAGGGCAGGGGGAGGAGCCCTGGAGCTGGTGGGGGGCTTCCTCCTGCCTCCCTGAGTGGGCTGCTAATGGGCCAGGGGCTGCCCCAGCTCAAGACTGGAGAACAGTTGAAAATCAAGCTAGGTGCTACCTCTGAGCTGGGGCAGCCCCTGGCCTGCTAGCAGCCCGCCTGGGTGGCCCTAGAGGGTGCCACTACTGCAGAGGGAAGGATTGGGGTCCCCTACAGTTCACTCCCCTACAGCAGGCAGGCTCCACAAAGAAAGGATCAGGTCCCTTGTCACTCCCCCTCTCCCCCACACCCACTACCCCCACCCCCAGTGGAACCTGCTCATGCAGCCTGCTGGTGGGCTGAGTGGTCCCTGAGCTGCAAGGGAGCCTTGGTCCTTCCCTCCATGGTTGTGGCACCCCCTCAGGCCACCCAGGCAGGTAGCTAGTGGGTTGGATGCTGCCACAGCTTAGAGGCAGCACCCACTGGATCTAACTCTTCCCCAAGCCTGCTGGGGCTTCCAGCACACAGTGAATTGTCCCCACCACCTTCCTGCCAGCTGGGACCACCCAAGAACAGGCTGGCTGGCCCATGGGGCAGTGCAAGGAACCAGCAGGAAGGCAGATGGGCATATTGGTGGCCACAGAAGGCAGCAGGGATGGTGCATGGTATGCTGGAAGCCCCAGTGGGCTCAGGGAAGAGCGTCATCTAGTAGGTGCTGCCTCCAAGGTGGGGCATCCCCCAGCCCTCTAGCTGTCCATGTAGACATCCCTGGGGGGTGCCACTGACATGGAGAGAAGGACCAAGGCTCCCTGCAGCTCAGGGGCTGCTCAGCCCACCCCCCAGCTGTGGCAGGCAGGCAGGCTCCACAAAAAATGATCAGGCCCCTCACGGCTTCTGCCTTCAGCCTGTGTCTCCTGTGGCCAAGGGGGCAGCCGTCAGATTGAAGGCTGCAACTTGTAGTTTAGCTTGCAACGTAGCAACTTGTCATGGCAGTATGTCCCTCCTGGATTGGACAAGGTTTGGGTGATGTCACACCAGGTATTTAAGAACAACTCTAAGGTTCTGGGGCTATTCATCTGCCTGCTGAATGCTGCGCAGCTACAGTGCGAGCCATAAAACCTGCTCCCCATGTGTCCTAAAATCAAAGTTGAATTTTTATTAGTAAGCAGTTTCTATATTCAGAAAAAGAAAAACATTCAGTACAATAAGTCTCACCTAATCCCAGATGGCCACTCAGTTCCTGGAAGCAAAGTAACATCTTTTCTGTTGAGCAAAGCGTGTGTCATTGGCTGGGATGACCCAGACAAGTATCATCATAAATCCAGCCTTTGACAACACCTAACTGTCTCGCTGCCCCCTTTTATGCTTCAACTTCGCTCCTTCGATAACACTTTGCTTTCAGATTGGTCTGTCTGTGGTCAGCATACTGTCCATCTTTTATCCTGTCAGCATATTCCTTTGTTCAATAGGCATCACCTCGTAATTTGGCTTTTTCCCAGGGTCTTACTTCAGGTATTCTCCATTGGTCTCCCTGTGGCAGGATGGGCCCCTAGGGGTGCTGTGACCTCCCCTAGTGCCCTTGCCTACCGTGCCAGGTCTGGGTCTTTAACACATCCTCTGTCTCGCCCGCCATGTCTTTGCTCTTATTAGTTCAGTGAAGGAGGCTGCCTTCCTACCCTTCTTGGCACGGGGCCAGTCTTCCTGTGCCGGGATTTCCTCCGAGTCCTGGTGCTGGTCTTATCCCAGGGCCAACTCAATACATGCGCCCCCTCCTGGGGCGGCTCTCTCTGACTGCGCCCCTTCTAGCCCAGTCCAGAACCCCAACAGGCTTACTCCCCTCTCGGGGTTTGTGTCTCACAGGCAGCGCCCCACTTGAGCCTGCCTCCCTTACGTTCTGCGGCCTCTTGCGCGCCCCCCCGGGGCCCTCGCCCGCGCCTCTTGCGCGCCCCCCCGGGGCCCTCGCCCGCGCCTCTTGCGCTCGCTGCCCGCACTCGGGCCTCCTACGCCCCCCCCCCCCCGGGGCCCTCGCCCGCGCCTCTTGCGCTCGCTGCCCGCACTCGGGCCTCCTACGCCCCCCCCCCCCCGGGGCCCTCGCTCGCGCCTCTTGCGCTTGCTGCCCGCACTCGGGCCTCCTACGCCCCCCCCCCCCGGGGCCCTCGCTCGCGCCTCTTGCGCCTGCTGCCCGCACTCGGGCCTCCTACGCCCCCCCCCCCCGGGGCCCTCGCTCGCGCCTCTTGCGCCCGCTGCCCGCACTCGGGCCTCCTACGCCCCCCCCCCCCCGGGGCCCTCGCTCGCGCCTCTTGCGCTCGCTGCCCGCACTCGGGCCTCCTACGCCCCCCCCCCCCGGGGCCCTCGCTCGCGCCTCTTGCGCTCGCTGCCCGCACTCGGGCCTCCTACGCCCCCCCCCCGGGGCCCTCGCTCGCGCCTCTTGCGCTCGCTGCCCGCACTCGGGCCTCCTACGCCCCCCCCCCCGGGGCCCTCGCTCGCGCCTCTTGCGCTCGCTGCCCGCACTCGGGCCTCCTACGCCCCCCCCCCCGGGGCCCTCGCTCGCGCCTCTTGCGCTCGCTGCCCGCACTCGGGCCTCCTACGCCCCCCCCCCCGGGGCCCTCGCTCGCGCCTCTTGCGCTCGCTGCCCGCACTCGGGCCTCCTACGCCCCCCCCCCCCGGGGCCCTCGCTCGCGCCTCTTGCGCTCGCTGCCCGCACTCGGGCCTCCTACGCCCCCCCCCCCCGGGGCCCTCGCTCGCGCCTCTTGCGCTCGCTGCCCGCACTCGGGCCTCCTACGCCCCCCCCCCCGGGGCCCTCGCTCGCGCCTCTTGCGCTCGCTGCCCGCACTCGGGCCTCCTACGCCCCCCCCCCGGGGCCCTCGCTCGCGCCTCCTGCACTCGCTGCCCGCACTCGGGCCTCCTACGCCCCCCCCCCGGGGCCCTCGCTCGCGCCTCTTGCGCTCGCTGCCCGCACTCGGGCCTCCTACGCTCCCCCCCCGGGGTCCTCGCTCGCGCCTCCTGCGCTCGCTGCCCGCACTCGGGCCTCCTACGCCCCCCCCCCCGGGGCCCTCGCTCGCGCCTCCTGCGCTCGCTGCCCGCACTTGGGCCTCCTACGCCCCCCCCCCCCCGGGGCCTACGCCCCACTGGGGCACTTCCCAATTGGGGCCTGTCCCAGTAATGCCCACGCTGGGCTGGGGTCGGGACCCCCCACTGCTTAGGCCCACCTTCCTGGGCCAACACCCTACTGGGCTTCCACCTCTGCTAGGCTCTTCCCAAAGTCACCCCAATGGGCTGGGGTCAGGACAACCCCACATGCGGCACCCTCCTTGGTGCCAGGAACTCCCCCACCTTACTGGGGAGCTCCTGCTGAGGCCTCCTCCACCCCTACAGTCTCATCCGGTCCTCTGGTCTAATAATCACAACTCCACAAAATATGTTGGCTCTCTCCAATACCTTTCTCAGGGGTTCTCTCCCTCCCCTCACATCGTTGCAGCGGTCAAACTGCCAGCATAAGCTCTGCTGCTCAGCTCTCCACTACAGAGCTCCTGCTCCTGCAGTGGCCAGAAGGGAACTGTTTGTGGCCTCAGCCTTCCCTTCCTTATGAAGGCCAAGCCCCGCCCCCTGGCAATCAGCTGATCTACTCAGCTCCAACAGCTAACACCTGCTGCCTTGCTAACTGGCAGCTAAGCCATTTCTTATCTTCAGTAGCAGGCACCCTAGTGCCCTGCTACACTCCCTTATAACCTTTCATTAACATATCCAATCCTTTCATCCCTCTGATTCAGCTGGTTAGTGCTGTGTTCAGTTAATTTGAGCTGGTAACAAGGCCGTTGCTATGTTATGTCAAAAGAAATTCTCACAGTGATAAAAAAAGAAAAGATGTAATATTATGAGCACTATGAGCTCTACAAAAATAACTCAAGGTCAGCTAATAAACAAAATAAAAAGTTAATAATTAAAGAAGGCTAAATATAAACAACACTATAATTCACCACTCTATAAACAGGTGCAACTTTAAAAGCATAACATATGACAAGCTACCCTAACAATACCAATCTGTCTATGGAGTAAAATTCCAAATTCAGTGATCCGTCTGACCCTCAGAGGGGCAAGAACCTTCAACCAGGAACCTCTTGGTTTTAGTCTTAGCAGAAGCACTGGCATAAACCAGTCAAAATCCCCAGCCTTGGCTGTGGCCAGTACTGAATACCTTGTTGAATTAAAAAAAGATCGTGGTTCGTTTCTCGGGAGGTGGAAAAAAACTTTCAGCTTCAGACACACTTTATTAACAATACAAAAGGTATATATTTGCAAATAGGGTCAGAGGGAGAAGACAAAAGATCAAGTCCCTCTGCCCCCGAGCATAATCATTAGCAGGCTTTTATCCCCTCTCTCCTGACCACGTGTGCAGAAGAAGGAATTTTTACAACTCATTTCCGGTTCATACAAACATATATGTAAACATGTCGCTTCATACGTCCCATGTGCATTATAATTAACTACTTAAGTATGCGGGGCGGGTAGGCTTAATATGCATTAGGCTATCACGCGTGCGTGGATGGGATTCAGGATTACTCAAAGTTCAACCTGAAGGCAAAAAATGGCATTTGCTCTTATCTTAGCCTTAGGAATTTGGGGCCATAAAGAAAGTGTGATTTAGTGTGACAAAGAGATAGTAAATTTGCAGGACAGAGAGGGGGTGATGCCTTAGTACAAAGGGCCTTTTGGTGGCTTTTCCCTTCAATTTCCACCCCCCCCCCTTCCCTCTCCCATTAAGGAGACAAGGATGGATAGCAGCTGTGTTTTTCTTTTTTTTTCTAAATCTGCTATTGATAATGCATTTTTAATAATATTTCTAACAACATCCCCCCTCGAGATGCTTTCTGATCTTTACTTCATTCGGGCATATCAAGATAATTACGAGGAATTTTTCTGAGGACCATGACCTTTGCAGCAGTCTGTGCTTTTAGAGGGACTGCTGCGACCTGCATTCCTTCCACTGTGGTGGTTATCAATCTAGTGAGACAAGGAATAAGGCAAGGGATAAAAATCAAACCAGTTAGAGCACACAAAAGCACAAACCCTACCTTTTTCCACCAGGGTCCTCCAAATAATTGAAACCACCAGTCCTTATTCCATGTGGTTTCCCACGTTTGTATTGGTACATGGGCTATTTTTCTAATCTCTTTGGCAATCTCTAAGACTGCTTTCCCATTGTCATCTATTTGGAGGCAACAGTTAGAAAGGTTGAGCTTTCCGCAGACTCCGCCTTCCTCTGCAAGTAAATAGTCTAAGGCCATCCGATTTTGGTATATGGCTGCTCTCATCTGAGAACTTTGTCGGGCTAATAACTCGAGAGCAGTGGCGGTCTGGTTAGTAATTACTTCCAAGACTGCCTGCAACCGGATGATTCTATTCAGCATATATATTGGTGTCCGGTATCCCCAACTCCCATCATTAGCCCATGTAGCTGGTCCATAATACTCAATAATCCTCTGAGGGGGCCACTCATCCTTCTTCCACTTTTGGGAGCTACCCTGTGTCAAACTTACATCAATACTTCTCTTGGCCCTTTTCCAATCATCATACAAAGAGACTCCTAGCTTATTTCCAACCTCAGACGGTAACAAAAAGAAAGCTGGTACAATTACTCCCATATAGCAAGTTCCCGTCCACCCCTGTGGTAGTATTGTATAGGCCCGTCGTCCGCAAATCCAATAGTATCCTCTTAAGGCCCTATTTTCTCTATTGGTGGCATTTGGAGGGGCCCAACCATAGGGCATCTCGGGAAACCCCAAGCCTCCTTCTGGACCCAAAGGACCAGCAACTGCGTGGCCTCCTTTCATGGAACATTCCCATAGCCCATCCTGGTTTTTGTCTGTACAATCTGTCCGATCATCACTTTGATTTGTGGCACTCCAATATTTATTAAACCACACAATTGTTCCATTGGGATGCTGCCACACTAGCCGATTATACCCTGGGCTATTAGGATAATAAAGCCGTTCTAATCTTGTAAGGTTCATCCACCTTACTTTTAAAGTCCATATGCAACGGCTGTGTCCCAACCTTTTTCCTGTACCATTATTACTGATGCAATACTCTCCTAACGCCACTTGGGAAAGTTCCCAACTGTGGTTCTCATCCCATTTTTGACTAGTACTCTTAACATCTGCCTTACTACTTACTAGCCATTTCGGGGCCAAAGGAAAAGCCCTCCAAGGCCACTGGCCTCTGGCCTCCCGAAGCCCCCCACAGGCCCAGCAGTTGGTAAGATTAAAAGTACCTGCAATTCTTTCCATCATATCAACATACAAATTTGTCCCTGGGGGAGCAATTTGGGAAAGCGAGGGTGTGAGCCAGCGGTTAAGGCTGCTCAATTTTGCTTCTTTCATTATGCAGATAACAACAAGGCACATTAAGATTCCCACCATATTTTCCCTTTTACTTTCTTGTCTAATTTTCTGAGCTTTGCTTAAGCCGTCTCAGGCGCACTTGGAGATCACCAGTAGGTTCACAGCTCCACTTGCTGGCTTCTTGTTCCGAAGACGACTCAGCTTCCGGAGTGAGTTCGTCTTGGGAGATGTTGTCCTCTGACGCTTGTGGATATCGTTTCACACGAGTATGATGTATCCAACGATCATGGCCAGTAATCTTTACAGCGGTGTGGGTTGTTAGAAGTACCTGGAAAGGGCCACTCCACCTCTCAGTCAAAGGCTCCTTTTTCCACCGCTGCACCAAGACCCAGTCTCCCGGGGAGAAGTCATGTACCGGTACATCTAAAGGCAGACGCTGAAAGGAGGCTGCATACCTGTGAAGAGAAAACAAGACAGACTGCAAGGCAATAACATATGTATGAAGTTCACTATTACCTAATTCAAAAGTTACATTTTCTCGCATCCCAGGAGGTAAGACTCGAGGTGGCTTGCCAAACATAATTTCATATGGGGTCAATTTGAGGCCCCGTCGGGGAGTGTTTCGAATGCAAGTAAGAGCTAGCGGCAATGCTTGAGGCCACTTAAGGCGTGTTTCAATACAGATTTTGGTGAGCAAAGTCTTTAAAGTTCTATTCATGCGTTCCACTTGTCCTGAACTCTGTGGTCTCCATGGTGTGTGTAGTTTCCAAGTAACCTTGAGAGCTTGTGCGACTTCTTGAACCACTCTTCCCACAAAGTGTTGTCCTTGATCCGACTCGATGGACTCAGGCAGGGAATACCGGGGAATGATCTCCTGTAACAAATACTTCACTACTGCAGCTGCAGTGGCAGTCCTGGTGGGCCAAGCCTCGACCCAACCAGAGAGCTGGTCTACCATGACAAGTAAAAACCCGTGATGTCCGGATCGTGGGAGCTCGGCAAAATCAATCTGCCATGCCTGTCCAGGGTACGCTGCCCAGGGTCTACCTCCCATTGGCACAGGGGGTTTCCTTCGAGGGTTTACTTTCTGGCATATAATGCACCTGGTAGCAATGCGCTGAGCTTCTACATATAGCCCTGGGGCTACTGCTTGGCGGATCATTAGATCACCCATGGCCAAACCTCCCATATGGGTTCTTGCATGGAGCTGTTGCAGCACCTCCCGAAGCAATGGCCTGGGTATCATGACTTTTCCTCCTGGTACTATCCACCACCCCTGGGAGTTCTTTTCTGCACAAGCTTTCTGTGCAAATTTATCTTCTTCAGGGGAATACTGTGGGACTAAATCCTGAACGTATGGCCATATGGCATGGGACATAGCCTGCTTGGATACCTCTTCCGCTTCTCCCCCAATAAATGCAGCTTCCTTTGCTGCTGCATCAGCCTTTGCATTTCCAAGCTTATGCTTTTTCTCAGCAGCCTTCCCATGGGCCCGCACATGAATGACTGCTACCTCTTTAGGCTGGTGGAGTGCCTCTAGTAGTTTGATAATCTGGGGGCCATTAGCAATCTTATTCCCAGAGGCAGTAATGAAACCCCTTTCCTTCCACAATAGTCCGTGCGCATGGACTGTAGAAAAAGCATAGCGAGAGTCAGTGTATATATTAACTCGCTGGTCTGTCCCCAGCTGTAATGCTCGGGTGAGCGCAGTGAGTTCTGCGGCCTGTGCCGACCATGAGCTCGGCAATGACTCCCTCCATACTACCTTATCCAAGGTTACCACTGCACATCCTGTTCGTCTTTTTCCATCGATGACAGAGCTGGAGCCGTCCACAAAGTATTCAACATCTGGGTCTTCAATTGGGTCCTCAGCAAGATCAGGTCGCACCTGCGTGGTCTGATTCAGGACCTCAAGGCAGTCATGCGTCGGTTGCCCTGGCTCTGGCAGCAAGGTTGCAGGGTTTAAGGCTGTAGTATGTTTGAAAGTAAGTCCTGGATTAGAGAGCAAAAATATCTCATACCGTGATTGTCTGGAGGGGTTAAGAAATTTCCCTCCCTCAGTCCCTAGGATCTGGGGAACTCCATGAGGAGTGAGTATTTCCATATCCGCACCCATGACTATCTTCTGGGCTTCTTCAACAACCACTGCTGTGGCTGCCACAGCCCGAAGACAGGCTGGCCACCCGAGTGCAACTGGATCTAGAACCTTTGAATAATATCCCACGGGTCTCCAGGTCGGGCCCGATGGCTGTGTCAGCACCCCTGATGCAACCCCTCGATTCTCATGAACATACAGTCGATATGGCTTTTTACTGTTTGGGATGGCTAAGGCTGGGGGCTGGGTTAATGCTGCCTTCAGCAGATCAAAAGCATGCTGCATTTCTTTATTCCATTTCCATTTAGTGAGACTCTCCTTAGTCAGGGATTCATACAGTGGTCTAGCCTTCCCACCGTAATCTGGTATCCATAGTCGACAGAACCCAGTTAGCCCTAGGAATGCCCGCAGCTCCTTGGGTGACTTAGGTGGGGTTAGACCTTGAATCGCCTGTATGCGATCTGCACTCAGGGCTCTGACTCCTTTTGAGAGCTTATATCCCAAAAATGTGACTTCAGACTGACATATTTGGGCTTTTTCTCTAGAGACTTTATATCCTTTTTTTCCCAGAGTGTTTAGGAGTGACTTGGTGGCTTCCTCGCAGAGCTGCAAGTTTGGGCTTGCAACTAGCAGGTCGTCCACATACAGGAGGAGAGTCACTGCGGGGTGTGATCCCTTCCATTCCTCCAAGTCCTTTTGAAGGGCAAGTCCGAAAATATGGGGGGCTGCTATAAATCCTTGTGGAAGAACTGTCCACATGAGTTGGGCTTTATGGAAAGTATCTGGATCCTCCCATTCAAAAGCAAACAATTTTTGACTCTCTCGGTGAAGAGGAATAGAGAAGAAAGCATCTTTCAAATCTAGCACTGAAAATATTTCAGCTTCCCCCGGTACTTGTGTCAAAATCGTGTGAGGGTTCGGGACTACAGGATGGTCTGAAAGGACCTTCTTATTTACTGCCCGTAAGTCTTGGACCAGTCTGTATGAGACCCCATCTGCCTTTGGCACTCCAAGAATGGGGGTGTTATAGGGTGAAGACCCTTCCACTAGCCATCCGTACCTCTTGTATTTCTCTATTAACGGCTTGAGTCCAGCTCTGGCCGCTCGGCTGAGTGGATACTGCTTTACCCGAGCGGGCCCCTCCCCATCCTTGAGTACGATCCTTACCGGGGAGACGAACTTAGCTCGCGCAGGGGTTCCATCAGCCCATACTGAGGGGTCTACCCCAGTCATGTGATCTTCTGGACTTACTGCAGGGCGTCGGTCCTCCAGGAGAGCCATCTGATAGTTCGAGCTCTGCTTCACAGGTAGCTGGACCACCATCTGATCGTCTCTGAAAAAGATCTCAGCTTGCAATTTTGTGAGTAAGTCCCGCCCAAGGAGTGCAACCGGGCAACTTGGAGAATACACAAAGGAGTGCTCGAGCAAATGGTCTCCCACCTTGGTGAGGAGTGGTTTACAAACAGGGAGTCGAGTTTGTGTTCCCTCAATCCCTTCTACAAGTACATGCTGTTCACTAGTTCCTGCACAGGGGGGTTTTTCTGGAATCATTGAAAATGTAGCCCCAGTATCCACTAAGGCTTCAAAGTTTTTGCCACCAACCCTAATGGTTACCATGGGATCTTCCCGGGCTCCAACCCGAAGGGTAGTGGTCTTAGATCCCTGTCCCCTTCATTCTGAATCCTCACCCTTGTCTTCTGCCCGCATGAGGTGACCTCTCGGTTCCCCCTCTCTCTTCTCCTTCAACTTCGGGCATTCCCTCTTCCAGTGTCCTTTCTCCTTGCAATAAGCACAAACATCTGCTCCCACTCTTTCTCCCTTCCTCTTCTGTATCCCAGCCTTTCCAGGGTTCCCTCCAGTTATAGCAGCTGCTAGTGCTGCCATCTGTCGCTGAGCCTTTTTATCCTCCTTGCGCTCCTGCACTTGCTCACGATTCCCATACACCTTATATGCAATTTCCACCAGCTCTGAAATCGGTTTCCCAGCACCTCCCTCAGTTTTCTGTAACTTCTTACGGATATCAGCAGCAGATTGACCAATAAACATAAGATTTACCATGCGCTGGTTATCTGGGGCTTCTGGATCCAGATCCGAAAACCTGCGAAACGCCTCATACAGCCTCCCAAGGAAAGCTGAGGGATCCTCCTCTCTTCCCTGTCTCACCTCATACAATTTAGACAGATTGGTAATCCGAGGCACTGCCTTTCCCATTGCTTCCACTATAATTCCCAAATACCGTGCACTCAGCTCTCTGCCCTCTGCAGTATGATTGTCCCATCCTGGCTCTTCTACAGGGTAGGTATCACGCAGAGTACGACCAGCAGCACCCTCTGACTCAACTCTGGCTGCCGCAATACGCTCTGCTGTACCTAACACTAATCTCCTCTCCTCCGGGGTTAGGAGAGTCTGGAGCATCATCTGGACATCAGCCCAAGTGGGTCGATGAGTCTGCCCAATAGATCGAAACAAATCCCTCATCTTTTCAGGGTCTTCACGAAAAGAGGGGCTCTGATTTTTCCAGTTAAATAAATCTGAAGTGCTAAATGGGGTGTAGACGAAAGTTGCAGTGCCTCCTTCCCCAATAACCTCTCGCATCGGACAGTTCAACACCGGCTGTGACTCTACAGGCTTGCGCAAATAATAACCCTTATTTCCTGATTCAGATGAGGCACTTGGCTGAGGCTCACGCTCTAACTCATTAGGTATGCATTGGTACGTCGGTGGTGGTCTCTCTAAGGGAGGGGGCGGTGGTGCAGAAGGACTGGATGCCGAGGAGGCGTCTGACTCATCTTCGCTACCCGACAGGGCAACCGGAGCACGGGTCCGGTACTCAGCCAATTCAGAATCTCCCCCCTCATTAGACTCAGGTAGTACAGGCGGCCCCCCCCGAGCCTTTTTCTTAACAAGCATCACATGAGACTTTGCTAAGTAATTCTTAATCCAAGGTGGCTGATTTTGAACCACCCACAACCAACAATCAATATAAGGAAACTGATTCCAATACCCATTTTGCATAACAATTTCATGGATAGCTATCACTTCTTTTAGCACAAAGGATCCTTTCGGGGTCCAGTGGACCCCAAATGTTGGCCACTCGAGTTGACAAAACTTAATTAAATAATCTTTTTTCATTTTTATTCCATAATCGGCCGGCCTTGCAAATTTATTAAAATGACATAATAAGACTTTTAGAGGGGTATCAATATTGTTTTCTACACGAGAGCTACTCGTACCCATTTGCCCACAAAAATGCACCCAATGCACACCAAATACCAAAAAGATCTCAACAACAGATGATTTACAATGAGAGCTAAGCCTAGAATTTCTCAGCAAACTTACACATCCTTTGTTTTAGATCCGTACACCAAATTAGGCAAAGGGAATTTGTATACTCACTCAGATACCCAGAGATCTCAATCCAGATTCCAAAGTGTGTCTGCCTCTCCAGAAACTCAGAATTTACATAGGATACTTCCTTTAACTTCCCGGATATCTAGACTTAAACCTCAAATACCAGGGTGAGTCCAAAGTCGGCTCGGTGTGCACAAATCCCTGGTACTGGAGGTGCTCTGTCACTGAATTCCGGGGTAGTCCTCGAGAAGCCCCACGTTGGGCGCCAATTGTTGAATTAAAAAAAGATCGTGGTTCGTTTCTCGGGAGGTGGAAAAAAACTTTCAGCTTCAGACACACTTTATTAACAATACAAAAGGTATATATTTGCAAATAGGGTCAGAGGGAGAAGACAAAAGATCAAGTCCCTCTGCCCCCGAGCATAATCATTAGCAGGCTTTTATCCCCTCTCTCCTGACCACGTGTGCAGAAGAAGGAATTTTTACAACTCATTTCCGGTTCATACAAACATATATGTAAACATGTCGCTTCATACGTCCCATGTGCATTATAATTAACTACTTAAGTATGCGGGGCGGGTAGGCTTAATATGCATTAGGCTATCACGCGTGCGTGGATGGGATTCAGGATTACTCAAAGTTCAACCTGAAGGCAAAAAATGGCATTTGCTCTTATCTTAGCCTTAGGAATTTGGGGCCATAAAGAAAGTGTGATTTAGTGTGACAAAGAGATAGTAAATTTGCAGGACAGAGAGGGGGTGATGCCTTAGTACAAAGGGCCTTTTGGTGGCTTTTCCCTTCAATTTCCACCCCCCCCCCTTCCCTCTCCCATTAAGGAGACAAGGATGGATAGCAGCTGTGTTTTTCTTTTTTTTTCTAAATCTGCTATTGATAATGCATTTTTAATAATATTTCTAACAACCTGAGGAAGGTTAAGAGATGATGAATGTCTGTAACAACAAAAAAAGGAAAAAAAACCAAAAAACCAAAACATTATTTGCAGCCTCATATGGCAACCAGCAAAGCCTGGAGGCATAGGAAAAAACTAAATACTGTTCTGCTCTACAACCTCAGGACAACAGGTATAACTTAACACATCACATCCTGTACCTGGAATTAGTCTGCAATGAGACACAGCTGAACAAAAGGCAAATGTTGTGTTGGGCTACACCCATAGGAGCACTGATGCAAGATGCGGGAAGCTGTAACAGAGAGCCAAAGACTTCTATAACTTTAAGGGTGAAGGAGCAAGAGAGAGCCTCAGGTGGGGAAAGCTGCTACCAGGGAACAGGTACCTGGGATTTGTGTTGCAAGGACTTACTGTAGAACTAGCTGTGCTGCAGTAGCACCATGGGCTACAGCACAGGTGGGCAAAATGGCAGATCCAGCCAGCAGCCAGTCTCAATTTCCCAGCAGCCCCTGCCCATATCACTGCAGCCAGTTTCAACAGAGACCCCCAGAGCTGGGGTGATGCTGTGACAGTGTGTGGCCAGGGTTTCCATGAAGACCAGCCCCAGCAGTGCTGGCAGGGCATACAGCTAGGTAGGAATCTTGCAGTGGTGACAGCATGGCTTGGAGACAGGGCAGCTGCGATCATAAGCCCTGAGCCAAGAGTGTCAGTCTGGCCCTGGAGGCTGCAGAGGCAAGGGCTCCAGAGCATGGGGAATGCAGGAGAGCTCCTATCTGGTGCTGGGGCTGGCTTGAGGAAAGTGAACAGAGTATGGCTGCCCTAAAGGGTAATATTACCTGGGGTAAGGGGAAATCTTGTTATGCAAGTAGGTATCCATTGTTTATGTTTGGACCAGAGGAGGTTAGTACGTTTACTAGTAGGCTTACTCCTGGGTTACGCTTTCAATCGGTGGTTTAGGCATGGCTGAAAGGGGAGTAAGCAG
This sequence comes from Crocodylus siamensis, assembly GCF_052110815.1. Lineage (NCBI taxonomy): Eukaryota > Metazoa > Chordata > Crocodylia > Crocodylidae > Crocodylus > Crocodylus siamensis. The sequence continues at coordinate 110,576,944 of NC_143397.1, read as the reverse complement.
AGGCCATGCTGGGGTGCATGAAATGCACCTAGGGGTTTAACCCATAGCAGGGTGCCAGGGGCATGCCAGTGTTTAGGGCCCTGATAGGGGTTTAAGCCCTAAATTAAGGCCCAAGGGGGTAGTTGAAGCCTAGAGAGAGTGAAAAGGAAAGGCTGGACAGGAGCTGGACAAAGGCCAGGGGGCCCAGCACCCAGGAAGGCTGGGTCATAGGGGTCTTGTGCATGAGAAGGATGGAGACAAGGGCCAGGGGCCCCAGAAACCTAAGCAGGCTCAGCAAATGTATTTTTCAGGACAGAGCAAAGACAAAGCCAGATTGGGCAATCAAGGGCTGAAACCCCAAAGCCAGATCCAGCACAGTAGGTCTAAGCTAAAGGAACTAATGAGAGGGAGAAGGGGCTGAGGCTGGCAAGACAGAGGGCCCAACAAGGGTATAAAGGCCTGAAGTGGCCTGGTATTGGATTAAAGCCAAGTACTTAGCAAAGTCATTAACTGGTAACACCTGTGAGGCCCAGGCACGGCTGTAGGGCAGTCGGAGGCCATAATAAAGTTCTTCAGACCCAGCAGACTTACACTCATTCAGACCCATCAAAAATCCTTAAGGCTAACAGGTGCCCTGGGGAAGACCCCACCTAGCAAGAGCAGGGTGGAGACCAGCAGAAGAGCTAGCTGGCATCTAGAGGAACTGCAGCTTGCTCTAGGACCATTAGGCAGCCTCCCTTCCAATCAAACAATTACTGATTTGGATCCATTTATAAGAGGGGCAGACAATTATTTCAGCTGGAGGGCTGCTTAATGAGTTTTGGTGAGGTGTTGAGGGCTGGAAGGGTGGCCCCACCCCACCCCCTGGCAATCAGAAGTCCTGACCACTAACCCCTGACCTCTGCCACTGGAAGTCTCTGCCCTTGCCCAGGAAGTACTCCTTTTGAGGGGGCAGTTTGCTTGTATATTGCATGTGTAGCAGGGGGTAAATTGTTGGGGGAGTGTGTAGGGTGTGGGGGCATAGAAGGGGTGGGTGTTGTGGGGATGTGGATGTACATATGGGGGTGTAGTTGAAGTGTGGGACTTCTGGGTGTGTGTGTGGATATGGTTCATAGTAGGTAGGGTCAGGAGGGACCTGAAGAGATCATCTAGCCTGACCCCCTGCCACAGGCAGGAATGAAAGCTGGGTTCACAAGGCCCCAGACAAGTGATCATCTAACATCTTGTTGAATTTGCCCAAGGTAGGGGCAAGGACCACTTCCCCAGGAAGTTGGTTCCAGATTCTGGCCACCCTAGCTGTAAAATATTGCCTTCTGATCTCTAACCTAAGCCTATTCTCCATCAGCTTATTACCATTGTTCCTCATCACCCCAGGTGGTGCTGGGGAGAAAAGGGCTCTACCTATTTGCTGTTGATCTCCCCTGTTGAGTTTGTAGGCAGCCACCAGGTCCCCCCTCCGCTTCCTCTTGCTGAGGCTGAATAGGTTCAGGCCCCTCAGTCTCTCCTCATAGGTCCTGTCCTGCAGCCCTCTCACCAAGTGGGTGGCCCTCCTCTGAACTCTCTCCAGGCTGGCCACACCCACTTGTTCGGGTGGGGAGTGTTTGGGATATATACGTGGATGTGTGGGGTGTGTGGGACTGTTGGATGCATGTGTGGGGAGGTGTCCACCCCTAACTTATAAGTTTACCCTTTGCTTGAAGCTATTGAGCCAGTTATCTGTCCACTATATAGTTGTTTTGTCTACTCCATGTTTGTTCAATTTGTTTATGAGAGACATATCAGAATTGATCAAAAGCCTTACTGAAGTCTAGACACTATATCTACAGCATTCCCTTCATGCAGCCAACTATTTATTAATATTAATCAAAGAAGGAGACCAATTTTTCTTTTCCATGATTTCTTCTTAGTAAATCTATGCTTGCTGTTTGTGATCCTCTAGATACTTGCAAATGGATTTCTTTAGGATATGCTCCAGTAATATTCCAGGTACTGAGTTGAGGCTAACTAGGTTGTGATTCCAAGTTCTCCTTTCTGCCTTTTTAAAAGAGGGGTACAATGGTCAGCACTTTTCCAATACTCTGGTACCTTGCTCATCTCCCATGGATCCAAGATGAGTCCCACTCCCGATGTTGAGTTGTGGGGGGGAAAGACCCTCATTTTACATGCAAGTACAACAAGTTGGGTGGGGGGAGCTGTGGCTCTGGCTCCAACTTCAGTTCTGAGACTGGGGTTGGAGCCACAGCTGCTAACCCTCCCCTACCTGCCCCATGCAGCCTTTGCTCCTTTCCTCCAGCCAGGGGCAGCAAACATGGACCATGTGATGCCTCTAGCCCCAGCCTGGTCTCACAGCAGTAGTGACAGCTCCAGCCTTAGCTCTGGGTCTGGAGCTGAAGCTGCTGCAACAGCTGCTGCATGGCTGGAGGCAGCATATGCTCCATGGTCCCTGCCCCCAGCCAGAGACAGAGCTGCATGGGAAAGGTAGGTGGCAGTGGGGGCAGGAAGGACCTAGAGGCAGGCAGGAGAAGGGCTAAGTTCTGGGGGGAAGGGGCAGGTGCCCAGAGGTGCAGGCATTGCAGGGAAGGGCAGGCATCAGGGGGTACAGGAAAAGAAGACAGGTGGAAAGAGGGCAAGTGGCAAGAGCCCCAAGCAAGGTCGGTGGCAGGTGGGAGGGGTTGCAAGTGTGGCAGGGCAGGTTGCAGGGAGTATAGGCTTTGCAGGGGCAGGCAGCCAGGGGGGCAAATAGTAGGGGAAACAGGTAGCAAGGGGCAAGGGTTGGGCCACTTGAGTCCCCTGCTGCCTGTCCTACCACCATCACCTGCCCACCAGAGTTTTGAGCTCTTCCAGGGGCTGGGGCTCAGGACACAGAGCAACCTTCAGCCTAGAAGCAATCTGAAACCAGCCAGGGCCACATGCCCAGTGCCCCAGAGAGGCAGAGCCAGGGCCATGGGCCTGGACCCTAGAAGCCAGGTCCTGCACAGTGGGCCTAGGTTAAAGGGCACAGCTATAGAAAAGGGCCAGAGGCAAGGCCCCAGCAAGTGCAGGGAGGCCTGATATTATCTTGGGGGTAAAGTGCCCACTAGAGTGATTAAACAGTAATATCTAAAACACTTAGATGTGACTACAGGAGAGGTCGGAGCCATGAAATTAGCTCCTAAGGCAAGTAGTGCAGAGAGCACAGATGGGCTGGGAGGGCCCCTCTTAGTGCCCAAGGGGCAGGATGGGAGTAGGCTGGGTCCGGGAGGGGCTCACCAACTGATAATGGAAAAACCTCCAGGTGTTCTGGGACCAGCAGACTTCCAGCTACGTGATGTTTCCTTTGGCCCCCTACAGCAACTACCAGCTCAGCCCTCAGGGCATAGCCTTATACCTAGGCTCCCCGTCTCTCCACCCATCGTGCGGCCTCCTGCCTAACATGCAACTGCCTGATTGGGTCTGCTCCCACCTGCTGGCTCTTTGCCACCTGCTCAGACCCCTTAAAGTGGGAGGCACAACCTGTGCTCTGCCCCACACAGCCACCCCTGGAGCTCAATTCTATTACACCTCCCATAGCACCTTTCCTACTATCTCCTTGAGATAGCTGAAATCTGGCATTTTTGAAATCCAGTGTCTTCTGCTGACTTCAAGCTTTCCTTGCCCCAGGTTAATGAATTCTCTTGTATTATAGTTGCTTCCTCCCAAGTTTCCCATCATCTTTACATGCCCCACCAGTTCTTCCCTACTGGTCAGGACAAGATCCAAGACGCATGATCCTCTAGTTGTATCTCAACTTTCTGAAACAGAAATTTGTCCTGCACTCAAATTAGGAATTTGCTTGACATTATTATATTATCATAGAATCATAGAAGTAGGGTCAGAAGGGACCTTGTAGATCTTCAAGCCCGACCCCCGCCTGGGCGGGAGAAAAAGACTGGACTCATATGAGTCCAGCCAGGTAGTTGCCATGCCCAAAGGGAGGTAATCCCAACAAGGGTCAAAGGGAGCAGGAGGGCACATAAACCCCCATGGCTCACTAGGAGCATCCGGGAATGTCTCCTTGCTAAAAGGGAGGCATACACCCAATGGAGGGATGGGGTCATCACCAAGAAGGACTATGTTACAGTCGCCCGAGGATGTAGGGGGGCAGTCAGCAAGGCCAAGGCAGAGATGGAGATAGGACTAGCTTCCCGGATTAAGGACAATAAGAAGTCCTTCTTCAAATACATAGGGGGTAAAAAGAGGGTCCCGGGTAATGTGGGGCCCCTGCAGGACACGATGGGCAACTTAGTCGTCATGCCAGATGACAAAGCTAACATATTTAATGATTTCTTTGCCTCTGTCTTCCTAAGTAGGGACCAGTTCAGCTACCTCCCTGCTGGGCCCCCCTCGGGCCCCGGGAGAGACACGCCTGGGCCAGGGGTTAGCGAGGAGTTAGTTAGGGTACTTCTGGAGAGGCTGGACGTGTTCAAGTCCGCTGGTCCGGACGATCTTCACCCTAGGGTTCTACAGGAACTGGCCGAGGTCATTGCGGGACCCCTGGCGCGGCTCTATGAGCACTCGTGGTGCTCTGGTGAGGTGCCGGAGGACTGGAAGAGGGCCAATGTGGTCCCTATTTTCAAAAAGGGAAAAAAAGAGGACCAGGGAAATTACAGGCCAGTTAGTCTTATCTCAATCCCGGATAAGCTCTTTGAAAAAGTTATCCTGGCACACATCCAGGAGGGCCTTGCGGGGGAATGCATGCTCAGGGGCAACCAACATGGGTTCATCAGTGGCAGGTCTTGTCAGACCAACCTGGTGGCCTTTTACAATCAGGTCACCAAATCATTAGATGCAGGGGTTGCTGTGGATGTAGTCTTTCTGGACTTCCGGAAGGCTTTCGACACTGTCTCTCACCCTGTCCTCATCAAAAAGCTGGGAGACTGTGGTGTCGATGCCCACACAGTCAAATGGGTCGCCAACTGGTTGGAGGGCCGCACCCAGAGGGTGGTAGTGGATGGGTTCTTCTCGACCTGGAAGGACGTGGGCAGTGGGGTTCCGCAGGGCTCGGTCCTCGGGCCCGCACTGTTCAACATCTTCATCAGTGACTTGGATGAGGGGGTAGAAAGCACCCTGTTCAAGTTTGCTGATGACACTAAGATGTGGGGGGATGTGGGTGCACTAGAAGGGTGCAATAGGCTACAAGCTGACCTAGACAGGTTGCAACGGTGGGCGGATGAGAATAGGATGGGGTTTAACACTGATAAGTGCAAGGTGTTGCACATGGGGAGGAAGAACCGGCACCACACTTACAGGTTGGGGAACTCCCCTCTTGCCAGCATGGAGACGGAAAAGGATCTTGGAGTCGTCATTGACTCCACGATGAACATGGGCCGGCAGTGTGGGGAGGCAGTCAAGAAGGCCAACCGTACCCTGTCATGCATCCACAGATGCATCTCGAGCAGGTCCAGGGAGGTGATCCTCCCCCTCTATGCGGCACTGGTCAGGCCGCAGCTGGCGTACTGCGTCCAGTTCTGGGCGCCACACTTCAAGAGGGACGTGGACGATATGGAAAGAGTTCAGAGGAGGGCCACTCGTATGATCAGGGGTCAGCAGGGCAGGCCTTATGAGGAGAGGCTACGGGACCTGAACCTGTTTAGCCTCCACAAGAGAAGGTTAAGGGGGGACCTTGTGGCCTGCTACAAACTGGTCAGGGGGGATCAGCAGGCATTGGGGGAGTCCCTGTTCCCCCGTGCGCTGCCAGGAGTGACCAGGAATAACGGTCACAAGCTGGTGGAGGGTAGGTTTAGATTAGATATTAGGAGGCGCTACTTCACAGTCAGGGTGGCTAGGGCCTGGAACCGGCTTCCAGGGGAAGTGGTGCAGGCTCCTAGCTTGGGGATTTTTAAAAGGAAGTTAGATGAGCACCTTGCCGGGGTCATCTGACCCCGGTGCTCTTTCCTGCCAAGGCAGGGGGTCGGACTAGATGATCTACCTAGGTCCCTTCCGACTCTAGCTACTATGATGAAAAACTATGAAACGATAAGCCTCCTCTTAAAGATCCCCAGGATAGGAGCCAGCACCACTTCCCTAGGAAGTTGGTTCCAGCTCCTAGCCAACCTAACTGTGAAGTAGTTCTTGCAGAAGTCTAATCTAAACCTACTCTCTAATAACTTGTGTCCATTGTTCCTTGTTATGCCAGGGGGCGCTAGCGGAAACAGAGTCTCCCCTAAACCCTTCTGGTCCCCCTAGTGAGTTTATAGACAGTCACCAGGTCCCCCCTCAGCCTTCTCTTGTGAAGGCTGAACAGGTTTACGTCCCGCAGTCTTTCAATGCAGGGTCTGCCCTGTAGTCCCTGGATCATGCATGTGGCCCTCGGCTGGACCCTTTCAATGTTGTCCACATCCCTCCTGAAATGGGGTGCACAGAACTGGATGCGGTACTCCAGCTGTGGCCTGACCAGCGTCACATAGAGGGGGAGGATCGCCTCCCTGGCTCTACTTGAGATGCACCTGTGGATGCACGACAAGGTGCGGTTAGCCCTGCCAACCGAGACCTCGCATTGTCGGCCCATGTTTATCCTGGAGTCAATAATGACTCCAAGATCCCTTTCTGCCTCCGTGCTCTCAAGAAGGGAGTTTCCCATTCTATAAGTGTGCTGCTGGTTTCTGCTGCCTAAGTGCAGCACCCTGCACTTGCCAGTATTGAAACACATCTTGTTTATGTCAGCCCACTCCTGTAACCTATCCAGGTCTTGTTGCAGTCTTTCCCTCCCTACTAGCATGCTCACCTCACCCCAAATTTTGGTATCATCAGTGAATTTAAACAGGTTGCATTTCACCCTGTCGTCCAAATCGCTGATGAAGAAATTGAACAGCGCAAGCCCCAGGACCGAGCCCTGGGGGACTCCGCTGCCCACTTCCCCCCAGGTCAAATATGACCCGTCTACCTCCACCCTCTGAGTACGACGCTTGAGCCAATCTGCAATCCATCTGACTGTGTAGGCATTCATGCCACAGTGGCCTAGTTTTTTAATGAGGATGGGGTGGGAGACGGTGTCCAAGGCCTTGCTGAAGTCTAGAAAGACTATGTCCACGGCAACACCGGCACCCATTGCCTTTGTGACCTGATCATAAAAGGCAATCAGGTTGGTCTGACAAGACCTGCCCCTAATGAAACCATGCTGGTTGCCCTTGAGCATCATCCCTGAAGCTGGCCCATCACAGATGTGCTCCTTGAGAATCTTCTCAAAGAGTTTCCCAAGGATAGAGGTAAGACTGATGGGCCTATAGTTGCCCAGGTCCTCCCTCTTCCCTTTTTTGAAGATGGGGACCACATTAGCCATCTTCCAGTCATCTGGCACCTGGCCCGAGCACTATGAGCGCTCGTAGAGCCGTGCCAAGGGCCCTGCAATAACCCCAGCTAGCTCCCTCAACACCCTGGGGTGGAGAGCATCTGGACTCACTGACTTGAACACGTCCAGCCCCTCCAGAAGTTCTCTAACACTGTCCTCCCCAACCTGAGGTCTGGAGGCGTTCCACTTGAGTCCATCTGGCATCCCAGCGGGGAAGTCCCGGTCCCTGCACAAGAAAATGGACATGAAAAATTGGTTGAAGAGTTCCTCTTTCTCCTCTGGCGCAACCACCAGATTGCCCAGCGTACCTTGCAAGGGCCCCACGTTACCCGGTGCCTTCTTTATCCTCCCTATGTATTTGAAAAAGGACTTTTTATTATCCTTGATCTTGGACGCTAGTCCTAGCTCTATGTCCGCCTTAGCTTTCCTGACAGCCCCCCTACAGGCCCGAGCAGAGGAGGTATACTCCTCTTTGGAGATAGCACCCCCCTTCCACCGGGTGTATGCCGCCTTTTTGGCAAGCAGGCATTCCCGGACGCCCTTCGTGAGCCAGGGGGCTTCCGGGCACTCTTGCCCCCCTTGCTTCTTGTTAGGATGAACTCCCCCTGGGCCCTGAGTATCGTTTCCTTAAGGAACGACCACTCGCCCTGGACACTGAGTTATATTATTCTTCCAACAGATGTCTAGAAAACTGAAGTCTCCCATCAGTACCATCTTGTAACTTTTGGATAGTTTTGTCACTTCTTTGAAGAGTGCCTCATCTACCTGTTTTTCCCTGGCTTGTCCATCTATAATAGTGGCTCTTTATTTTTACAACCTGTGTGATGGAACAACCCGGCTCTGATCTGATGCTAGCTGAGGGGCTTCATTGGTGCAGGGGACTTTTTTTGTGCCCGTGCTGGGGCCAGGCACCTGTGCCACTGTCACTTCTCTTCGCTCCCCAGCTGCAGTGTTGTCACAGCTTCTAGCCAATCCATACCACCACTTCTGTCTGCCCTCCTAACCATGTCCCCCCACCCCCCCCCACCAGGTGTGGTGTGGGTGCAGCTGGAAGGTGCCTTATCCTGGCTCAGGTGCCCATTCATGCCACAGTGAAGGGAAGCAGGGGTGGAGAGAATCACTGTGTTCATAAATTCTAGCTGTCCAGCCCTGGTACAGCTCCTTGCTGCTCAGCATGGTCATGGACACAGGCAACGCCCTCCAGCTTCATGGTCAGGATCCTGTGGCTCCATGGGCTGGATATTATGAACTTCTGGTCCACCCTATATCACTACTGTATCTTTCACCTTTACTGTTCACCCAAATACACTCCAATCTGCTACCTTGTTCCTCCAGAATCAGGGAGCAAATATATATATTTCTGATATATAACACGATGCCACTGCCTTTTCTCCCAAGCCTGTACTTTTGAAAGCATGTACCTATCACTGTTGTGAAGCTAGTCATAAGAGCTGTCCCACTAGGTCTCTGTGATACCAATCGGATCATAGTTCTTTTCACAAACTCTGACTTTCAGTTCATCTTTTTTTGTTCCCCATATTTCTTGCATTTGCATACATATGTCAGGCACTTTACATTTGGACCTACTCATTTCCCTCTTTCATCCCTTATTGCTGTCCTGTTACTCTCTGGCCTGAGTTGAGTTTTATCTTTCAGTCCTCCCCTTCTGGACTTTTTGCTCTGTTGATGGTTGGCTTTGCTCACTGTCCCCCAGGAAACCTTGTGTAAAGCCTTGTTTACTGGGTTGGCTAGATAATGCCCAAAGGTGATCTTTCCAGTTCTGGTCAGATGGTTCCTGTTTCCTGATACCAATCCTCCTCTTGCCCATTGTCAAAGAATCCAAAGCCTTCACATTGACACCACCTTCTCAGATATGAGTTTACTTCCATGATGCAATGGAAGTACCTAGCTCCTTCAGCCTCCCCTCATATGACTTGCCTTCTGTTACTCAGATTACAGGTAATCTTGTGGGTAGGCTACTGAAAAGAGAGGTAGAAACATCTACAGCCCAACCTTTTATTTGCTTGCACCTTGAAACAAACATTGGGATAAAAACAAAACATTTATCCCAAAGTCTGTCTGGCTACCCATGACAACACAGAATAGATTCTTACCTATATTAGCCTGAGAGGTGGGAGGAGGGTGGTCACAGATTGGCAGCAGGTCTTTTTGAATTTGCTGAGTTTTCCAAATTTCCCTCCAGCCTATGCCCAAAAGTCACAGATGACTGGGTTTAATGTTCTGATCAGTGATTTCTGATTGGTTTTATTTAAATTTCTTTGTTTCACTGAAACTGGACTGAACCAGATCTCATGTGGACTTGGAAGGTGTCAATTAGTTGGGATTTATATCCTTGGGAAAGAGGAAGGGTTTATTATCTCCTTTTCTTTCCCCTTGTGGAAGGTTGTTCCCGTCTCTTCTTTACTTTACTTTATGGTCTTTTCTAAGTTATTTTTACAAATTATCAAGCATTTTAACAAAAATATATCTATTAAAGCAAAATAGCATCTAATACATTTGGTTACATCAATTACTACTACAGTAGTACTATTTTAAGAGAAAGCTCTGGTATAATGTATATGGATTATTTAATGTATGGTCTTCCCTTATCTCCTTTCAGGCCTTGTGCTTTGTTTAATTGTGTTTGATGGCATCCTTTACTTGCTGACCAAGCTAGTTGTTAAATTTGCAAAGGTTCATACTATGGTTTTTCAGAAACAGGCTTTGGGCCTTCGGCTTAGCAACACTTCTGCGGCTTAGCCTAGGCCCCTTGAAAATGGCCAAGGCTGGCAACGCTTCCAAGCCCTTCATCATTTCTGGACCCGTTCTAACTTCTCTACATCCTTTTTAAAATGTGGAGCCCAGAACTGCACACAGTACTCCAGATGAGGCCTAACCAGTGATGAGTTGAGAGGCATTTCGTTTCCCATGTCTCGCATCTAATGCTTCTACTGATGCTACAGCAACTCCTATATAAAGTCATTCAAATTTGATTTAGAATAGTGATTTAGAATAGTGAACTTAAAAACCCTAATGTAAAACTTGGCACCTTGTTTCTGAATTTTATGATTTTAGCTTCCAACCCACGTGGGTTTTTCTTCTGAAGTGTTGCTAAGGAGACTAGCAAACAACACAGAGAAGACTAGATGTGACAGACTAGTGATCAGTGAGCTTATGCTTTTCACCCATTTCCTGAACCAAGGGCTGTGGTGTGATAAAAGACAAAAGTTGTTAGGTTATTTGCTCAAGGGGCTGGGTAGCAGCTCTGCAGAAAAGGACCTGGGGATTAGAAATGGACAATACGCTGAATATGACCCAGCAGTGTGCCCTTGTTGTGAAGAAAGCTAACAGCATACTGTGTTGCATTGGCAGGAGTGTTGCCAATAGGTCAGTAGAAGTGATTATTCCCCTCTATTCAGCATTGTTGAGGCCACATCTGGAGTACTGCGTTCAGTTTTGTGCCTACCACTACAGAAAGGATGTGGACAAATTGGAGAGAGTTCAGCGGAGGGCAACAAAAATGGTTTGGGGGACATGACTTGTGAGGAGAGGCTAAGGGAAATGGGCTTATTTAGTTTAGAGAAGAGAAGACTGAGAAGGGATTTAATAGCAGGCTTCAACAACTGGAAGGGAGGTTCAAAAGAGGACTCAGCTAGACTCTTCTCAATGGTGACAAATGGCAGAACAAGGAGCAATGTTTTCAAGTTTCAGCAAAGGAAGTTTAGGTTAAATATTAGGAAGAATTTTCTCACTAGGAGGGTAGTAAAACACTGGAACAGGTTAACCAGAGAGGTGGGAAGCTCCATCCTTGGAGGTTTTTAAGACTTGGCTAGACAAAGCCTTGGCTGGGATGGCTAGCTGAGGATGTTCCTGCTTTGAGGAGGGGGTTGGACTAGATGACCTCTTGAAGTCCTTTCCAACCCTAATTTTCTATGATTCTGTGAATCATGATGCACAGTCTCTATTTTAAGATGCTCTTGCCATTTTCTGATTCTTATAACTCTTAGTGCAAAGTTAGCAAATTTGGGAGTGTGAGCAGTAAAGGCACCGTGTAGCGGGCCAGGGCCAGAAGTTACACATAAACCAGTTTAAGACATTAGAAACTGGTTTAAACCTGTAACAGAACAGAAGCTCAGTGTACATAAACCAGTTTCAAAATGGCTGAAACTGGTTTAAGATAAATCTGGTTGAATGTCATATCAGACTTAATTGATTTGGGTCAAACCAGTTTATGAAACTTCTGTCCCAGACCCCTTTCTGGTTCATGTTAGACCACAGTCTGCCAGCATCCCAGTGTTTCGCAGCCCTGGGTTGGGATGTGCTGTCTGCTCCAGAGAACCCCCCGGGGCTTCTTGCTTGAGCCACTGCAGGCATGTGACTGCATTTACTGAGTGAAAAAGTAGATGTCTGTTCACTTCTATTTCAGTTTAATTTGTGCAGTTTAGACTAACCTGCAATGACTGAATCGATTCAGCTTCAGGCTTTTTGAGTGTCTGTACTTAGCTGGGATATTTAAGCTTTGCGGGGTGGGGCCTATGATCCTGTGCCCATTTTTGGCTGTGCTCCATCGGAGAAGTATTGAAAGGCCAACACATAATAGAATCATAGAAAATCCTTTGGTGGTGACTCTTATTAGCATTAGGAATGATTTGAATGCTGTTCTGAAAGCCCAATTTCGTCAATTGATGTGTTGACAAAAAGGTAGTTTTCTATGGTACCTCAATGAATAAGGAATTATCAAAAGGGCCTTTGCTCTCTTGTGAGCTCAGAAGCAGAGCCATCACAAGAATCTTTTACAGTGCAACCTACTAAACAGTCTGACTGCCAGTTCCTCTTCAAATATGTCCAGTGTAATTCTAGCACATGCAGCAGTATTTCATTTTTTCAAGTGCAGATGATGCATCTGTGGCAGCTCATCTTTGTAATTTATTAAATTGCTGCAGCTCTAGATTGGAGTCCTTTGCTGCCCAATAATTGCCTCCCTTGAGCTCATACCATTAAACATTTTGTTCTCTTTGCCTACTTCTAATTCCCATGGTGTCTGGTGGTCCTAAAGGGCTGGCATTTACGTGCATTAGGCATCCATACAAACTGGCTCCTTGATGTGACATGAATTGTATTTTTACAGAGTGATCTGTGAAGCTGCTTTTAGCTAATTGTTCAAATCAAAACCTAGTAAGCTCTGTACTGGGGCTAAAAGGACATTAAGATTCACAGATCTGCTTGTACCAGGCAAGGGAGGTAGGAAGTAATGAAAATTATGTAGGGGGAGACTTCATGCAAGTTTTGTACACTAGAGAAGGGCAACACAGTGGGGTTCCTGCATAAGAACTGCTATTTACTAGATCAGTCCACAGGTCCATCTAGTCCAGGATCCTGTCTCACAGAGTGGCAGAGATTGGATGCTGAGGGGAAGGATAACCAGAGCATGTCCAGAATGTTCTGTGCCCTGTTTCTCTCCCATTACAGCTTCCAAGGTTTAGGACAGTGATGCTCAACCTTTTGGCCCTGTGGGCCAGATGAGTGGCACAGAGCCCATCTGTATGCTGGATGGAGCCCTGCACTCTGGCACTGCACCCTCCCACACCCTGTGCTCTGGGATTGGGTCCTAGGAGCCTGGCACAACCCCCTCCTAGCTCCCTCCCTCCCACACCACAATTGGGTCCCAAGGGACTGACACTGCCCCTACCCCCCCGCGCACAGTAGAATTGGGTCCTCAGGGTTTGGCACCAACCCACTCCTGCTCTTCACACACCAGGATCGAGTCCCTGGTAGGGGTGCACCAATAGAGATTTTGGGGGCTGATACCGTCAGCTGCTTTTTAAGGACGCATATCAGTCAGTACTGATCCAATTTCCGATATGGCTGTGTGCAGCTGGTAAGTCTGTTGTGGAAGGGGAGGGGAGAGGGAAGGGGTGTGGGGGGGCAGATCAATGCCCCCTGCAGTGAGGGAGGGAGCGAGGCAGGGGCAGGGGGACACACTGCCCAGCTGGGGCTGGGCGGGGAGTGGGATGGAGCCACGGCTTGGCTGGGGGGCACACGTGCCCCCGGGTCTGTGCAGGGTGGGGCTGGTGGGCTGTAGCTGTGGGATGAAGATGGGGCGGCACCGGGCTCTTCTTTGAGGGGGCTGGCTTTGGATTCAGGGAGGTTGACAGCACTGGGAGCAGGGCTTCAGGGAAAAGGGTGGGCTACGGCAAATTTTCCTAGCGCGGCGGTGTCTGCCTGCCTGGCACAGCCCTGGCTCTTCCCAGCACATGGGTGGAGGCAGGGCGTTGAGTCGGGGCTGCACTGGGAGTGGGGGTTATGACGAAATTTGGGATGGCTGCATCCCCCCCACTCCGTAGCCCTGCTCCCAGTGCCACCACTGCTCATCCCGAGCCCAGCCCCCACCAAGAAGAGCACGGTGCAGCCCCGGCTTCAGTCCACAACTGCAGCCCACCTGCCCCACCCCGCAAAGACCTGGGGGCACACTCCCCACCCCCTAGATGGGCTACGGCTCCATCCTATGCTCCACGCTGCGTGGCTGGGCAGTGCCTGCCCCCGCCCTTCACCATGGAGGGCCTTGATCTGCCCCCCTACATAACCCTTCCCTCCCTGCTCCCTTTCCACCACACCAGACTTACCAACTGCACACAAGCTGCCAGGCTGTGCTCCTTGCTGACTGCATGCTGTGTTGCGGCTGTGCACATGCACGGGCATTTATCGGCCATATTATTGGCCACATCAGGCCGATCTCCGATACAGCCAATTTTCTTTATATTGGTGCCAATCAGATGTCAGACTGATGTATCAGTGCACCTCTAGTCCTTGGGGGCCTCATGCTGCCCCCTCACAGCCCCCCATGTGCTGAGATTGGGCTCTGGAGCCTGGCACTGCCCCTGCCGTGCCCTGGCCCCTGTACATTAGGATCAGGTGCCTGGTCCAACATGTAGGGCCCAGGGCTCTCTGTGGGTCTGGGGATTTGGCAGCATGGGAGCAGCGTCATTGCTCCCCCACTGTGATATTTCCGGACCCATGGAGAGCCTCGCGAGCTAGATGACACAGTGCTATGGGCTGGTTCTGGCATGCAGGCCAGACATTGAGCATACCTAGATTAGGAAGTTCTGATTCAGAGGCTGCACCACCATCTACTATGTTCAATACTTACTGTTAGATCTTTCCTCTGTGAATTTCCCCTTTATTCTTAAGCCAATTTCTGAACCACAAGAGGACATCTAATCGAATTGCATGACACCCTAATGCCATTAACAGCCTTTGATGTGAGATTTTATTGAAGGCATATAGGAAGCCCTTTTGGATTGGGTTAAACTATCAGCCCGCACATCTTGTGGAAATGGGTTACATAAGTTAATTATATGCTCTGTGGAAAAATGACTTGTTCTTCATGTCCCTTAGTTCTAATATTTGAGACAGTAAATAATAAATCCCTGTTTACTTTCTTTACAACTTTTAATATTTTGTAACCTTCTATTAGGGCCCCTCAAGTATCTCTTTTTTCCCAAGCTGAAAAGTCCTAGCCCATTTAGTTTCTCCTCATATGGAAGCCCTTCCATATCCCTGATCATCTTTGTGCCTTTCTCTGTACCATTTCTAGTTATGTCTGTTCACCAGAGCGCCCCAAGGGATGATGAGGTCGAACAGTCACAAACTCCTGCAAGACCGTTTCAGGCTGGACATAAGGAAGAATTTCTTTCCTGTCCGAGCCCCCAAGGTCTGGAACAGTCTGCCAGCGGAGGTGGTGCAAGCACCTACATTGAACACCTTCAAGAGTAAACTGGATGCTTATCTTGCTGGGATCCTATGACCCCAGCTGACTTCCTGCCCTTTGGGCAGGGGGCAGGACTCGATGATCTCCCGAGGTCCCTTCCAGCCCTAATGTCTATGAAATCTATGAAATCTAGTTCTTCTATAACCTTTTTACTGGCAGGGAGAAGGAAATGGGACCAAAACTGCATACAGTATTCAAGGTTTGGACAACAGCATAGATTTATAAATGGGCTTAATAATACTTTTTGTTTTATTTAAAATTTTCTTCATAATAATTCCTAGCATGTCCTTTGCCTTTTTCACTGCTGCTGACATTGAGCTCATGTTTTAGCAAACTGACCACAATGAGTCTGAGTTCTCTTTCTTGTGTTGGAAGTTAATATGGAATCCATCATTGTGTAAGTATGTTTTGGGTTATCCCTCCCGCCTCCCATGTGCATTACTTTGAGATTATCAACACTGAATTTCATGTGCCATTTTGCTGCCCATTCAGTTAATTTTGCAATATCATTTGGTAGCTTCTTATAGTCTTTGATTTTTATTACTGACTGACTTTTTTCTGTTTTCAACAAACATGGTCACCCCATTATTCATATCCTTTTCCAGGACATTCATGAATATAACAGCACCTGTCCAAGCATGAATCATTGGGGACCCAACTATTTACTTCTTTATTCTGAAAACCAAGAATTTATAACTCTTTCTGTAGTGGACATCCCAAAACTGGACACAGTACTCCAGATGTGGCCTCAGCAGTGCTGAATAAAGGGGAATAATCATTTCCTTTGACCTGCTGGCAATACTCCAGTGCAGCCCCATATGCCACCAGCTTTCTTGGCAACAAAGGCACACTGCTGGCTCATATTCATCTTATTGTCCACTGTAACCCCCCAGGTCCTTTTCTGCAGAGCTGCTGCCCAGCCAGTCTGCCCCCAGCTTGTACTGGTGCAAGGGATCATTCTGTCCTAAGTGCAGGACTTTGCACTTATCTTTGTGGAACCTCCTGAGATTCCTTTTGGCCCAATCCTTCAGTTTGGTCTAGGTCACTCTGAATCCTAGCCCTACCCCTCAGCATATCTACTACCCCGGCCACCGCTTGGTGTCACCTGAAAACTTGCTGAGGGTGCACTTTAAGTCATCTTCCAGGTCATTAATGAAGCCATTGAACAAAAGCGGCTCCAGGACCAAACCCCAAGGGCACTCCACTTGATACCAGTTGACAACTAGACATCAAGCTATTAATTACTACCCTCTGAGCCCAACTCCATCCAGTTTTCTTTCCACTGTACAGTCCATTCATTCAGCCATACTTCCTTAGCTTACCCGGGAGAATGTTGTAGGAGACTGTATCAAAAGCCTTGCTAAAATCACTCTCTGTGACAGGCCTGGCAGCAGGGCTGGGGCGAGGTGGTGCTTACCAGCAGGAGCTCTGGTCCAGCCCTGCACATGCAAAAAGTGCAGAACTCTCTCCACTTGTAGAAGCTGGAGTATACCAGTGCCTCCTGAGCTGCTTTGCTCTGCCAGGTTACATGGCGATGATGAAAACACTTAGTCCCTATCTTCCATCAGTGATGCTAAAGCAGTGCAAAACTACAAGTGGATAGGTCCAAATTTTAACTACATATGAGGGGAAAAAGTAAATGGGACACCTGCTTGTTGGTGCTGCTGTTTGTATATTTTTTGTTAGTGTTGTTTCACTGCAGCCCTGAAGCAAACCTCTCAGGGGAAAGCACTTGACAAGCACAAGAAGGCAATGCTGTGGAAGGCTTTGTAAAACAAGTTTATCTTGGCTTGTTCAAGATAAAAGGAGCACTTTGGATTATGTTCCCAAGTCACATATGTCTAACTTCCCTTTATTTCCACTGGGGTCACTTGCTTCAACTCCAAAATTGCTTCTGTGCCATGCAGATTTGGTGTTCCATCCCTTTCGTTGTTGAAAATTACTTGCATCAGAAACAGAACTGATGCTGACTGTCAGAAACTGTGTTCAGATGGCATGTTACTTTCTGCAGAGCAGTTTTGTTTGTTAATTCAGAGCTAGATGTTACAATATTTGTGCATGCTGATGAGTTTCTAACTGTAATAGTAGCTCCATGCAATTCAGTGAGACCTCTCACAGAATAAAACTTTATTTATTGCACCAAAGAGTGGCAAAACCTAGCCCTTTGTTAGCACTATTGTTTGTTTTCTGTCTGTATCACATTATGTCGGTAGTCCACAGGGGGCGCTGCTACACAGTATTATGGATTCTTTCTTTCACTGTGCAAACAGTGTACAGTCTGTACAGTGTACTGCTGTATTTTCAACTTTAGGACCAGTCCTCTTCCAGGGAGTGGTTTTAAACAGCAATAAAGTGTGTGCTCTCTGAATAAGAATTCACTATGCAGAGACATGGCAGAACTGCTTCTAGGGAACCCAGCATTAGTCTTTGGAACGAGATTTTTGAAAGACTAGCTACATGTGATTTGTGGCCAATCTGTCCATAGATTGGGGTTTGTAATGCAAATTGGTTGTTGGAATTGACATACCCAGTTTCTGTAAAACTGATTTTACTGCCTGTATTGGCACTCCCCCCTTTGCCCCTCAAAGAAGGCAGTAAAATTGGAAGACCTTGCAGCAGATTTGGAATCAAAACTAGCACCTCCCCTAAATATTTCAGATAGAACCACCATCTAAGATACTGACAGACTACATTTCCATGATACATATACATAAGAAATTTGGTTTTATTTTAACCTTGATGCCATAACATCAATATCCTTTCAAAAATATTTCTGAATCCAAATTCCATGTCATTTCACTATGGAGGGACAAAAAGAGTACAGTAGACGACTGGATGAGATGAGATTTAAGGCAGAATAGTGATAGGAGAGGTGGTGAAAAGAGTGGTTTCTCCACTGCTCCCTCTCGCCTCCATGGTTTGGCAAAAATTAATGGAACTTAACTTCTAGCAGCCTGCAAGACGATTCCTGTTACCATTTTAAGGCTGAATTTTAAACATGAAGGGCCAGATTGTATTCCACCTTTTAGACAGAATTTAGGCACTTAACTGAGTCCTATTAGGACTTAAGCAAGGTGGAACAGAATTTCAGCTTACGTGCCCCCCAAAAGGTTAACATAAAAAGTGGGTGGGTGGGTCCTCCCCATCCTCACTGCCTTTTTGTGATTCAGTCTTAAGAGTCACATAAAGATATGTTACAAAAGTAGGCGTGTTAATGGATGTTCAGGGGCTTGAACAGGGTGCAGTAGAATTCCATGTACCCAAATTAGATACCCAATAGCAGGAACTGAATCTAGCCCAAAGTGTGCTTGGGGAGTTTCTTCCTAAGCAAAAGTAATTTTTTAAATATAATTTTGGAGTCTATCTCATGATTTATGGAACTTGATTAATTATTTCTGAATGCCTGTTTTTAGCAATACTCTTACTCACGCTCCCTCTCTATCCTCTCATGCTTCTCACTACCCCTTAACAGTCTTCTGCCTCAAATTATGCCTGGTAGTGGCCTTGGACTAATCAACTTCCTATGATTTTCTCTATGGAAAGCAATGAAAAATGTTATCATGCCCAGAGCCAGCTTTGTTAATGGAACTCTAAGCTAATGAACTTCCATTCTCAAGGAAGTTTGTCTGCTTTCCCCTTATTTTCTGCCTTCCATCAAATCCCAGCACATTTTAGCAGTAGTGTACTGAGGGGTAGGTGACCAAGGCACCAGACCCAGGTACCCACAGAGGGGTGCAAGAACAGCAGCCCTTGTCACTGCTGGTACCAACCAGCCCTTGCTGCCTATGCTGGCTAAGGAACAGACCCTAGTAGTTACGACTGTATTTTATCCATTCAAAATCAAGGAAGGTTTCAATAAACTAGAGGTGCTCCAACACATTGGTCCCATATTGGATCAGCACCAATATAAGGAAAATGAACAGTATCAGCAGTTGGCTTTTTTTGGTTGATGTGGCCAATAAATGCCCCATGCATGTGCGCAGCTGCAGTGCAGCATGCAGGTGGCCAGGAATGCAGCCCACAACTTGGAGAGCAGTTGGGTCTAGCTGGTAACTCTGTTGTGAGGGAAGGGGAATGGGGGCGCAGATTGGGGGCCCTGCAGTGAGGGAGGGAGTGGGGTTGGGGCTGGGATAAATGCTGCACAACTGAGGCAGGGTGCAGTGTGTGATGGAGCCATGAGCAGCTTGTCAAGAGGGCATGGGGGGCTTCTGCCTCTGTATGTACCCTGGGAAGGCATGGTGGGGAATGTGCCCCTGAATCTGCATGGGAAGAGGGAGAGCTTCCACTGCAGGCTGGGGTGGTGCTAGGCTCTACCTGGCAGGGGGCAGGGTTGAGCCAGGGCTGCACTCGGGGCAGGCAGCAGTGGCGCTAGGAGTGGGGGGTCTACAGCAAATTTTGAGGGGGCTGCAGTCCCACCCCCACTCGTAGCCCTGCTCCCAGTGCCACTGCCACCTACCCCAAGCACAGCCTGGCTCATCCCCCACAGCTGGGAAGAGCCCAGTGCCACCCCAGCCCCAGCCTACAGAAGCAACCCACCCCATCTGCGCACATATCCGGGGCACATGCCCCACCCGTGCCCTGTTGGGGTGCGTGTAATGGTGGAAGCCACCTACCCTCCCTGTTGCCCTGGATGAACCGCATGTGGCTCCATCCCATGCCTTGTCCTAGCTGTGCAGCACCTGCCCTGGTCCCGCTCCCTCCCAACTGAAGGGGCCTTGTTCTGTTGCCCCCACTCCCCTTCCCTCCCCCCCTCACCTTTTCCCCCACAACAGACTTACCAGCCAGATGCTGCTCTCCAAGCTGCCCAGCTGCATATCGGAATCGGATTGGTGTTGGCCAATATAGTGTGTTAAAAATCAGTCATTGATATTGGCCCCAAATTTCTCTGTTGGTGCACCCCTACAATAAATCTTCTCTCAAATGGTCCCATAAGCTAGCGACACCTGAACAAGAGTTTGAGAACCAAAGGCTTGAGTTGCAGGCTGCACTTCAGTCATCCATTAGGTGAAATGGGTGCTTCTTTAGTAGCCAGGGCTTCCTCAGGTAATTACTTCAAAAGGTGGTTTGGGATCCCCAACAACTGCTCTGATGTGCATCTTGAAACTGCCTACAGATTGCCACTGTCTTCAGAAGCACTCGGTGCTGCCTGAACCCAAGACTGGGGTGTACCAGTGTTCCCAACGTAAACCCAAAAGTTCCTGGCTAGAGGTGTTGTCTTGACATACACCAGATCAACACTTGGGATCCCAATATTGTGTTGTTAGACAGAAGGGTGTGATACAAAATTATACACACACACACAACCTACACAAACACCACTATGAGTTCACACACACATATAAATACACAAACAAACACACAGCTGGCACAGAGACTGGGGCTGGAGCGAAGCAAGAGTGAAGAGACTACGGAGGAACCGAGAGATATGTGGGGAGAGGGAAACTGGGACTGGGGGGGGAGCTGGGTAATCAGAGGGGGGCTGTGGGGGAGCCAAGGGAGGCCATGGGGAGCTGGGAGCTGGCTCAAGGAGATGCAGAGGAGCCATGGGTGCTGCTGGTGAACTGGGGTAGCTGCGGGTAAGCCAGGGAGCTTGGAGAGACTACAGGTGCTGGAGAGGGGCTCTGGGGGAGTGGGGGAGCTGTGGGTGGGACCAGAGTAGCCAGGAACTGGGTTGGGGAAACTGTGGGGGAGCCGTGGGTGTTGGAGAGGGGCTGTGGGTGAACTGGAGAGCTGAGAGAGACTCCATTACCAGAGAGGGACTCTGGGGGAGCTGTGGCGGGGAACCGGAGAGGCTGCAGGTGAACTGAGGTAGCCAGGAACTGGGTTGGGGAAATTGCGGGGGAGCCAGGAGAGACTGCAGGTGCTGGAGAGGGGCTCCAGGGGAGCAGGGTAGCTGTGGGGGGAACCAGAGAGGCTGCGGGGGCTGAGAAAGGAAGTGAAGAGATGCTGGAGGCGGTGGAGGCAAGCTGGGAGAATGACGATCAGGGAGACAGGGAAGATCGGGGAAAGAAAGGAGATGCAACAGGGCACAAATGGGGAATAGAGAGAGAAGGAAGATAGGGAAACAAAAGGAGAGGCAATGGGGCACAAATGGGGAACAGAGACAGGGAAGATCGGGGAAAGAAGGCAGAAGTGGTGGGACACAAACAGAAAGCCAGGAGGTCAAGGAGGAGGAAGAGGGAGGCAGAGATAGGGGGACAGAGAGGGGCAAGAGCTGGGACACTAAAGAGCAGGGCTGGGAGGTCAGTGTAGAGGGAGAGAAAGTCAGAGCCGGGGGAGATACAGGAGGCAGAGAGGAACAAAGCCCAGAGGGAGGTCAGAGAGACAGGGATTTAGTTGGGAGCCTGCAGCAAGACATAGACCAACTTGGGGTCAAAAATATCAGTTTTATTAGACAGGCAGTATAGTATACAGCTCACAGAGTTATTGGTTCATACACACACACACAAGCACTCACACACACACCCACACCCATACAATGGTAACAGGAGAGAAAAAGGCTTGGTGGAGGGATTGAAGTCAAAGTGTGTGGGGACAGAGTCCAGGTCCTTTGCTTGGGGAAGGAAGATGGGTGATAGCTACCTATCCTAGGCTGTGAGTTGATCCTCAATGGCCAGTTGGGGTCTTCTCCAGCAAGATGCTGTCCAGAGGGGATTGCCAGCAGGACCTCTGGGTGGATAGGTGGCGTGGCGCAGTGCTGGTCAAGATGGAGAGGGTGTCTCAAGGAGGTCACACTCTATCACCCCTTTTATAGGGTTGGGTTACTTGTGTCTCCTATAGGAGGGACATATTCAGGCAAGGACAGTTCTGCTCAGATGCCTACATGCAGATCCAGGTGTCCTCATTGTCTGGTAGGACACAATGGTGGGGTTGCTGGTTTCTGTAGAGTCTTTGTCTTTCAAATGCTGGGTTTCTGTTCTGTTCCTGGGTAAGGTCCGTGGTTCCTGGGTGAGTCAATACAAGGCAATGGTCTGGTCATTGAGTTGATGGTCCAGTTGTTGAGCTGATCATTCAGTAGAGGCCTGCTACCATTGTACCTCAAGCACCTTCCCTCATTCATTCCCATTCATTCAGGAACAATTTACATGAGACTGGTTAGACATGAGTCACAGTTACAACATAGGTTATACCCGTGCAGAGGACACAAGATGGAGGCTTGACATTCAAAATGGAAACTTGACATTACTTTACAGACATAGACTTAAATTATATACATTCAGTATAAAACAGTAAAAATCAACACAAACATAATAGAACACTATTTACAATATAAAAGGGGCTTGTTACTATAAAGGAGTATAAGAACTTAGCTTACCTAGTATTACTTGTAATCACTTATAAGGGATAGAGAGGTCAGACAGAAAGTCAGATATAGCTGGGAAAGGGGAGGGAATGTATTTTTAAATAATAAAAATAGAGAAAAACTGGGGGTTTTGCTACAGAGGGTCTTGCCCCTCCACTCAAGATCAGACTGATTTTCATGATACAGACTGGGGTGGGAGTTAGATGGGGGTGCCTTCCTCTGCATCAGGGCAGGGTGGTCCTCTTCCTTGGATTTCTTGAGCTTATTTTAACATCCCTTATAGCAGGAGGACATTGGCCATCATAGTCTCCCTACTTCAACTGTGGTCGGTTAGTGTGTTATGTGTCAAGATGGATAATGTAGTTTTACTAAAAGGTTGGACAGTGAATTTGTATAGGATGATTTGAATAGAGATGAACCTGTCTCTGGTGGGGGTGGGGAGAGGGGAGGTTGGACTAGAAGACCTCTGGAGGTCTATTCCAGCTCTATATTTCTATGATTCTACGAGACTTAGTGGTTTCACCAAGTAGTTCACCCAGTGAACTTCTGGGTTTGGAGAATGTCAGTGAACCCAAGTGGGGAGGATGACACCTGCCATGATGGTGTAAGCATTCTTTAAAAATGTGGCTTATTCAGCCTTGCAGACTGAAGGCTGAGAAGGGAATCTGATTTCTCCGTATAAATGTCTTAGAGTATTCTATTACTAGAATAAAGTAAGGGCACTAGTGCCGGAAGCAGTCAAAGAATAGGGCCAAATTTGTTGCAAAAATTTTCATGAAAAATGTAATCTTTTTTTTCTTTGATAAAATCCTAAATTGATAAATTGAAATTTTGAAAGTTTTCAGAAAGCATCAGAGTTGGTTAAAAGAGGGGACAAGTTTTTCACAGAAGTTTTTCCTGTGGTATCAGTTTTTCATTTAAAAATCAACAAGACTATGAAAGATTTCTTACTGCATCCATCCAATGTAGAAAGAAGAAATGGAACCAATTACTACAGGAACAACTTTCCCAGCCAACAACAATCCTCAGAAGAACACCACCAATACCGTGCAGCATTCTAACATCAAACTTGATGAAACAGAAGGAATCAACCGACCCTCTAATATTATCAGTCTCTCCATACACACACGTACCAGAGCTGAGCAATCATCCTCTCCAAAGGCCTTAATAACCCGCAAATAAGATACTACAATGTGGAGAGCTAGAAGAATTTTTTTGATGCTTCCATCTGAAGGAATATTTCCGCAAACACAAGGAATCCACTTTCAACATGAATTCATTCGGTGACAACATCGGTGAAAACTTCAACACCAGCGAATAAAACCCCACCTCAGATTGGACATCTAACAGTGGACAAAATTCAAATCTTGATTGTTACATTGACTGCTTCAGAGAAAGAATGAACAGTGAAATACTCAACCACAAACACCACTATAACAACCTTTCCCCCTCAGAAAGAAGGGCCATAGAATCTCTAAGATCCAACCACCAAATAGTAATAAAACCAGCAGATAAAGGAGGAGCCATTGTTATCCTTAACCATGAAGGCTACATAAAAGAAGCCAACAGACAGCTCTCTGACGCTGCCTACTATAAAAAAACTAGAGGAAGACCCTACTCCCCTTTTCTCCTCCAAACTCAAAACCTCCATCACATCATTTCCATCAGAACTACAAGAAAAACTTCAGACCTTGATCCCTCCACTCCCCAATCCAGGGACTTTTACCTGCTTCCTAAAATCCACAAACAAGGGAACCCCAGCAGACCTATCCATTCCAACCAGGGAACCTTCATGGAAGAAATATCAGGTTTCATCAAATCCATCGTAAAACCACTCATCACCCAAGTTTTATCCAAGATGTAATTGTCTTCCTGAAAAAACTCAAAAACAGACCCACCTTCCCAGCAATACACTCCTAGCCACCATGGAGGTCATCAGCTTATACACCAACATTCCACACCAGGATGGCATCCAGGGCTGCCTTACATATCTACAACAACAGAATATAGCCTCACATATCACAACTCAGAATTCAAACCTCAGGATATCACTGAACTCATATACTTCATCCTCACACATAACTGTCAAGTATTTTCTTCATTTGCAGGCCTGTAGAACACCACCTGCTGGCTGACTCGAGAGAGGGACAGATTATAATTGGAGTTCTACACACCCACGCTTTTGCTTGCCACGACTTGGTGTTTAAAAGGAGTTGGTTCAGTACCTGGATGTGTAGTTCAATTAGTCATCCCACAAAGGTCCTATGTTCCTGAAGGCTCCACCATCCCTACACCCTTGCCCATTCCACCAGTTTCTGATTGGCCACGTGGTCCTTCCCCATGGCCTCCATCCCAAGAAGAAAAAAACAAAAACAACAAAAACCAAGTATTCCTGGCCTGGATTATTGTTCCAGCTCCTTTTAGCAGAGAACAAACAAAAATGACGTTAGTGAGGTCAGTCCCTCTTTTCTTCCACTACTGTCTCTATGGTGGCTCTCCATGAGCCTCTTATTGGGGTCATCACGATTCCCCTCATCCCATTAGGTCCATCTGTGACAAAATATTGCTTGCGCCCCTTTTAGGGACTATAAGGTACCAATTTTCTACAGTGCCCCTCTATTAGAGACTTTACGGTACCTGTCTCTGCCAGGCTCCACTGGCTCCTGGCATAGTAACAAGCAGTTCCAAGTACTGCTGGGTGTCACAGGGGCATTCTGGTGCCCTGCTCCTATAGAAGGACAGGTGTGGTTGCCGGGGCAACCACAGTTGGTCAGCTGACCAGAAGGGGGCAGGGCCTGACCTATATCAAGGTTATCCAGGCTGAGGCCAGGGAGGCAGTTCCCCTCTGGCAGCTGAGGAACCCTGTTGAAGCAGGCAGTGAGAGAAGTCCAAGAGCCTGAAACAGCTCCCAGGTGAGGAGAAACCCCTGGTAGGGGTTTGAGGGAGGTTTAGCCAGAGGGCTAGAGTTTGCGTTATAGCCAGGAGGCTTATTTTTGTGTTGCAGCCGATTGGCTTATGGTTTTGCTTTGTCATTACACTGGAGGACTGGGTGAGGCTGTAGGGGTTGGAGGAGGCCTCATAGGAACTCCCCAGTAGCGTGAGGGTTTCTGGTGCCAGAGAAGGGCACAGTAGTTAGAGGATGCACTGACCCCAATCCTGATAAGGGGGTTCAGTGCAGTGAGGGCCAGGTAAGGCTGAGGCCACCTGAGCCCTGTTGAACAAAGCCCCAGTGGGGCATAGGACCCGGAAAGGGGTCTTGAGGGCCAGGTAAGGCCGAAGCCGCCTGAACCCTATTGACCAGAGTACCCAGTGCAGGTGTGAGCACATTGTGTTAAGCCCCAGGGAGGGCGCGAGCATTGTGGGAAGCCCCGGAGAGGGCGAGCACATTGAGAAGCCCCAGGAAGGGACGGGCACATTGGGAGAAGCCCCGGAGAGGGCGAGCGCGTTGGGAGAAACCCCGGAGGGCATCCGCGAGGACATGGGCAACAATAGTATTTTTGACTCAACAATGTCTGGTACAACTGAGAGGTTTGGGGTGTGGTATAAGGGGTGGTAGGAGCCACGCATAGCCCACAAGGCTGGGTTGCACCAAGTCAATCCAAACAGAACAGGGGCCAGGATAAACAAGAGCACTGTGTCCAAGGGGACAAAAAGACAGCCTCCATTATATAAAAAAAAAAATAGATAACATCAAAGACGTGGCGGGCGAGAATGAGGGTGCTTAGTCGCCAACTTGACATGGTAGGGGGTGCTGGAGAGATCACGGCCGCTCCTAGGGCCCCACGCTGTGACACCGGGTCAACAGTCCTCTCTCTAAGTTCCCTCTGGGGAGCTTGCTCTCTGGAGGAGTCTCCTACCAGCTCTCCACATTGCTCTCAAGGTTCTCTGCAGCATGGCTCAGCTCAATCCTCCTCCTTCTGGTTCCACGCTCCCCCCTCTTGCCTGTTCCGAGCTCTTCTTTATACCAGCGTTGGAGTTCCCAGTCCCTCCCCTCCAGAAACACCTGGGTAAGGAGGGTTTCTGCTGGGATCTTCGGGACTGTGGGTCTGGGGCCACTGACCTTATGTTTAGTCCTTGTGTTTTTGAGCCCGTGACTCTCTCTCTCTCACAACAACAACTTCAATTTCAACAACCAACACTTCCTCCAGACCATGGGCACAGCTATGAGCACCAAAATGGCCCTACAATATGCCAACCTTTTGATGGCCCACCAAGAAGACTTCCTCAAGAACTGCACCATCAAACCCTTACTATACCTGAGATACATAAATGACATCATCATTTGGACTGAAACTCTGCAGTCTCTGATAGACTTGTAGCAAAAATTCAACAATCACCACGCCTCCATCAGAATATCGCTTGAATACTTTAACACCAACTTTTCCTTTTTGGACACCATGATCAATAT
The DNA here is from genome assembly GCF_052110815.1 of Crocodylus siamensis. Lineage (NCBI taxonomy): Eukaryota > Metazoa > Chordata > Crocodylia > Crocodylidae > Crocodylus > Crocodylus siamensis. The sequence continues at coordinate 110,550,180 of NC_143397.1, read as the reverse complement.
CCAAGATGGTAAAATTCAAACCACCATATACAAGAAACCCACGGATCAATATACATATCTACACAGAACCAGCAATCACTCTAAACACACCAAGAAAGCTGTAATTTACAGCCAAACTCTCCGAAAGCATCTAATCTGTAGCAAGGAGAATACCCATGTGTCCCAGGGGGACAGTTGCCGGGGAATGAGAGACCCCTCTTGCAGCAGGATCCAGGATGGGTGCACCCCATCCATGTGGGAAAAGCCCTGAAGCCAGGGCAAACGTACCTGTTCCAGGCTGGGGAGAGAGAAACAAGTTGTGCCAGCACAAAGCCCCCACACAGTTCGGGAGCTGTGTCTGTTTCTGGCTGATGCCAGCATGGGTGGGTGATGTCATCCCCAGATGCCACCTGGCTGGAATAAAAGCCGGCACCAGGGAGACCATGTAGAAGGCAAGGGTGCTTCCCATGCCGGGCACAAATGGTGCTGGCGTGTGCTGAGGAACTCAGAACCGGACCCACTGGAGGGGTCTGCAGCAGTGGGGAGGAGCCAGGATGATGCTAAGGGACTGCTGGGGCCACCGGCATCGAACCAGTGAGTGGGTACAGGCCATGGCCCTACCCTTTGTTCTTCTGTTAAGTTCTTTTTTTTCTTTTCTACTGCCAGGGACAGCCCGGAGAGAGCCCAAGGCGAGGGTCAGACTACTGGTGGCACTCCAAGGGTAGGAGCAGCTGGGAAACCACGGCAGGCAGCCGAGCATAACTACAGGCAAAGTAGAAGAGCAGGGCAGCTCAGAATGCCCTGAAGACACAGCAGCTGGGAGGAGTCAACTGTAGCCCAGTCAACAAAGAGAGCAGGGAGAGGTGACACCAGAGGGTGAGCCACACTAACACTGAGTGGCCGTCCTGGAGGCTGGTGCATGGATGGGGTGTAGGAGAGGTGGAGCCCCCTGGATACCCACCAAGAGGTGCAGCTGATCTGAGAGAGTCCAGAGGAAGGGAGCCCACCACTGAAAGAAAGATTGAAGTCATGGCAGGCGAGTCCCTGGGCTTTCCCCAGGGTGATCGCAGACCCCCTCAGAGACCGCTCGAACTCATGCAGTGGCCAACACTGGATGCATGAGCCAAGGTGGCATGTGACCACCTCCTCAAGACCAGGTGGGCACACCATGATTGCTACCGTACAAATCTCAAAAGGGCCTTCATCCAACAAGGACACTCCTCCAGAGAGATAGATCATACTTTTGAAAAAGCCACCTGAATACCATGTGAGGATCTGCTGCAGTACAAAAAGAAAATCCCCACAAATTGTACATCATTAGTGATGATATATCACCCTTCACTGGAACCTACATGGAAAATCCTGATAGAGTTGCAAACCATACTAGAAGAAGACCCAGTTCTTAAAGAGTTCTTTCGAGAACCACCCATCCTAGCCTTTAAACAAACACTGAACCTTGATAACCTCATTACCAGAAGCAAACTCCCTATGACCCAAACCACACCCAATGGATCCAGACCATGCCAGGACAAGAAATGCAAAACCTCCCAACATATCTTCACCACCCCCACAATAACTACACCCCACAACAGAAACATCACCATTTCTGGATCCTACACCTGCACCTCTAGAGATGTAATATATATCTCATCCAGTGCACCAAATGCCCTGATGGAAAATATGTGGAGAAACCAAACAACAACTACGCACCAGAATAAATGAACATTAAAAATCTATCAAAGACAAGAATACCCAGCTACCTGTGGGGGCACGCTTCTCACAGGACAATCACTCCCTCTCTGATCCTCAAAGGGAATTTACAACATATCTTTTGTAGACAAGCCTCCAAACTTCACTTCATCAACCTACTGGATACTAAAAATCATGGACTCAGTATAGACACTGGATTTATGATGCATTACAACCTGCCTGACATCTGATTCACCAGGTACCTGCCTGACCCAACCTCTCACATCTCTTCCCCCTACCTTTTCTCCCCTCCCCCTCTTCTCTGCCCCTTTTTCTTCCTGGTTTCCTACCATTTCCTTTTTATTAATGGCCTCTTTTTTACTTTGGTTATTACCAATGCAGTGTTTTTCCTTTGGCCTTTTTTGTCCCCTGTTTTTTTCACCCTCCCTTCTCTGCTTTACCTTTTGTTTTTCTAATTTCTACCCTTTTATATTTTCACTGACATCCTGCCACATGTTTAGCTTCTCTCATTCCTGCTTTCCTGATCTCCAACTATTCCCTTTTTCACAGACAGCCTCTTTTCAACCTTGTATTTTATCAATGTTGTCTCCTGCTGATATTTTTTCTCTTTCCCCTTGCTCTCTTCCCCCTCCCCTCTCCTGGGTTACCTTTTGTCTTGCTTATCTCTACCTATTTACCTTCTCACTGACATCCTACCACACTTTTAGCTTCTCTCATTCCTTAGAGTCTCAGACCAGCAGAGACTCCCTATGCCTGGTGAAGGGTGACTGGGCCCAAAAGCTTGCTAAGAACCTTTTTCTAACTACTCAGTTGGTCTAATAAAAGATGTCACATCGAACCAAAGAACCTTGCCTGACCTCATATAAAATCATGCATTTTGAAAATGTTCAGACAGACAGTTCCATCACTTGCAAGAGCACGGTAACTGAGCACACTTTTCTAGCTACATTTCAAGAAACTAGATGCTGAAAGTCAGGTGGAGACTTTGCCTACACACCATTTCACTTGGTAAATGACTGCAGTAGGTGTTTTGTGATGGAGGGAATAGCCATGGGAAAGAAGAGGTGTTAATTTTTTTTACACTTATGTGGGCTGGATGGACTACTGGGATTAGAACAGAATAGATGAGGGGTCTTTTTTTTTTTAGCTTTATTAAAACAGAGTAGTCAGAACACAAGGAAGAAACCCCAAAAATTCATCTTACTTGGACAGCAGGCCTATTTAATTTTTGGCTTTTTTACACAGAAGAAAAAGGCATTTTCCCTGTCAATCTCCTTTAGCAAAACGTGATGGGAATGCACAGAGCTTGGGAGAGGAGGTATATAAAAGCCAGTTTTTCCATTTTACAGTGGGTGCATCTACACAAGATGCTTAATGTGTAGTAGCCTAATAAAACTGCTTAGAAGCATGCCAGGCAAAAACCACGTTAATAGGCTACTGTGCAGTAGTATTAGGCTTCTTCTCAGTAAGCATCACAAAAAAAAATGCACCAGTGCTACTGCACAGTAACTGTAGTTACTGCTCATTTAGTTAGTATTTCATTAAGCAAGTACTAAACTAAATGCTCAGTAACTATTGCGAATTAATGAATATGTAGATGCACCCAGTTAGTATTTGTGATGGCAATATCTAGTCAGGAAGCACAATCTAAAGAGATGTAAAAGTAAAGAAATGAGTGCTTGGAGGACCTTTTAATGTTTTTCCCTTGACTTTATTGAGGCTTTGACCTGCTAAGTGCTTTGGGGAACTGGAATATAAATGTCTCTTGTTATAAACATCTTGGTTTTTGACCAAACTGCACCCAGGTACATTTTCATTTAACTGTACTTTTGCAGTAATGAGTATTGTATCCTGACTCTAACTAGGAATCTCATGTACTACTTTTCTGTAGATGACTACTTGGCTATTTTATATTAGTTCTGATTAGCAGAATCCATCCCTGAGTTACAAGCCTAAAAACATTACATTTTTAATGTGTGCTAACTTTATTTCCAGTTTTTAATCTAAATATGTTAAAAAAAGAAAAACAGTTAATAATACATGTAAAGAACAGGACGAGGATGGGAATAACATAAATGGGTTGAAGTTTAATAATACTGCATGTCCCGACAATCGAGCATGTGACTGTTGTGGCACCTCAAAGAAGTTTAAGATGTTGCAAGAGGCATGATGGGAACAAAAAAATGTTCCCCATGCTGCATATTTGTAGTGTGGACTCCAATTTTGATACCTGGAAATCCCAGTATAAAAAAAAGGCAGCTAGAAAAAAGCAGCTAGAGACAATATGCTAGAAAAAAGCCAGAACCAACCTGAGCTTGGGTCCTCCAAGGAGACAATCTAGTCCCTGGCTAGAGTGTCTCTATGCTTGCCACATGCCACTGCTGTTCCAGCATGCTGCCTCAGTATGCTGGAGGGAATAAAAGCAGGGCAAGCCAGGTAGCGGTGGCTTGGAGCTGGCTTTGTCCTGGGTTGCTCCAAACCCTGCCTGGCCAAGGCAAAGCAGCAGGACCAGGACCAGGACCAGGACCAGGCATGCACTGAGGCCAGTTGTACCCATGTCCTGGAGGCAGAGGCACGCAGGACTGTCCAGGCCAGCAGCAGAGACCATGGGCGATCCCGGTAAGGAGGGATGTGGGAAAATGTGAATGTTCCCTTTTAAAAGGGAAACCACAGGTTTCCCATTTGCAAACAGCTCTCTTCAGACTGGCAGAGTTTCAGCCTGCAAGAACTACTTGCAAACGGGTGAGAAACTAAGGGTCAGCCATGGAGCCCCCCTGGCCTGATGGCTTGTGTCGGCCCCGGAGTTGGGGACTGGGTGGGGCCAGGAGGACATGCTTCAACAGTTTGAAGTGGGCCACCGCAAGGAGCACACCTCCTGGGAGATAGCTGAGCAGATGGCAGAGTGGGGCCAGCAGAACACATGACAGTGCTCCCTGAAGGCCAACTGTTGTTTACTAGTTTTTCACAAAATCACTATGACCTGTCAGTGTGATAACAGCTGTGAAAAAGGCAAATGCAATCCTACAAATGTATCAGGTGAGAGATTTTCAGTAGGGACAGAGAAGTATTAATGCTGTTGTACAAGGCGCTGGTGAGAGCTCATATGGAAATCTATGTATAGTTTTGACTGCACATGTTCAAAAATGAAGGGTTCAAGCTGGAACAGTTGCAGAGAATGGTTTCTAAGACAACCAATGAATGGAGAGAAGACTAGAAGATGATTGCTTGTTTAGCATAACAAAAAGACTGAGAAAGGATATAACTGTTGTCCGTAAAGAATTGTTCAAGGTAATGGACAACATTGGTCCCAGAACAACTGGGTAAAAACTGGCCAAGGATAAATTTAAATTAGAAATTAAAAGAAGTTTCCTAGTGGTTAGACCAACTGGGTTCCAGAACAGCCTCTCGTTCAGGGCAATGAGGTCAAAAAACCTAACTGCTTTTAAGATGATGCTTACAAGTTTGCAAAAGGGATTAAATGACATGGTGCCTAGACTTGCTGACCCCTGCCAGGCATGTTAAGATTAACACATTTCTGATGCTATCTTGGTAACAGTATTGTAATTACTTGCACTGAAAAGGGAGCTGATAACAAATCTGTACGCTGAAAACAAACACATGTTGAAAAACAATCATAAAACAGAAATAGTACATGATTAGCAGTGTCACGGAAATCAACAGCCTCTAAGACAAGAGAGATTTATTTTGTTAATATTTTTAAGATAGCAATTTTTGTTTTACAGTGGCTAGTACAATATCCGGGTTCAAAATTAACCAAAGTAGGTGTAACTATCTGGCATTTTCTTGTCAATTTTGAAAGACAGTAAGAGTGTTACTGAATAGTTGGTGTGTGGATGAGAAAGAAAAAGCTTAGCTAGGAGTTATCACCTAGCTAATGCAATTTCAGTTCATTTACATTTCAGTCCTAACTTTATTTAAATTTCTAACATTAGCTACTTCACTCCTGTAAAAAATGTGGTTAAGGACCACCCAAGTCATGGCTCCAAGGTGCTACGTATTTTCCGAACAGGGTAGAGACCATCTAGTACTCTGTGAAGAGTTTATAGCATATATAGAAATTACAGGTAATGAGTACGAGAATCATCTCTAACCTAAATGAACAGCGATCAGGGGGAGGATGGTTGAAGGGGGTGGGTATAGTGGGGAATTCATTCTACAGGAAAACAAGGAAACTGGGTGTGCTGGGGGAGGGGGAAGGCAGGTCACTGGAATGAGGGGAGTAAGACCAAGTGCAAATTATTTGCAAGAATGGAGCAGCAGCTGGAGGGACATGGGGTGAGGCCAGAGCAAGACCAGTCAACATGGTAGGCATATTGCCAGTGTCTATTTGTTCCTACTGCTGCCACCAAGCTGGCTTTTAATCTTCTTTTGCCTGCAGTGTACAGGCTACATGGATTGAATTACTTTATCAGTCCCTGGGAATCCCTGGGTGCTTAACACTCTTCAAAAGTAAGCTACTTGTCTAGGTGCCTAGGTCTGGTCTCAGGAACTAACCAAGTTTGTTTGATTTTTTTAAAGCATCTTTTAAAAGTGAGTGAACAGGGGCAGCAAACAGGGAGTTTGCAAGCAGTTTGCTGGGAGCATGAGAAGGAAGGAGAGAAGGACGAGGAGCCAGGCACCAGATTCTGCTCAGGGAAGGGAAATAAGCCAGGACAGCCTGTGTGTTTGGCTTGCTGAGTGTTTGTTTGGTGGGCTGTGTGCGCTGAGCTGCTGGGAGTGCTGCTAGCTGAATGATTGCTGGCTGACTGCTGCCTGTGTCTGACAAAAGCTGTAACAAGGGGGCAGAGCCAGTCCAGGCTCAGGAAGGTATGAAAGGAGACTCCATGAGTGACCAGGGAACAGGGATAACAAGTAGAGCAGTTTGCAGGTCAGTTTGCCACCCCCGTTTTTAAAGGGGTGCCTTTAAAGCAAGTTCTTTCTTTAATTAAGAGTAACTAGCCTACATAGATTTAGCGTAAGTAGCTAGCACTCAGCAGTTAGACCAGTGCTTGAGCCCCTTTTTAAACTAGAGTCCAGAGTGTGGGGGAGTTCACTAGGCCAGCTTGACCAGAAACTCTCACCTTCCTTCACTGGAAGCTTTGTGAGAGGAAGCAGGTTAGCAGGGAAAAGGAAACCTTTCAGGACCAAGGAAGCAGCAAACAACCCAACTTACAGGGGAGTTTGCCAGGGAAGGTCTGCTTGACTGCCAGCTCTTCCTTTGCTTGCACCTGTGAGGTCCCTGTCCAGGCAGGACAGCCCACTGCGGAGGTTTCCACACAGATCCTAGTTTGGCATGGGGAAGACTTTGGGGCACGGTGTGGGTGGTGCTTGCAATGTGAGTGGTGCTTCCTGGCGGTGTCCCTCAGGGAGCGGGCAGGAAAGCTACAGGAGGAGGTGCCAAGGCTCCAAAGCATCCTTTACCATGAAGATTTCATCAATTTGATGGTGGAAGAGACCTCTAGCACTCTGGAGGAAGGTGGAACTACTCAACAGCTACTTTGCCTTAGTGTTCACAAAAAAAATTAAGCTACCAGACACCTAATAGGGATTATCGGATAAGGAAGGGGGCAAACCGAGGGAGGAGATAACGAAAGAGATGGTCAGAGATGGGCGACTGCTGCCTCTTGAGTCAGGGGCCATGTGCCCCCCCTAGCGAACAGTCAGCAACTGGGGTGGTGGGGGCTTCACCCCGTGGCCCTGCTCCCTGGCTGGCGCTCATCGGGGGGCACCAGCGCTCCTGCCTGCCCCCCCGCCCATCGCCTAAGTGGTGAGCATGGCTTGTCAGGGTGTGCACCAGTGCTCTCAGGAGGTGCACGTTGTTGTATATGAATCTTGTAAGGTTAAAGCAAGGCTGTGTAATACTAAAAGTGAGGACATTTCTTTGTCCTTTCGCCTCTATTTCATAAAAGCAGACACAGCACTTAACGAGGTGGCATGGAGAGAAAAAGAGTACTGTGTAAAGGTTCCTGTGTGAAAGTTACTGATAAGATATGAAACTAGCTGAATCCAGTCAACAAAGGAGTCTCATCAACAGGAGAACCTTGAAAGTCTGGCATGATTTGTTTTTGTTAGATAAAAAACATCTTGAGACAAAATATAGGAGGCATGTAATTCACGAGAGTTAAACTTCAGTGTTCACACCCACAGTGCCACTTGATTGGACAGAATAGTGATTTAGTTAATAGACGATTGAGTATTTTTATGAGCACAAGCTAATCGCAAACTAACGCTTACGCACTTTGAAAGTATAAAAAAGTATTATAACTAGTAGGCGAGGTCCCTCTCTGTAGAGGCACCTTGCTCAAGCGAATAAAGATTCTGTATTTGACTTTAAATGCTTGCTCTGCGTGATCATGGCCCCAGCCTAGAGCGAACTGCACGCGACTTTAAGAGCGTAATTCGTAACAACATGCAGCCCCATGCACCCCCTATGGTCAGAGAGCTTTTGTTGGGTCTGAATGAATTCAAGTCAGCAGGGCCAAATGAGCTTCATCCCAGGGTCCTAAAGGAACTGGCAGAGGAGATCTCAGAACCCTTGGCAGTGATCTTCATGGAGTTGTGGGAGATGGGTGAGGTACCAGAGAATGGGAAAAGGGCTGGTGTAGTACCCTCTCCTTAAAAGAGGCAAGAAGGAGGATCTGGGGAACTACAGACTGGTTAGCCTCATGTCAATACCTAGGAAGTTACTGGATCATATCCTAAGGAAGGCCATTTGCAACCATCTGGAGGAGGAAAGGCTGATCACAAGCAGCCAGCATAGATTCATCAAGTCAAAAACAAAACATCTCAAACAAACCTGATCTCCTCCTTTGACAAAGTAATTACTTGAGTGGATGAGGGAATGCTGTGACTATAGTGAATCTGGACTTCTTGAGCAAGTTCTGTGAGCCAGCTGTATGGCCTTGTTGCAAAGAAGACCAATGGCATACCAGGCTGCATTAGTAGGAGTGTTGCCAGCAGATCAAGGGAAGTGATTATTGCCCTCTATTTAGTACTGGTGAGACCACATCTGGAGTACTGTGTCCAGTTTTGGGCCTCCCACTATAAAAAAAAAGGTGTGGACTAATTGGAGAGAGTCCAGTGGAAGGGGTCTGGGACACATGACTTCTGAGGAGACACTGAAGGAAACTGGACTTATTTAGCCTGCAGAAGAGAAGGCTATGGGAGATTTAATATCAGCCTTTGACTACCTTAAGGGTGGTTACAAAGAGGATGGAGCTAGACTATTGTCAGTGGTGGTAGATGACAACAAGGAACAATGGGCTCAAGTTGTAGCAAGGGAAGCTTAGGTTAAATATTAGGAAAAACTCTCTTGAAGAAGGTAGTAAAACACTGAAACAGGCTACCCAGCGAGGTTGTGGAATCTTCATCCTTAGAGCTTTTTAAAACCTAGCTAGATAAAGCCTTGGATGGCCTCTTGAGGTCGCTTCCAACCCTAGTTTCCTATGATTCCTGATGCATTTTATTTAAAGCTCATTGAAATCAATGGATAGGCTCATGCAAACTTCATCAGTCTTTGGATCAGACCTAAGGAGCCTTTCCCAGGATCAGGTGAAGTGCAAGTATATACTGTCCTGCTTCCAGGCCTGCTGTAGAATCTCAGTCTGGGCCTAGAGCACTGCTTCTGTTGTAAAATGAGGATCTTTTCAGCACAGATGCATCTGTATTCCATGATACTATGTAGTGAATATAAATAAGGGACTAAAATGATGCTACTGGGTAACATGGAGTCGAACATAAAACTTCTGTAACAACTTATGAGCTGCTACCTCCTTCCATTCATTTTTACTCTACAGCAGCGGTTTCCAAACTCTGATAGATTGCGCACCACCAATTTAAAATGATACAACCTTAAGTACCACCAGCAAATTTTTCAGTTCAACCTGCTCTACTGGTTTGTTTTCCCTTTTTTTTAGTAAAAAAAAAATATAGAAAGGATGGGAGCTATGATTTTCACTCGTTAATCTGTAGCCTGCAGGAAACAACCAAGAGGTTTTGCTTTCTACAGATGGTTGTTAAGGGATTTTGCATTCTTTGATTGCTTCTGAAGTGCACCAATTCCAAATCTGTTTTTCTCTGAGAGCCATTCATCCTCATATCTAAAACTAAAGGTGGGGTGCATTAGGGAAACTTGCCCTTTGTCCATAAAGCTACTTTATCATTCTGCTTTTCTTGCAGAACCCAGAAAGCCCTTTTGTTCTTAACAATGGCTGACTTTGCTATTTCTGCAACAGGGTTTACAATGACAGTAACTTTCTTATAGTCTGCTGCTCCAGTCACTACAGACTTGCTGAGACTTCCACTACAGTAGCCTAAAGCTGAGATTCACACTTTAGTGTGATGCGAAAATCGCGGTTCGTTTCTTTTGGAGGCTCGCGAATAATAATTTCTCAGGCACACACTATTAGCAAAACAAAAGGTGTATTTGCATATAGGGTCAGAGCAGAGACAGAGAATCTCAGATTACTCTGCCCCCGAGGAAACCAGCAGTCGGCTCTCTCCTGGGCACGTGTGCCGAAACAGGAACTCTTACAACTTACTTCCGGTTCATACAAACTTATATGTAAATATGTCACTTCATACGTCGCATGTGCATTATAATTAACTACTTAAGTATGCGGGGCGGATAGGCATATATGCATCAGCTAATTACGCACGCTCAGAAAAAGCTCCTAGGTCACCAAAAGTTGAAATCCTTCTCTCTTTCAAGGACACAGTCAGTTGAATTACAGCTTCTGTAATTTACATGAGAAAAGCAGAGGGAGGCTGAAGGTATGTGTGATTTAGTATAGGAAAAAGATAGTAAATTAGCCAAGAGAGAAAGGGAGTGATATTTTAGCACAAAGGGTCCTTGGTAGTGTTCCTGCTTACCAGGTACGGGATGCAAACTGTGCAGTTCTAACAACACTCTATTCATTATGGATTCCTAATAATATTTCTAACAAGTGGATGTGTTAGATAACCCTTTTTGATGTTCTGGCACTGTTTAAACCAGCAGAGACTTGACATGCATACAAACTGTCAGGTACTGAAGAATGGAAAGATGATAAGAATTACTATATGTCCTTGTGGATTTCCTGACTGTGTGGTAGCTCTTGATGATAATATTGCAACTGACTACATTTAAAAATGTGTATTTTGTAATTGTATCACTTGTAATGCATTGCATCCACTGAGCTCAAGGAAGGGGATTTTTAGGAACACAGGAATAGAGGGGCTTCCTGGACCACTGAGTCCTGTCCCCTGCAATTGTAGGCAGTTGTTTGCCCAAGGAATCCCCCAAAATGCCATTTCAAACCCTCATACATGATGACAAGGCACAATAGCAGAAAGCCCAAAAGCATCCCTCAACATGACATAGGTAGAAACAGGGGAGACCAGAGCACTGTCAAACCTTCGCTACAGCAGTGACAGGGAAGCAGTTGGTTAATATAGGCTTACAGGATTCTTGGAAAAGGACTGTGCCTCACACTCCAATGAAAGGCAAACCACCCCATGGTCTGTGGCAATCTGGCTTGGGTATAAAATTTCTTCCTGACTTCATATCTGGTGAGTCATCTGATTCTGAGTGGAAGAGCAAGATCCTGTAGCCAGAATCATCTGAGTTTTCTAAGCACTGGTGGGAGCATTGGTTCACTCAAGTGAAAAACTCCTAGCAATAGCTGTGGCCAATTCCCCAGTGTTTCAGAGGAAAAGGAAAAACTCAGCAGAAGCCAGTAACATACACATGGCAGGAAAACAATTCCTTCTTGGTTCCTATAGGGAACCAAGCAAAAGACCTAGAGCCCGGGATTACTGGATGTAATCCAATGTAATCCACACTACAAGAGATCTACCATCACAAACCAGGGACCACAAGATACCCACTGTCTGTGGAGTGAAAATACTGTCCTATACTACTGCCCATTTGATAAATGTACTGAGTTCACTCTTGAAGAGAGGTGTGTCTTCTAGAGGTGGACTGATACATTGGTCCAATATTGGATTGGCACTGATATAAAGAAAATTGTCCGTTCTGGAAATCAGCCCCATGCAGCCAATAATTTAGCTGACAAATGCCTGTGCATGCGCACAGCTGCAATGCAGTTGTATCTTGCAGTTTGGAGATCTGGGTGCAGTTGGTAAGTGTGTTGTGGTGGAAGGGGAGGGAAAGGCTGTGTGGGGGGGAAGATGAATGCCCCCCGTGGTGAGGGAGGGAGCAGGGCAGGGGCTGGGGCAGACATGGGATGGAGCCAAGGCTTGTCCAGAGAGCACAGGGGTGTGGGTGGCGTGTGTCTCCTGGATCTGTGCGGGGCAGGGCAGGCAGGCTGCAGCTGCTGGCTGGAGCCAGAGCTGTTCCAGGCTCTTCTTATAGTTTCATAGTTTCTAGGGTCGGAAGAGACCTGAGTAGATCATCTAGTCCAACCCCCTGCCATGGCAGGAAAGAGTACTGAGGTCAAACGACCCCAGCAAGGTGATTGTCTAGCCTTGTCTTAAAGACCCCCAGGGTAGGAGCCAGCAACACTTCTCTTGGAAGTTGGTTCCAAATCCTAGCCGCCCTGACAGTGAAGTAGCGCCTCCTGATATCTAGCCTAAATCCACCCTCTGCCAGCTTGTGACCATTATTCCTGGTCACTCCTGGCAGTGCTCGGGGGAACAGGGACTTCCCCAGTGCCTGCTGGTCCCCCCTGACTAGTTTGTAACAGGCCACTAGATCCCCCCTCAGCCTTCTCTTGTGGAGGCTGAACAGGTTCAGGTCCCGTAGCCTCTCCTCATAAGGCCTACCCTGCTGCCCCCTGATCATGCAAGTGGCCCTCCTCTGGATCCTCTCCACGTTGTCCATGTCCCTCTTGAAGTGCGGTGCCCAGAACTGGACACAGTACTCCAGCTGTGGCTTGACCAGTGCCGCATAGAGGGGGAGGATCACCTCCTTGGACCTGCATGAGATGCATCTGTGGATGCATGACAAGGTGTGGTTGGCCTTCCTAACTGCATCCCCACACTGCCGGCCCATGTTCTTCTTGGCATCAGTGATGACTCCAAGATCCTTTTCTTCCTCTGTAATGACAAGAATGGAGTTCCCCAGCCTGTAGGTATGGTGCCGGTTGTTCCTCCCCAGGTGCATCACCTTGCACTTTTCAGTGTTGAATCTCATCCTATTCTCCTCCGTCCACACTTGTAACCTGTCTAGGTCTGATTGTAGCCTATTCCTTCCTTCTAACGTACCCACATCGCCCCACATCTTAGTGTCATCAGCAAATTTGAACAGGGTGCTTTTTACCCCCTCGTCCAAGTCACTGATGAAGATGTTGAACAATGCATGCCTGAGGACCGAGCCCTGCGGAAACCCACTGCCCACATCCCTCCAGGTCGAAAATGACCCATCCACTACCACTCTCTCGGTGCAGCCCTCCAGCCAGTTGGCGACCCAATTGACTGTGTGGGTGTCGACACCACAGTCCCCCAGTTTCTTAATGAGAACAGGGTGAGCGACAGTGTTGAAGGCCCTCCGAAAGTCCAGCAAGACCATGTCCACTGCTACCCCTGCATGTAATGATTTGGTGATCTGATCATAGAAGGCCACCAGGTTGGTCTGACAGGACCTGCCGGTAATGAACCCGTGTTAGTTGCCCCTAAGCATGATCTCCTCTGCTGGTCCCTCTTGTTGGGGGCTGGGCTTGGGGAGGGTGGCAGCAGGTCTGGGAAGGGGATTTGAGGGGAGCTATAGTGAAATTTGGGGTGGCTTCAGCGCCCTGCCCCATAGCCTCTTCCCAGTGCTGCCACTGCCTGCCCTGAGCCCAGCACAGCCCTGGCTCCAGCTGGCAGCTGCAGCCCACACTCCCCCACCCTGCAGATCCAGGGGGGCACCCCCTTGCCCTCCCAGAGCATGCACAGTGGTAGGAGCCACCCCCCCCCGGGTGCCCCTTGGACGAGTTGTGCCTCTGTCCCATGCCCTGCCCTACCCAGCTGGGCAGCGTCTGCCCCAGAGTTTGCCTCACTCCCTCCCTCACCACAAGGGGGTTGATCTGTGCCCCACATGCCCCTTCCCTCCCCGCTCCCCTTCCACCACAATGGACTTACCAGCTGCTTGTAGCTGTATTGGAAATTGGATCCGTATTGGCTGATATGCCTCCTTAAAAATTGGCTATCAGTATTGGCCCCCCAAAATTTCTATCGGTGCACCGCTAGTGTTCTCCTCACCACCACTACTTGATTATGGAAGCCATTCTAAAACTTCACCCCTTCGTATCCATTCTAGATTTGTTCACAGCTTGTTTGTAGCCATTTGGGCTTGGGACAGAAGTTACACATAAATCAGTTTAAGTCATCAGAAACTGGTATAAACTAGGGCTGTGCAAGGCCTCGGGCAGAGCTTCGGATCTGAAGAAGCTTCGGACACTTCGGGGTCAGAAGCAGCACATCCAGGTCGAAGTGCTGCCTTGTTTGGCTTCCTGAAGCAGTTTGGAGCCACCTCCGAGATACGGCCATAGGGTATAATGGGGAAACAATAAAATATCTATACCTTTGTTGTTTTTTGTCCGATATGGATAAAGTTTTCAGGCAGGAGTAGTAGCCTATGTGGAGACCACAAAGTCTGCCAAGTTTCAGGAAGATCGGTGCAGGGGTTCTGGGGCAACTGTACCCCACATTCTTGAAAGCAAAACTGCTGTCACGTCTATGTGTTACAACACAGGGGAGTCAAAACTGCAGGACTGGTAGCTCTTACTGAGGCCACAAAGCCTGCCAGGTTTCAAGAAGATTGGTGCATGGGTTTGGGAGGAACTGCCCTGCAAGCTGCGGACAAGCAAAACTCATGCCATTCAGGGACCAGGGACTCCGGGACTAGCTCAATACATAGGACCTAGCTACTACATAATGACTTAACGAGCATCAATTAGCACCTATAAAACCAGGCTAAGGAGAGGAAAGAATCAATACAGATAATCAACTGCCCCAAAACAGTCACAGTCTTGGCACAGTTTTGCCTGTCAGCAGCTAGGGGTGCAGGGCCCCAGAACCCCCCTGCACCAATCTCCTCCACAGCTGGCAGGCTTTGTGGCCTCAGTAGGGGCCACCATCCCTGCAACTGTCACCCCACTGCGCCATAACACACGCTCTGTCACCCATGGCATGAGTTTTGCTTGTCAGCTGCTTGAGGGGCAGTTCCCCCCAAACCCCTTTACTGAACTCCTTGAAACTTGGCAGGCTTTGTGGCCTCGGTAAGAGGTACCAGCCCTGCAGTTTTGACCCCCCTGTGGTGTAACACATAGCTGTAACAAGAGTTTGGCTTTCAAGAATTTGGGGTACAGTTCCCCTCAAACTCCTCCACCGATCTTCTTGAAACTTGGCAGGTTTCATGCTATCAGCAGAGGCTACCATCCATGAAAGTTTCATTCAAATCAGACAAAAAACAACAAAGTTATAGATATTTCATTGATTCCTCCATTATACCCTATGGCCAGATCTCTGAGGGGGCACCAAAGCTTCGGAGCTGCTTCGGCTGGATGAAGGCAGAAACCTCATCTGGAGCTCCAGATCAGATCATGGCCATCTGAAGTAGTCAGATCCGAAGCCAGATTGGATCGCTGCCGACTCGCACAGGCCTAGTATAAACCTGTAACAGAACAGAAGCTCAGTGAACATAAATGGCTGCAACTGGTTTAAGATAAACCTGGTTGAATGTAGTATCAGACTTAAGTGATTTGGGCCAAATTGGTTTATGGAACTTCTGTCCTAGACCCCTTCCTGTTCCAAGTTAAATCAGGGTCCCCCAGCATTTTGCAGCCCTGGGCAGTGCTGTGCTGTCTGGTCCAGAGAGCAGAGCCGGTTCTGCCCCTCTGCTCCCTAGCTGAAGCACTGAAGGCTAGCTGACAAGGGGGGAAGGGCAAGCCCAGCTGGGGATGCAGCCCAGTGTGGGTGGGCGGGTGGGGGGGAATGCCCCCCCAGGCAAACTCCAGCTGGGAACTGGGGCCAGGGAAGGGGGTGAAACACCCCTTCCCATGCTCAACCTTACTGCTGGCTGTGACTGTGGACTATAAATCCCAGAGGCACCTGGAAGCAGGAAGAGGAAGTGATGAACAACCCTGCAGAGTTCTGCTGCTGTAAGTCTGGACTGCAAATCCCAGAGGCACCTGGAAGCAGGAAGAGGAAGTGATGAACAACCCTGCGGAGTTCTGCTGCTGTGAGTCTGGACTGCAAATCCCAGAGACCTTGGGGGTAGCAGGAAGAGGAAGTGAACATACAGCCAGAGAGCCATGCTCTAGCACCCCTGGTTTTTGGCCTGAGTCACTGCAGGCATGTGGGTGCATTTCCAGAGTCAAAGGTAAATGTCTGTTCAGTGGCAACATGTAGAGGGTGCAGGTGCATGCCCTGACAGGTCGCGCTCCCTGCTTCAGTGACAGGCAGGATGGGCAGGTGGGAGTACCAGCGACCCACCCTGTGAGCACTGGCCTGGGAGTGGGAGTGCTGGATGAAGCGCCATGGCCACTTCCAGGAGTGCCGCGGCCACTTTCCGATTGGTGTGATTGGTCACTGGGGACCTCCCCTCCCCTCCCCTCAGTGAGACTGGCCAGTGGAGACTCCTTCCCCCCGGCTCTGATTGGCGGGATTGGTCACGGGAGGTCTCTACCCCCCCAGTTGCTGACTGGTCCCTGGGGGGTGGCACTTGCCCCCCTGACTAAGGTGGCACCAGTTGCCCAGGTGTCTGTTCACTTCTGTTTCAATTTAATCTGTGCATCTTAGACTAACCTGCAAGGACTGAATTGATTCAGCCTCAGGCTTTTTGGCTGCCTGTACCTAGCCTTGATCTTGTGCCAAAGTCCTTTTCAGTCTAACAAGCTCTTCTCCCTTGTGAATATTCACTGTGTAAATAGATATGTAAAAAAGTAATATTTCCTTCCAATCTCTGCTTTGTTAAGGTAAGCAAGTCAAGCTCCTTAACTTTTTTTCATTAGACAACTTCTACAATCCATTCATCCCTTAGGGTGTCAGTTGTAGTTTAAGCCTTACCAAAGTATTAGCACCTCCTTTTTATCAAATATACCCCACTAAATGCACCCTACAGGTTCCATTAGCATTTTTTTCCACAGCTGCATCATGCTGGTTACTGCGGTCATTCTAAATACCTAGGTCCCTCTCTTCTTCAGTCATCTTCAGTTTGTCTCCTGCCATCTTACTGCAGAAATCCTTGTTGTTTGTTCCTAAATGCATTAATTTGCACTTCATACCATATCTAGTGCTGTGTTCCACACTGTTATCTAAATCTTCCTTTATAATAAACAGATCCTCATCTGTACTGGTAATACCCCTAAGGTTAGGGTCATCTACAAAGGTTGTGGGAATGCTTCTAGTCTGAGTACCAAGGTTGCTAATAAAAATGTTAAACAGGGCCCGAGGAGCATCACTAGTAACCAGCCCCTAGTTAGCTAACCCCTTTTTAGCATAGTCTTCTGTAGTCTTTCTTTGTGCCTGCTCTTTATGATTGTAGCACTGCTTCCTGACCTCTCCAGTTTGGCTAATAATTTTTCCATGAGGCATTGTATCAAAAGCTTTGCCTAAATCTAGATAAATTAAGACCACTGCATTGCCCTTGTCCAGGAAGTCTATTACCTTATCAGAGAAGTGCATTCATGTAGACTGACAAGAACTTTCTTGGATAAACTAATTGTATGCTTTGTCCCATTTTCCATTTACTTCATATTTTTTAGGTTTTTTTTCAACAGTAGATATTCTGAGACCTTTAATTCTATTTTAATCAAAATTATAGGGGTTGTAATTGTCTGGGTCATGCTTTCCCCCTTTTGAAAGACAGCACTGCATTTGCTATTTTCTTTGTACTTGCCTTTATTTAAATTTTTGTTTTCTTTTGGGGGTGGGGTTACTTCATACTATCCAGAGATGCGGGTTTTCTGGAAAATTTTGAATTGGAAAAATTTTGAATGCCTTAAATAGGCACATGGGATGCCCATGCCTGCTATGGGACAGGGAAATCTGGGTGAGGGGGATCCCCTACCCTCCATCAGTGCTGACCTCGTGAAGGAACACCTTGAGAAGCTGGATACCTTCAAGTCAGCTGGCCCTGACAACCTGCCCCCAGGGTACTCAAGGAGCTGGTAAGCATCATAGCACAGCCCCTGGCACGGATCTTTGAAAACTCCTGGCACTCTGGTGTAGTGCCCGAAGACTGGAAGAAAGCCAACGTGGTGCCGATCTTCAAGAAAGGGAGGAGAGTGGATCCGGCTAACTACAGGCCCATTAGCCTGACTTCTATCCTGGGGAAGATCTTAGAAAAGTTTATTAAGGAGGCCATCCTTGAGGGACTGGCCCAGGCTAACATCCTAAGGGATAGCCAGCACGGGTTTGTTGCGGGTAGGTCTTGTTTGACCAATCTCATTTTCTTCTATGACCAGGTGACCTATCACCTGGACAAGGGAGAAGAGATTGATGTCATATATCTTGACTTCAAAAAAGCTTTTGATCTGGTATCCCATGATCACCTCTTGGCCAAACTGCCCAGTTGTGGCCTTGGCTCCACCATGATCCGCTGGCTGGGAAATTGGCTCTGTGGTCGGACCCAGAGGGTTGTAATCGATGGCAGTCACTCATTGTGGTGCCCTGTGACCAGTGGGGTCCCTCAAGGCTCTGTCCTGGGACCCATACTGTTCAACACCTTCATTAACGATGTGGACATTGGAGTCAGGAGTGGACTGGCCAAGTTCGCCGATGACACCAAACTTTGGGGCAAAGCATCCACGCCAGAAGATAGGCGGGTGATCCAGGCTGACCTGGACAAGCTCAGCAAATGGACAGACGAGAACCTGATGGTGTTTAACACCAAAAAATGCAAGGTTCTCCACCTTGGGAGGAAAAACCTGCAGCACCCTTATAGGCTCGGCAGTGCTATGTTGGATAGCACTACAGAAGAAAGAGACTTGGGGGTCATCATTGACCACAAGATGAACATAAGCCTGCAATGCGATGCTGCGGCTAGTAAAGCGACCAAAACACTGGCTTGCATCCATAGATGCTTCTCGAGCGAATCCTGGGATGTCATTCTCCCCTTGTGCTCAGCCTTGGTGAGACCGCAGCTGGAGTACTGTGTCCAGTTTTGGGCTCCACAATTCAAAAAGGATGTGGAGAAGCTTGAGAGAGTCCAGAGGAGAGCCACGTGCATGATCAGAGGTCAGGAAAACAGATCTTACAATGACAGGCTGAGAGCCATGGGACTCTTTAGCCTGGAAAAGCACAGGCTCAGGGGTGATCTGATGGCCACCTATAAGTTTATCAAGGGTGACCACCAGGATCTGGGGGAACGTTTGTTCACCAGAGCGCCCCAAGGGATGACGAGGTCGAACGGTCACAAACTCCTGCAAGACCGTTTCAGGCTGGACATAAGGAAGAATTTCTTTACTGTCCGAGCCCCCAAGGTCTGGAACAGTCTGCCAGCGGAGGTGGTTCAAGCACCTACATTGAACACCTTCAAGAGTAAATTGGATGCTTATCTTGCTGGGATCCTATGACCCCAGCTGACTTCCTGCCCTTTGGGCAGGGGGCTGGACTCGATGATCTCCCGAGGTCCCTTCCAGCCCTAATGTCTATGAAATCTATGATCTGATTTAGTGTGTTTATTTGACTTATATTTAGTAAACAAAACTAAAAAAAAAAGTGCCCCCATGTTAATGTCATGTCCCAATAGCCACAAGTATTTGAACTGAAATATTTCATTAGGAAAAAAAAATTAAATACAGCACACTTAATGTGGTTTAAATGTTATATTAAAACAACTTCAAAGCTTTATGTGGAAAGAAATTATTTTTATTGGAATACTTGTACAAATGTAAAGGCAATACACAATAGCATGTACTTCCCTTACATTGCTTGTTTAAATTTAAGAAAAGAATGAAGGCACTGAAAACTGTTGACACACTAATTTTAATGTTCCCAAAGTACTGTGCATGACATGCTGTGCTTGTCCACTCATCTACTTCAACAGTTTAACTTTCTTCCTTACTGAGGTCATTGCGGCACCTCCAGTGTCACTGTCACTATGTGTAGAAACACTACTTATTAGATCCATTTCAGAATCAGATTGAGAACTCCTTAAACCACATTCTGTTTTGCTAAAGGATGGTTTTACCAATGAGTCTATGGGCAAGGGCAACTTATCATCACACTGCATCGTCTTCACTAATTGTGCTTCTGACTGATTCTCCAGAAGCAAGAGATTCTGAGAAAAAGAAACAAGCTTAGTGGTACATTCATTTGGTTTTGATTTGGCCTGCACAGCCAATTAGGTGAATTTATAACTGGATTTTGGTTTGGATTATTATGTGAGTGTATTTACCCTCCTGTTTACAAATCAATAAAACATATATGCACTCTCTCACACACTTCCTAGGGATAATCACCTGAAAAACATTAATTACAACTTTGAAACTGCCAAGATTGCCTAATATTGTATTGGCATACATTCATTGTTACTAATGAATTTTATGAAACAATGAATTTTTAGAAATGGAAAATTTTCCATGGAAAAATAAAGCACTGGAAAAATTTCCACCCCACATCTCTGATACCATCCCCTAAACAAGTACAGTGCCAGTTCTTCTAGTGACAAGTTTAGTAAGCAGCACTGTGGCAAGAGAGAGGATGCTTATTCTATTGCAAGCAAAGAACACCGGCTTCTCTGACCTTGTCAAAATCTGAAGAATATGCAGGCTCCATAAAAAATAGCTCAAATGCCAAACAATTAGGACAGCAGAATTCCTGTGGGAGTTCAAAGATGGTTTAGAGGAGATTCTAAGAAAGCTCAAAGAGTGAAGAGGTGCAGCAAGTTATTAACTGAACAGTAGGTAAGAAGATCTGAGAGGAAAACAGAGTTGGAGTTCAAAAATGCTTAACCTAGGAAAAGGGCAAGGGAGGAAATGAGAAAAAAAGAACAGGGATTGGCTCAGTGTAAAATTAGGTTAGCCTATTTCAGACTAGAAGGGAGAGTTCCTAGAAGCAACGAGTAAAGTTTCCGCATATTAGTTGAAAAGCTGGTGTGCCAGCTCCATACCAATTACTGAAGTATTATACAAGGAGATGCCTTCAAGAAGACACAAAGGCTGCGGAGTTGGTAAGATGACCAGGATTGGTGATGAAGCTCACTCAGATTTCACCTGCCATGGTTTTCAGTTATAGTCCTCATGGGGGGTAAAGTTTAGGAATGAGAGTTGAAGCAACTGAAGAGAAAGATGTGAAAATATTTAGGACCTACTAATGCTAGGCAATCTTACAAAAACATTCTTAACAGTTCAGTTGAAATCATGGGTATTTGGTACCTCTTGAGTTGGGGGGGCACATGCCCCCACTGACACCAGTCAACGACTGGGGGCTGGAGGGGTGGGGGGGTCCCCCGGCGGCCAATCACGCAGCCAATTTCACTCATCATAAAAGTGGCCTGTGCCACTTCCAGAAGTGGTATGGCTGCTTTTGCTGGTGGCCCCACTCAGCGCTCAAAGCAGGGGCACTGGTGCTCCCATCTGGCCCCCTGCCCACCAGCTAAACAGGGAGCATGGCCAGACAGGGGGTGCACTGGCACTCTCGGGGGTGCACGTGCACCCCTTACGTGTCACCCCTAGTTGAAATAGTGATGGGCCTAATGCAGAAAAAGCCCTGAGCATGTCTGTGTTTAACCAACATGTTAAACCTTCTGGGAAGCTGATATCAGAAAAAGAAGCCAGCCGTGGACACTAACATCTCTTCCAAACCCTCATCAGCTTGTTGCTGGTGACAGGTGCACATGCACTTTCAGGTGGATGGTGGGGAAGCCACAAAGGCCCTGATTCTTCTTGTGGCACTGCAGCCCCTTCCCCTTTCTTTTCCCCACTTTCTGCATCAA
Organism: Crocodylus siamensis; assembly: GCF_052110815.1. Taxonomy (NCBI): domain Eukaryota; kingdom Metazoa; phylum Chordata; order Crocodylia; family Crocodylidae; genus Crocodylus; species Crocodylus siamensis. The sequence goes on along the minus strand of NC_143397.1, from coordinate 110,528,630 downwards.
GATGTGTGGGCCAAGCAAAATGCCTTTGCATGCCAGGTTCTGGCACATTGCTTGGGGTTGCAGACCTCTGGGCTAGTGACTTGATACTGGAAACTAAACTAGTACTGACATGATACTTTTGTCTTGAGCATTGCATGTATCATGAATGAATACTCTTGAACTACCTTAAATCCAGAGAAATGAGTTTTGTAGGAAGATGTGCATGAATAATACGTCACAACCAATGATAGCCCATAGGTTGTAAGTTTTAGCCTGGGGGCTGTAGGCTGCAAATCTCCACCTTCCTGGAGAGCTCAAGCCACATGTGCCTACCACCCCAGCAGATTCCCAAGCTCTTTGCAGCACAGGTAAGCACAAGCATGAAAGCACAACAGGAAAGAGGAGGCTGCTGTGGAGGAGATGAGCCACTCAGCACAGCTGTGTGCTGCCTGAACCCGTGTTGCCCTGGGCTGGGTCAGACCTTCTACAGCTGTGTTGCACAAAGGCAGTTCGTTTCTTTGGAGGCGCGCAGAGATCACAGACACACATACATTAAACGGCACAATGGTGGTATTTGTTTGCAAACAAAGGTCAGAGCAGAGTCAGGTACTCAGATTACTCTGACCAAGCATTGGTGTTTGCAAGCGAAATTTATCTTCTCTGTCCTGGGCACGTGTGCAGAAACAGGAACTCTTACAGCTTACTTCCGTTTCATACAAGCATACATGTAAGTTACATCACTACATACATCGCATGTATAGTATAATTAACTACTTAAGTATGCAGGGCGGAGAGGTAAATATGCATCAGCTAATTAAGCATGCTCAGAAACTACAACAGGTCACCAAAAGTTTACTTCCCCCCCCCCCTTTTGTTGGTGTCACTGGGCATAACCCTGGGTAACTCAGAGGGATGGAAGACCACGAGTGTCGAGGAAGTCCTTCTGCTCCAGGCTCAGATGAGCCAAAGCCCCCCCTTCCCCAACCTTTGCAACCCTTTCTTTGGCGCCTGCAATCTCCTGTCCTTCTGGATAGCAGGCGAGCTAAAACTGTTATCTGTGGAATGCAAGGGCACCGCTCGGAGAGAGAAAGGAGGAGGGAAAAGGGAGAAAGAGGAGGGCCAGCTGGTGGAAAATCACTGACAGTGAAACTGACCGAGGTATAAAGATCTCGCTGTTGCAGGGTTAGGTGTGCAGGATTTGAGACAATACAGTCTCCCTGGGCCTTTTACTTGAGCTCAAATAAACTTTGTCTGCTTCTCCCCCAGTGTGTTTATTTGGCGCGACGCACACCGGGCAACGAACCCAATTTTTGCCTCCCTCGGGCACCTTGTGCCGGCAAAAGTTTTGGCGCCCAACGTGGGGCTCGAGGCTAACATTTTGCCTTGCCCAGATCCCTTCTGGGGTCGACGACTTGCGGCAACAACTGACGCCCAGTGCACACCGGTGGTTTCATCGGGGGCCTCGGCAGAGACGTGGTTTGATCGACCCCGGAGGGCACAACGGTGCAACGCGCTCTAATAGTGGAGAAGCGATCGTGGGCGACGGTGTGAAACCGGTCCCTCGGATAAGGTAGGATAGCTCAGCAGTCTGAGCATTGTCTGTTAAGACCTGGGGACGCCCAGTGTCTCCCTGTAGGACCTGGGGATGCGCAGTGTCTCCCTAGAGTATGGGCAGGGACAGAGTATGGTTGGCAGGGTACGGTGTACACCCATAGAATGCATTCTGACTAATTGGAAACTGTTTAAGTTAGATCTAATGACTAAAAATGATCTTAAAAGGTTCTGTACAGTGAAATGGCCTCAATATCAACTGGAGGATCAGGAAATGTGGCCTCCGGAAGGGTCAATTAACTACAATACTATTCTCCAATTACTCCTGTTTTGTCAGCGGACGGGTAAATGGAATGAACATTTATATGCACAATTGTTTATGGCTTTATGGAACAAGACAGATATTTTGCAGAAGTGTAATTTGACTCCGACAGGATCAGTAGTTGTTAGTGCTGAGTCTCAGCATTCCCCCGCCATTACTGTAATGCCAGAGTCGGTGTCCCCTTCGGCTTTAACACCTCCACCATATAAAGGTCAGATGCCCCCAGTCCCAGAGATCCCTCCCTCAGTGGGATTTTATCCTTTACTTACTGAAACTGTAATAGCCTGGCCTGGGGCAGATGGGCGTGCAGCCCAGACCATGCAAGTATACACCCATGTACCTTTTAACCCGGTGGACCTGGCGGCTTTTAAAGCACAGGCTGGAGAATTTTCAACTAGCCCGAGTAAGTTTATCTCTGTCTTTGAGGGATGTTTAGCTAGTCACAAGCCTGACTGGGACGATTGTAATATCCTTATGCGAACCTTATTATCTGAAGTAGAGCGGAACCAAGTTATTTCCAAAGCCAGGGAGGAAGCACAGTGGAGGCATGAAAGGGATCCTGTCAATGTTCCTGTTCCAGCAGATGTGGTTCCCCTAGCAGACCCTAGATGGGACCCTAACAATCCTGTGGATCATACCCATCTTACCTCTTACAAAGAACTACTTATGCATGGGCTCAGGCACTCGGCTGTCCGACATAATAATTGGGCAAAGCCGTATGAAATAGTATAGGAGCTGAAGGAAAGTCCCGTTGCATTCCTACAGCGCATCCGAGATGCCATTCGGCAAAATACCAGTGCAGACCCTGATGATCAGGCGATGGAGGCAATTATAAAGGGTATTTTTACCAGCCGTGCAGCCCCTGATATAAAGAGGAAATTACAAAAGAAGGAAGACTTAATGGGTATGTCTGTAGCACAAATCCTGGAAACTGCAAACAGGGCGTATACTCTCAGAGAAGGAGAAAAGGACAAGAGACAAGTTAGAATGCTAGTAGCAGCAGTACAGGCTGAAGTCAGAGAAAGGCCACAAGAAGGTGGGAGAGGCAGAGGTATAAGGGGTCGTGGGTGCGGGCACCCTGGCCCACAAGAAAGACGCCTGGGACAGAACCAGTGTGCCTTATGCTGGTGAGAGGGACACTGGAAGAATGAATGCCCAGAGAAAGGGAGAGACTGTACTCCTGTAATGACAGCTGAAGGACAGGAGTAGGGGTGTCAGGGGAAACGGACCACCCCACCCCCGGCACCCCGAGTAAAAATGCGGGTGGGGAATTCAGAAATTGATTTTTTGATAGACTCCGGGGCAGCACAGACCACTGTAAATCAACCTCTTCAACTTCCCGTAGCGGACTCTCTCACTGTGGTGAGTGCCACGGGAAAAAAGACTCAGTGCCCAGTGTATGCTCCTGCAGAATGTGCTCTGGGAGACCGGGCTCTTTCTCACAAATTGGTCTACCTTCCAGATTGCCCAACACCCCTGCTAGGACAAGACCTGCTTTGTCGATTAGGTGCATCACTGCATTTTACCCAGGATGAAATAACCCTCACATTGCCCCCTGAAAATGCATGGATAATGACCCTCACGGTTGAACCCTCGGCCATGAACGCTCCCCCGGAGTGGAACCAGTGGGAAGACCAGGTATACCCTTTGGTGTGGGCAGAGGGGGTCCCTGGAAAGGCTACACATCAAACCCCCATTAATATCCAACTACTGCCAGGAAAAGGTCCAGTACGAATCAAGCAGTACCCAATAAAAAAGGAAGCCAGAAAGGGACTGCAAGAGACTATAGACTGTTTCCTAAAGTACAGCATACTGCGAGAGTGTCAGTCAGCCTGGAACACTCCTATCTTGCCTGTACTAAAGCCTGAAGGCACATATCGACTGGTGCAGGACCTAAGGGCGGTTAACGAACGGGTTAAAACTACTCATCCCCTCGTCCCAAACCCGTATACCTTGCTGGCCTCCGTAGGGGGGCAGTATACTCATTTCTGTTTTTGATTTGAAAGACGCTTTCTTTACGATTCCAGTTGACCCCCCCTCTCAGGAGATATTCTCTTTTGAATGGGAGGACAGAAAAAGGGTTAAGAAACAACTTTGTTGGACAGTATTAGCCCAGGGATTTAAGAACTCTCCTACCCTTTTCGGCCAGTCCTTAGCTAAAGACTTGGAGGAGTGGAATAATGAGCATGAAGTTCTCTTGTTACAATATGTGGATGATTTATTAATTGCTGCCATAGATTTAAACTCCTGCCTTAACGCCACGGTAAGCCTCCTGAACTTTATTGGGCTTCGAGGATATCGGGTGGCTCGAAATAAAGCTCAAATTGCTCTCCCCGAAGTACGATTTCACATAAGACAAGGGGAGCGTCAGCTTTCAAGCGAGCGAAAGGAGGCTATATGCCAGGTTCCCATCCCAAGCAACCGTAAGCGGCTCAGGGCGTTCCTTGGCATGGCAGGTTTTTGCAGAATATGGATCCCTGAATTTGGACTATGGGCAAAACCACTATATGACTGTGTGAAAGGGGCAGACCATGACTCCTTTTATTGGACTCCAGAAGCCGACAAGGCATTTAAGATACTAAAAAGGAAACTAATGGAAGCCCCCGCCCTAGGGTTACCGGACCTTTCTAAACCTTTCCAATTGTGTGTGCATGAACGAAAAGGGATGGCTCTGGGAATGCTTACTCAATTGTTGGGGGCGTGGAAACGTCCCGTTGCTTATTTCTCCAAACAGCTTGATCCAGTTGCCAAGGGATGGCCAGCGTGTTTACGAGCAGTTGCGGCAACTGCCCTAATACTTGAGGAAGCTGAAAAGTTAACGCTGGGAGGAGTCGTGCAGGTGTATACCCCACATATGGTCCAGGCTCTGCTAGACGCAAAGGGGGGTTTCTGGCTCACCCAGGCTCGAGTGGCTCAGTACCAAGCTAAGTTGTTGGAGAACCCTGAAGTGACTCTGCAGCCCTGCCCCTCCCTCAACCCGGCTATTCTCTTACCTGAAACGGAAGAACAAGAGCATGATTGTTTAGACATCATAGATGCACAGTACTCCAGCCGTGCAGACCTACAGGATCAGCCACTTCTGAATGCTGATTGTGAGTGGTACACTGATGGCAGTAGCATTGTTGTAGAAGGGCAAAGGAGGGCAGGTTATGCTGTTGTGACCCTCTATGACGTTGTTGAGGCCAAGGGTTTGCCCGCCGGAACATCTGCTCAACTTGCTGAACTGGTGGCCCTGACCCGGGCGCTAGAACTGTCAAAAGGGAAACAAGTCAACATCTATACCGACTCCAGGTATGCTTTTGGAGTACTGCATGCCCATGCTGGCCTATGGAAACAAAGGGGACTGCTGACAGCCCAAGGCTCCCCAGTGAAGTATGGACCCCAAATTCTCCGACTCCTGGAAGCTGTTCAACTTCCCTCGAAGTGGCAGTAATGCACTGTAAGGCACATCAGAAAGAGGATCAAGACGTAGCCAGGGGTAATGCCCGGGCACACAGAGAAGCTAAAATTGCTGCCACCCTGAGGACGCCGAGACCTGCTGACATCCCTATGCATGCTCTCATTCCATCAGTGGGGGAGCTCCCGGATCCCCAGTACTCATATGAAGAAAAAGAACTAGCCGACAAGCTCGGTCTCCAAGAAAAGAAGGGATGGCTCTGCTCCACGGACGGGAGGATCCTCCTACCAAAGAGCCTGACCCAGCCGGTGTTGCAACGGCTACATCAAACTACACACGCTGGAAAAGAAGCTCTCACTCAGTTGGTGAACAAATATTTTCTAAACTCTGGACTTCGACCTCTGGCCTCCCAAATACAGGCCAGCTGTTCGATTTGTCAAAAGAATAACCCTCGACCCAGTCTCTCAGCACCTCCAGCCACTTTGGAGCCTACTCCAGGCCCCGGACTGGTTTGGCAAATAGACTTTACTGAGTTCCCCCGAACTCAAGGATTTAAGTATCTCCTTGTTATAATAGATCGATTCAGCGGATGGCCTGAAGCCTTTCCATGTCGCAGTTGTACAGCCAAGACTGTAGCTCTAAAATTCGTCCGGGAAGTTATTCTCCGCTTCGGACTTCCCCAGTGGATGGAATCTGACAACGGAACACATTTCACTTCAAAGATCATCCAAAACATCTCAGATGCCTTACAGATCCCCTGGAAACTCCATACTGCATGGCGACCACAAGCTAGTGGTATAGTAGAACGTACAAATCAGACCCTCAAGCGTCATCTATCAAAGATCTGCCAGGAGGCCTCTCTGCAATGGCCCGATGCTTTGCCCCTTGCTTTACTTTGTATCCCTGCCCTCCCCAAGGGAAGATTAGGGCTTAGCCCCTTGGAGATTATGTTTGGAAGGGCATGGCCTATGAACGGGACGCCGGTTCTAGCAGGGGAGTGGGAAATAGGATGTAATATTTTGTCATGGTATATGTGCTCTCTGTCTGCTGTTCTTTCTTCTCTCCATAGGTACACTAAAGACTTGCAGCCTCTTCCGCTGGATGCTCCAGTCCACTCGTTACAGCCGGAGATTCCATGCTCATTCGGACCTGGAAGGATGAGCCCCTCCAAGAGAAGTGGAAAGGACCTCACCCTGTCCTACTAGTTTCCCACACAGCGGCAAAGGTCGATGGACACAAGAACTGGATTCATCACGAGACAGACTTGGCATGATCCTTCTCCCGACGTACGGAGTGGGCCAGTTAGCTAAGCTGTATCATCAACTTTCTGCGTTTCTTACAAAATTTGCCAATGACACTTTAGCTATGAAAAGAGCCTTAACTCTGAGATTTATCAACTTCGTTTATTATCTCTTCAAAACCGTCAGGCCCTAGATTATGTTTTAGCTTCTCAGGGCGGGGTATGTGCTTTAATTGGGAACGAATGTTGTACTTATGTCCCAGAAAATTCCCAAGGTATTAACAAACACATTTCAGCTGAACAGGCTTTTGAGCTGTGGAAAAGTCAGGAACGTGAACCCCCTGTCTTTGATTCTCTCTGGAGCTGGTTGCCCAACCTCGGAGGCCTAGGAGCGGGCATCCTTCACCTCCTGATCACCAGTGTTGTGTTGTGTTTAATTACTCTCCTCTTATTTGCGTGCTGTAACGCCCTCCTGCACAAAGTCTGTGCATCCCCCTCCCCGAGCGCCTCATTATACCCTTGCATTGAAGATTCCAATCCTCAAACACTCAATTACTTTTTGTCTTCAGAATATGAGAAAACTCAGCCAAAACTTTGTTGAGTATTCTCAAAGGGGGAAGCTGTTGGTGACACTGGGCATAACCCTGGGTAACTCAGAGGGATGGAAGACCACGAGTGTCGAGGAAGTCCTTCTGCTCCAGGCTCAGAAGAGCCAAAGCCCCCCCTTCCCCAACCTTTGCAACCCTTTCTCTGGTGCCTGCAAATCTCCTGTCCTTCTGGAAAGCAGGCGAGCTAAAACTGTTATCTGTGGAATGCAAGGGCACCGCTCGGAGAGAGAAAGGAGGAGGGAAAGGGGATAAAGAGGGGGGCTAGCTGGTGGAAAATCACTGACAGTGAAACTGACCGGGGTATAAAGATCTCGCTGTTGCAGGGTTAGGTGTGCAGGATTTGAGACAATACAGTCTCCCTGTGCCTTTTACTTGAGCTCAAATAAACTTTGTCTGCTTCTCCCCCAGTGTGTTTATTTGGCGCGACGCACATCGGGCAATGAACCCAATTGTTGCCTCCCTCGGGCACCTTGTGCCAGCAACACTTTCAAGGACACAGATAACTGAATTTTGGCTCCTGCAATCCGCATGAGAAAGACTTAAGGCAGATGAGGGGGAGAAACTGCAATTAGCATGAGAAAGGCTGTGGCAAGGCTGGGAAAGAAAAAAGTCTTTGGCAGTATTTCTTTCTTATCAGGTGCAAGATGCAAGCTGTGCATTTCTAACAATATTCTATTTCTAACAGCTGGATCCAACCTCTGTGGGTTAGATCAAGCTTATCTGCCACAGACTGCAGGCCCCTGGAACTACTGAGTTAGGTGTGCTGGGGTTTATATGGAAAAATTTACATGCAGGGGTGTCCCAACTTTTTTGAATGTGGGGCCGGATAATGAACTTTTTATCATCCAGTGGGCCGACGAGCCATATTCAAAGACCTCACAGGAAGTGGTATCACATTAGGAAGTGATGTCACATGACCTTTGACACCAATGAAGTTGCAGGAAGTGACAATGAAATGGGTCTGGAAATGTGGTTTAAAATCCAAAATAAAAACAAAGTGCTGCTTGTGCTCCAAACCTGTGCCTCAGAGGAAACGGATCGGTGTGCTCAGCTCCTGGAGTCAGTGCCTGTTTCTAAAGCAGATCATAGAAGCAGGTGGGATCAGAGCACGTGAGTGAAAGTGCTTAAGAATAAGGGGGTTATTCCTGTGAGACTTGGAATGTAAACTTTGAGGGTAAATGCACAAAAAATAAAATAAACCTTGTCAATAGATCATCAAGGGTTGTTTTATTGTAACCAGGGAAAGAAATTAATGTATGTTTGGAAGATGTGTCAGAAATGTGATGGAAAAAGAGAAGAGAGATTGCTGAAGTCTGTCTTTTGCTAAAAGGCAAACATCTCTGGTCCTGTCCATAAGCAGCAATCTTCAAAGTCAAGAGAACTGAAGTAGTTCACCATTTTTAGCACTAAGGGCAGAACTTTTCTGAGGCCCCTGTACAGATCAGGGAAACTTGTTCAAAGGATTGCTAATCTGTGGTAGTACATCTGTAGCAGAGGCCTTGAAGTTATGTAGGTGTTAATTTAGCTGGGATGGACAAGTTCTACTTTTTTTGCTAATCAATAATCTGGGTAATTTGCTCACAAAAGCATAGATCCCCCAGTCTTACCCCTCCGTTGGGACAAAGCTCCGGCACATCATTTGCGTACTTTCCCCTCATTTAATTGGTTATTTACGTTGTTTAAGTAAAGTTGAGCTTGTGTAGTTGTATAGATAGTATTGAGGTTTGAGAAGATTATAAACTTCTCAGCTTTATGAGGTAATGCCATAATTTGCATGAGTGAGCATGCACATTAGTGTCTTAGAAGTGGTGGGAATGTATGGGATGATTGACAGATGAGTGGTTGTGCGACTTTTGATATGACTGAGATTTTGATTGGTGGGTATGAGTGTATGCATGGACATGGTATCGGGAGGAATGACTGACAAGCGTGCTTGGAAAATGATCGGTCAGTCTGGATGAGGTGATCTGACCCTTTATGCGGCACCAGCCAGCACAGCTCAGTGCAGTCGAGAGGAGTCGGCTGTCGTGGTCAAACAGACCAGGGTTCTGAGTCTTTGGGGAATCCAGAGGCTCATTGCTGTCCTTCAGCTGCTGCTGTTGACTGTGGTCATCTAGCAGCTTGTAGTTCATTGTTGGTCATCTTGATTGTTTTTTAGAGCTGACCAAAAGGTATTTGGCTTGTGCATCCTGCGTGGGTCGCTCATCTGAACAAGGTTTGAGTGATTGAAACACAAACTTTCCTGAAGCAGATGAGTGCCCAAAGACTGAGTAAAGTGTTACCCTTCTGTGTGTGTGTGTGGGATGGACTTAGCTACTCTTAACTGTGGAAGGAGTCCTGGAAGCAGCAAACCAAGAGGTCTCTGTGTGCATATTGGGAGGTGAGTTAATAGTGTGTTCTTGCTAAATGAGAAGCGAGTGAGCTAGTGAGATTGAGGTGGATTTGGTTTTGAAAGGGTTAATGACAAAGTTAGCCATCTGCCAGAGTTGGGGAACTGCCTAAGTGTAAGTGTGTGCTGCCAGGTGGCCTGGCAGCTGGTACTCTGAACCAGAGGCACTTCTATGGCAAAGTGCTTCTGAAGTAACTTTGTAGTTAAAATCTGATTTGTTTTGTATATAAATTCTATAATACCAATAGTTGTATTAATAGTTTAACCCCTTGTATACTGTTCTATGTTGCTGTGACTGTTTGAGGCTGGTTCTTGAAAATATATTTGTGTTATTTACCTCTGGAGTCATTTGTTCTTACCCAATTACCTCTATAAGGCTCATTGGACACCCTACATTTGTCATCAGTTTGTCAAAGTCAGCTAGGCAAATTTTTAAGTTGTCTAGCCACCCCATTCTTAATCTGTCAGAGATGTAATTATTTGGGGCCTGCCATAATTAAAAATGATGTTTTCTATATTTGGGTTAAACAGTCAACAAACTGGCATTTAATTGGCCTTATTTGAATATCAGATTAGCTAAGTTTAACACCTTTATCAGCAAGCCGTTTACTAGCAGAGTGTAGTTTGATTTTAGAACATGTTGAACCTTTTTTTCCACTGCCTTCCAGTCACAGATGCTTTTTTCAGAGTACCCTTCTCATTTAGGTTTTACAGTGATTTTGAAGAGCTGAATATGGCTGTGCAACATGTAAGACAGTTTAGATTCAATTTCTTTAGGCAAAAGGGCCAAATCTTACACTTACTGAAGCTGGTTGCTATCCATCCACTAACCCAGTACTGCAGAATCATAGAAAATTAGGGTTGCAAAGGACTTCAAGAGGTCATCAGGTCCAATCCCCTGCTCAAAGCAGGACCATCTGCAACTCAGTCATTCTAGCCAAAGCTTTGTCTAGCCAGGTCAGAAAAACCTTCAAGGATGGAGATTCCACCACCTCTTGGGTATAACCTGTTTCAGTGTTTTACTACCTTCCTCATGAGAGTTTTTCCTAATATCTAACCTCAACTTCCCTTGCTGCAACTTGAGACAATTGCTCCTTGTTTGGTTACCTGCCACCATTGAGAAAATCTAGCTCCATCCTCTTTGGAACCACCCTCCAGATATTTGAAGGCTGCTAACAAATTCCCCCTCAGTCTTTTCTTCTCTAGACGAAACAAGCCCAGTTCCCTCAGCTTTCCTTAGAAGTCACGTGCCTTAGTCCCTTAACTTTATTCGTTGCTTTTTGCAGGAATCTCTCCATTTTGTCTACATCTTTCCTCTTTGTGTGTGTGTGTGTGTGGAAGGGGGCATGCAAAACTGGGCACAGTACTCCAAATGTGGCCGTACCAGTGTTGAAAGGAGGGGAATAGTCACTTCCTTCAATCTGCTGGCAACGTGTCTACTAATGCATCCCCGTATGCTGCTAGCCTTCTTTGCAACAAGGGCACACTGCTGAGTCATATTCAGCTTATTGTAACCTCAAGATCCTTTTCTGCAGAGCTGCTGCTTAGCCAGTTAGCCCCCAGTGTGTCGCAGTGCATGGGGCTATTCTGTCCTAAATGCAGGACTTAAGCTCTTGCCCTTATTGACCCTCATGAGATTTCTTTTGGTCCAGTCCTCCAATTTGTCTGTTATTCTGAATCCTAGTCCTCCCCTCCAGCATATCTATTACTCCCTCCCTCCAGTTTGGTATCATCTTGGAAACTTGCTAAGGGTGCATGCCATCCCATCTTCCAGGTCACCGATGAAAATATTGAACAACTTGCCCCAGGACCAACCCCTGGGGCACTCCACTTGATACGGACTGCCAATCGGACATTGAGCTATTGATCACTGCCCTCTGAGCCCCACGATCCAATCAGTTTTCTATGCACCTTACAGTCCATTCATCCAAACCATACTTCTTTAGCTTGCTTGTGACATTGTTGTGGGAGACAATATCATGCTCCTTGCTAAAATCAGAGTATCTCAGATCCACTTGTCTCCTCACATCCATACAGCTAGTCATCTCATCATAGAAGGCAATCAGGTTGGTCAGGCATGACTAGCCCTTGGTGAATCCATGCTGACTGTTCCTAATCACCTTCTTCTCTTCCTCCAAGTGCTTAAAATGGATTCCTTGAGGAACTGCTTCATGATTTTTCCAGGGACTGAGGTGAGGCTGACTGGTCTGTAGTTCCCTGGATCCTCCTCCTTCCCTTTCTGAAAGATAGGCAGTATAATTGCTCTTTTCCAAGTATATGGGACCTTTCCCAAGTGCTGTAAGTTTTCAAAGATAATGGCCAGTGGCTCTGCAATCATGTCGGCCAATTCCCTCGGCTTCCTTGGGTACATCCCATCTAGCCCCCTGGACTTGTGCATGTCCACCTTTTCTAAGTACAGTCAAAGTTTTGTTAACTGGCATCTTACAAGCTCTACTAACTGGCATGCTGGCTTGTAAGATAAAGTGAAACCAGAAGTGCCCATCGTGGCACTTCTGGTTTCTCTGAGCCCCTATGGCCCAGGGCAAAGCAGCCTGTGCTGCCGAGCCCCCACGGCCTGGGGGGCATAACAGGCTGCGCGGGGCTGTGTGGGGCCCACCTCCCCGTCCCGCAAGGCCTACAGGGCCCACGGGAGGGGCGGAGAGTGCCCCAGATGTGGCAGCTGGGGCCACTCAATTAACTGGCATATTTTGTTATCCGGCATATTTTGTTATCTGGCATCCCCCATTCCCGGGGGATGACAGATAACAGAGCTTTTACTATAGTCCCTAACCTGTTCTTTTGCCACTGTTTGCTGTTCACCTTTCCCACAAACTGTGCTGCTAGGTGCAGTAGACTGGGAGCTGACCTTGCCTGTGAAGACTGAGGTAAAAGAGGCATTGAGCTCTTCAGTCTTTTCCACATTATCTGTCATGAGGTTGCCTCCCTCATCTAGCAAGGGAACCACACTTGCCCTGATCTTCCTCTTTTTGCTGACATATTTTTAGAAACCCATCTTGTTACTGTTCATGTCCCTTGCTAGCTGCAATTCCAATTGTGCTTTGGCCTTCCTGATTTCATCCTGGCATGCCCAAGCAATACTCTTATTATCCGTCTATTTGTTTGTCCAAGTTTCCACTTATACGTTTCTTTTTGTATTTTAGCTCACTGAAGAGTTCCTGCTAAGTCAAGATGGTCGACTGCCAGACTTGCTAGTTTTTCTGTACATCAGGATGGTTTGTTCCTGCGCCCCCAAGAAGGTTTCTCTAAAGTACAGCCAGCTCTCCTGGACTCCTCTGCTGCTCAGACTGGCCTCGCAGGGGATCTTATCAGTCCCCTGAATCGAAGTCTGCTTGTCTGAAGTCTGAGGCCTATACTTTGCTGCTCTCCATCCTTCCCTTCCTTAAGATCCTGAACTCAATCATTTGTGGTTGCTGCTGCACAAGTTGCCAGCTACTAGTACTTTATCCACCATTTCTCCAGTTTGTGAGCAACAGGTCAAGAAGAGCATGGCCCCTAACTGGCCTCTCCAACTAGGAGAGTCCTAAGTGAACACAATACAGGTGGTGATGAAGTAACCCCATATTGTTTCCCAAGGTCACATACCTGAATCAAAGATGATAATCCTCCTAATAATAGGATTCTGTACAGCAAGAAGCAAGGATTTTTTGATTGTGTTATCTTTTATTGGACCAGCTCGAATTAAGATATCTTGCCCTAAGAAATCCTTTTGTAAATGTGTGGACATCTTGGCTCCAAACATCACTGTTACATTGTTGGTGTCACTGGGCATAACCCTAGGTAACTCAGAGGGATGGAAGATCACGAGTGTCGATGAAGCCCCTCTGCTCTAGGCCCAGGCAAGCCAGGCCCCCCCCCCCGAACCTTTGTAACCCTTTCTTTGAATTTTTGTAACCTCCTGTAATACTGGAAAACAGGATGAGTAGCAAGCAAGCTGAAACTCCCTAAAAACTGTTATCTGTGGAATGCAAGGGCACCGCTCAGAGAGAGAAGGGAGGAGGGAAAGTGGGGGGGCAGCTAGTGGAAAACTACTGTAGAAAATGACCAGGTTATAAATATACACTGTTGCAGGGCTAGGGGGCGTGGGATTTGAGACCATAGTCTCCCTGCGCCTTTTACTTGAGCTCAAATAAACTCTGTCTACTTCTCCCCTCAGTGTATTTATTGGTGCGATGCACACCAGGCAATGAACTCAATCGTTGCCTCCTTTGGGCACCTTGTGCCAGCAACAACACTACTGTATTCTGTATATGGAAAGTTTCTAAATGTGTTATAAATTTCCATGTACAGAATCCAATTACTGGAAGGTCATCTTAGATTCCCCTCCTCTTCCACGCTTCTCCCAGGCCCCCCAGCTGCAGCAGGGAAAGCAGGGTGGGGTGGGGACAGAGCAGTAGCCGAGGTCAAGAAGCTTAAACCCTTGCTTCCCCGTGCCGGCCCCAACCTCCACCGCTCCTTTGGCCACTTAAGCGTGCACGTCTCCGGCCCTGTTCCCCCCTGAGGCAAGGAGGCCTCACCCCCACTCACGGCTACATCAATCCACGCAGAACAGCGCTATCTAACAGCGCGCGCAGATTGACGCCAGCACCGCCCTATACCGCGCGACAGGTTGATGGGAAATGTAGTTCCCCTTGTCCTCCCTCTGATTGGCTGGCGGAGGGGGCGGTATTTCCGGGCTGCGGTTGAAGATTTTTTTGTTCGTCATGTGGCCTCCGCTGGTTGGTTGGCCGGCAGCCAATGGCGGCGCGGGCTTGGCGGCTGAGTGGCCGGGCCTGGCAGGGCGGCCGCTGCCCGCAGGGAGCCCGGAGGCTGCCGGAGCGGGAGGATGCGGCTGCGCTCGGGGGCGTTCGCCTGCTGCTGCGTCCTGCTGGAGGCGCTCGGCGTCGCGCTCTTCCTGCGCGGCTTCTTCCCGCTGCCCGTCCGCTCCCCGTCCCGGCGGGAGGCCCGCGGCGGCCCGCCCGCCGAACCGCCCCCGCCCCCGGCCCTGCCTGGCGCAGGTAACCGGGGGCCTCCTCTTGGGGCAGGTGCGCTGGGCCGCCGCCCGCCCCCCTCCGCGTCCCCGGGGTGCTGGCAGGGTCCCCGCGTGGCTGTGGCCTGAGGCCCGGAGGAGACTTGACTTCTTTCTGCTCTTGCCGCGGCGCAGGGCAGGTCTCGCGTGGGGGGAGCTTGGTCCCACCCACCCTCCTTTCGGTCCCTGTTATGGGGCGGCACAAGGTGGGACTGACTGGCAGTGTGACCTAGTCTGCACTGGCCTCATTCCAGTCTTCCTAGGCCCCTTCCCTGCCTCCATTTCAACACAAGTCAAGTCTCAAAGGTCTGGCACTAGGCCACCAGCTTGTGTCGCCTTTAAAACCTGCTTTAGCAAGCGCTGGCGTGTCAGGTCCAGGCAGCAGCTTAAGAGTGCACCTCACTGATTCATTGTTTGCGGGTCAGGCAGTAGGTGTCAAGTTGCTCATTGTCTGGATCCGACAAGGGGGCAGTGCTATTCTGGAGGCTTGGCACCAGGTCGGTCCCCAATGCGGGACTAGTCGGATGGTTGAGTGCCAGAACTTCGGAGCAGGTTGTTGTTTGTAATTTGCCAGAGCGCCTAGAAGCCTCCAAGTTCAGAGCAACAGTGTCTTTCCTTGCTAGAGGGCTGCATAGAACAGTCTCCCAAATGACTCTCTGCACAAGACCTCTCAGAGGCTAGCAGTTATTTTTGGGATGGATACCAAGACAGCTCAAGGCTCTGTGAGTAACATCAAGTCACCTGGAAGCTCAAGCTATTGAGAATCCTAATTGCTGCTTTAGTCTGTCCCAAGTGAAGTTTCTATATCACGTGGCTAACAGCACATTCGTATGATTTAGTAGGAAATTTCTGCAGCTTATGGCATTAGATGTGGATGGGATGATGATCATCATCTGTTCATTTATTAAGAGTTCATACTTATGCTGAATAGCTCTTAGAAATAATGGGCCATTTGTTGCTTTTTGACTATTGCTCTAAATAGAATCACTGTGACGCATGCAGGAGCACCTAATGCCACCTTAGAGTGTCAGTGTAAGAAAACATTCAGTAGCAAGGGACAAGACTGCTATAAAAGCATTTGATTTCCCTTAAGTTCAGTTACGCTGCAAGTTACACTAATGGAGTAAGGTTTGATATTCCTGGAATCAGGCCTGCCCAGACCCTGATATATTTTTTCATTTAAATTATTCTCTAAAGATTCAAATCTTTGCCTCTGGCTTGTGAAGAGTTTTTAGAGTGTTAATTGTTACATAGCTATCTTGAATTTGCCATTAGCCTGGATTCTAGCAGATTAGCACCAAAATCATTAGGCTGTGTTTCAGATGTTCTTGGAGATGGCAGGAGTTTCTGATTTGAAGCTCTGTACAGTGATTTCTTACAATTAGCAATATTTTGTTAGTACACAAATGGAATCTTCTGGTGCTTGATCAGGAGACCTTATTCTTACTAACCTGCTCATGGAAAGCTGTAGTTGGTCTACTTTTCCCCTTTGGTCCTGCTGCTAGCTATTGGTTATGACTTCTAAAGTATACCAAGTTATGTGTACTGGTGCAGGCTTAGGCAATACCACATGCTTCAGATAACTCAGTCTCTCTTCCTTGCTGCTGCTTAGCGACTTAATGGCCTGAATTCAGCAAAGCATTCATTGTGAAAAAGACCTGGGAGCTGGTAATAAATGTCAGATTAGACGTGAATATGTATTTTCTTATTGCTGCCAAAGGTCAATGCATTTTGAAGTTCAAGAGGACTGAAATGTCAAGCAATTTCATAGATAGTCGTAGGTAGTGCTCTGATGTAAAAATGCATAGAACATCATGGGAAGCTACTAAAAATTTGCAAAGAGTAACAAAGAATCAGGAGCCTGGAGAGACTGATAGAAGTGAGAGGATGAAGAGCTTAAAATATGCAATACACCAGACTACCTTTTTTACATGTGGTACAGCAATAAAATTGAGGTGGTACAGAAGTAAAACTAGAAGAAATGGGATGACACTAAGAAGGAATACATTAAGACTGGATCTCTGCTTTACATTCTCTGCAGGCCTGGGATATGATCTCCCATGGCTAGGGTTAGAAACCCTGTTGCTTGGGACATCTAAAACTAGCCTAAATTTTAACATGCTCTTGTGAACAGTACTCCACTGATAGGAGCTTATAAATGCTGTAACTGGTCTTTCCTTCCTGATTTTTGATTCTGTGAACCTTGACTCAGGTTATACCGCCTTTTAGCTGTAGAAACAAATGAGATGTGTTTAGTACTTTTTAAAATTCCTGTACCTCTTTGGTATTAGACCTTTACAATGTGACAGAAGCAGGACATTTGTTTGTTTGTTTTTTTATTTATGTAGAAATGTATTTATTTCTACATAAAACAGCAGCAGAAAGTAGGACACCAAATAGCTGTGTTTTTAAAATATCTTCAAGCTATAAGATTTGGTTACTTATATATTGTCTTTCTGTATGTCCCTTCGAAAACATGGAACAGTAGAGAGTCACTAGAGGGCTCACCTGGGATAAAATATTTTCTGTTTACTGTTCCTACCAGTGGACATTGGTGCAGTAGTGTGACCTTAGGCCAGTGGTTCTCAACCTTTTTAGACTTGAGACATTTCTGGATAGACTTGAGGACACCTTGAAAAATGCCAGCTCTGAGAGTTTGGTTTTTTTTGGCAACATAACAATAATAGGGCACTTTTTCTATTGCAGAGAACTTGAAAAGACCACAACTGTGGATTTCTGTTTGAAATCTCCAGGTTTATCTTGTAAATTATTGTTGCAAATCTAAAAGTGCTAAAAGTTGTGTGGCACCCCACGGAACCCTTGAAATGATCTCAGGGCACCCCAGGGTGCTGTGGGATCCTGGTGGTGGAGAATTGCAGATTAGAGAGTATGGCCTGGATCCCACTGGCTTTAAGAAAAATCTTTTGCCCTAGGCAAGGTGGGTAGGGATAAACTATCAGACAAACCTAAGAACAGGACATTCTTGCCTTGGTTACAATCAAAGTGAGAACATTCATTGTCAAATACCTGTAGTTGTCTGGAAATTTAGATTGTGAAAAAATGGAGTTTGGCTTTTTAACTTTAGATCTGTGCTACTTATAAGTACAGATGTTGCTTATAGAGGTGGACTGATACATTGGTCTGATATTGGATTGGTACTAATATGAAGAAAATTGGCTGTATTGGAAATTGGCCTGATGCAACCAATTATTTGCTGATAAATGCTCATGCTTGCGTGCTGCCACAGCGCAGCACTCGGAGTGGGGAGCAGAGCTGGCAATGTGGAGAGCTGTGTGCAGCTGGTAAGTTTATTGTGGTGGAAGGGGAGGGGGAGGGAAAGGGTGTATGTGGGGGCAGATCCAATACCTTGCCGTGGTGAGGGAGGGAGCAGTGGCAGGCGCTGTCTGGGTGGTGCGCGGGACAGAGCTGTAGCCGTAGCTTGTTGGGGTCAGGGGAGGCTCTCGCCGCAGCTTGTACCGTGGGAGGGTGTGGTGGGGGGTGTGCTCCTGGATCTGTGAGGGGTGGGCTGGAGCTGGGGCTGCACTCGGCTTTTCTTGGCAGGGTCTATGGAGGGGGCTGCAGACACCCCAAATTTCCCTGTAGCCACACTCCCAGCGCTGCCACCGCTGCATGCATGGCGCAGCCCCAGCTGCAGCCCACCTGCCCACCCTGCCCCCCGCAGATTCGGGGGCACATGCCTCCCCTGTACTTACCCAGTGTGCAAGCAGTGGTGGGACCTGCCCCCCCCCCCCCCAACAAACCATGACTCCATCCCCTACCCTGCACTGGCTGGGCAGTGCCTGCCTCTGCCCTTCCCACTTCCCTCACTGTGAGGGTTGTTGATCTGCCCACCATCCCCACACCCTTTCCCTTCCACCACAACGGACTTACCAGCTGCATGCAGCTGTATCAGAAATTGGATCGGCATCAGTCAATATGCCTCCTTAAATATCGGTATCAGCCTCCAAAATCTCTATTGGTGCACCCCTAGTTGCCTAAGTTTTAGGAATTCTACTAAAGATTGAAGAACTTTCCTAGTTGGATGTCCAAGTGTATTTGGGACTTGGCTGGTGTGCTTACTAGTTCATTAAAGTCTCCCCTGACCAGCAGTTTTAATCTTTTCAAGTCAGCAGCCCCCTATACAGAGTTATATTTTTGTGGCTGCCTGTTATATTTTTTATAGAGGAATAAAATGTATCAATGATAATCTTACATGATGCTGATGTGTATCAAGAGGCTGACAGAATGTTAGATGTTGGCGGGCAAAGAAGTGAGTTTTTGGTTGTCAGACTAGTAAAATTGTCTGTTCTTTGTGATCTGCCCTGGAGGTTGTGACCCACTGAGTTAGAAATGTTGGTTTAGGCATCTGAAGCGCAATCAGATGTTTGTGCAGCTGAATGCTACATCACTTTCTATAAAATTAATCATTTGGGTGTTCTGTGCTCTTCTCCATCCTCCTATTGCTTATCTGCCATCCTTGTAAGTTGCTAACTACTTAATTAACTTTATCCGTGCCTATTGTTCTGTTTTCTAAGTCACCTAGTTTGTTGATTTTCCTTTTTTGCATCCTTTCTCTTCCCAATTTTACAATTGAGAAGATAGAGGCCTTCTGCTACTTCTTTCCCATTTTGCTCACTTTCCTTGGCTGGTAGTTGTAAGGCAAATATGTCAAAGATGCATGCAGCAATCTGCCGCCTGCACACCTGCAGCATGTAGACTGCAGATTGTGACTCTGCCCTGTCCCTGGACCAAGCTGCACACACTACAAGATCCTAGCGGCTCCAGAGCAGCCCCCTGCCCTGCCCTGCCCTGCCAGCATGGCTGGGGCCAGTCTCCTCGGCAACCCCAGCTTTGTGCTATCACCGTGCAGCTGTGACTGGGATCTCCATGGAGACTGGGCCCAGCCATGTGGGTGCAAAATGGAGTCTGGCTGCTGGCCAGACTTTGCCCAGCCCTAGCCTAGATTGTAAATTTTCTTTGCCCCTTTGACGCTAATGAGAGTACTACTTATTGTAGATGCCAGACACTTATTCAGCCTTAACTTAGAATTACAATGTTGTTATATTTAATTGGCACGGGTGCTTTACTCATTTTATTTTTACATTTTGTTAGGAGTCTCTTCTAATTGGACCAAGATTCCACCACCACTCTTCAAAAAAGCTGTCATAGTTTTGATAGATGGTCTGAGAGGTGATTTTGTGTTTGGATCAAAAGGTAAACAGTTCATGCCATATGTTACACAGCTTGTTGATAAAGGAACGTCCCACAGTTTCATAGCTGAAGCAAAGCCACCCACTGTGACCATGCCTCGAATTAAGGTAAATGTTTCAGTTTTGATTTGGGCTTGCTTGAGGTTATTCACAAGCTATATTTGTTGTCCTACCTAGAAAAGGAGCCAAAATAATTTGACATTTTTCCCCCTACTCTATACACTTACAGGAGGTGAGAAGAACAAAGAGGTGATCTATCTCTTTTGGAGATATTTGGGCTGGTGTTGTGTCTTAGGTTTTGCTGCTTTGGAGAGATCCTCCTTTTTCTTTTCAGAAGTGACAATGCTGGGGAGTTACATAGTCCTAATCCTTTAAGTTAAAGAGCATTTCTGCTGTACTATAATCGATTTGGAGTAGGAGCAGTTTTTGGTGGAATAGTGAAGGATGACAGGAAAATGGGGCATAGAGTTCCTATCTTCCTGCCCATTTCTACTTCCTGTTGGAGAGGGAAAGTCACGAAGGAAGGTAGAGAGGGCAGTTATGAGACTAGGGAGACAGAATGAAAGGAGAAATGGCAGTGGCTACCACTCCTGAAGTAAGAAACTAATATAGTAAATCTTTACATATTGGCTCCACAATTGAAAAGTTGTATGAGAGTGTGTGTAAGATCTGCAAAATTGTATTTATTGACATGTTTATTGAGGTGATCATTTCTCATGCCTCTCCAGAATTGCCTGAACAGTTTCTGTCTTAGAAGCATATTTTAGCCCATCTCTGTAAGTTCAGCTGAGAAACCTGGTTTGGCCTAAACTCCAGATTTACATTGGTAAAGGAATATCTCTTTAACGTTTTTAGTGGAAATTAGTCCTTGTTTCAGACCATTAAAATATGAAACTGTGGATGACAGTCTAAAGGTATTATTTAAGCTTGAACTTCCTGGTAATTAACCTGAGTATTTCATGAAGTAAGAAAGTGTCACTTTCCCCGTTTTGTAGAGAGAGGACATTGAAGCACAGAACTGAAATAACTTTGCCAAAATTAGTAAGCAGGCCAAAGGGATCAAGTATCTTAAGGCTTGATTTAGTGGTCTTCATTGCCATTAGTCTCCTTTGTACAATTAGCTGGTCATTCCCATGTTAAGTTTTGAATGCAGTTAAATACCTTTAAATTGCTTGAGAGGGATTATGATTGTTGAAGCTGATTTTTGACAGTTTGAAACTAGATAAGTGGTAAAGCAATACACCTAGGGCCGTGTCCAGATGAGCGTAGCCATGTGGTATGCGATGCTGCAGACCCATCTGTGGTGCCATGCACCACATTCAGACATTCTCTGTGCTGCTTCCTTGTAACAAGGGGAGGGAGAGGTATGACCCTAGGAGATCCTGGGGTCAAAAAAAACCCGTACAGAAAAAGCTGGATGGCGCGCATGGTGGCAGCATGTTCTGCCCCAAACCAGAGCCTAGCCAGCTGGAGCCACACTCCAGCTGCTGGCAGGTTTCCAGCTGCAGGAGTGCTGTGGCTGCAGCTTTCCTGGTCCCCAGGACCCCCCAGGTAAGGCTGCTGGGGCCAACACAGTTGCTGACCCGAACCTCTTCTATTCCACCTGGGATAACCTGCCAGAGTGTGTGTGGCACTGGTGTTCACCGGGGACAAGTAGCAGTGGCACAAGGTGTTCTGCTGTTTCTTGTCCCCAGGGAAACAAACAGCGACACTTGTATGGATGTGGCCTAGTTGTACATTGGTTCTGTAGCATGGTAGAACCATCAACTAGTCAAGAGTATGTGCTGGATGCAGTGGACATTCACTTCTAGGTTTGCTCTTCACTTCAAGATTTGATCCTGTGTGCAAGTCTGGCTGATTATCTCCTTAGATGGTCTGAATGAAGACCATGATAATTATATGGACCAGGAGGTTGAACGCAATGGTGTTTTATTTCTGTCTAAGTGCAAGTCACAGTGCAGCTTTTGAGACCTTGGTGCTATTCTAGACAATTGCTTTTATACAATAATAGAACAATTGCTATTCTAGACAACAATAATCACTGTCATTATTATTATTTGTTATTATTTATTGTTAATATCAATATTATTATCACTGTTATTATCATTGTTGTCATTATTCCTTTAAACATTTTGCATATTTTACTAGACATCGTTGACTGTTACGTAAATCTTAGACACTGATTAAATATGTTTATCAGAGTGCCGTTAAAGAAAAGTACTGATATCTGTAAGTAAGTTCAAGGCTGATACAAGAAGATAAGTACTTTTTCTTTGATAGAAGTGTGTTCACAAAGGCAGTATAAGAATTGTCCTTACCTATTCATTTCTTTGCTCTCAAGTGCTTGAGGTTTTTTTAAATGCAGTAAGAAATTCCTCTATAGTCTATCGTCACTTAGCAACCTTAACTGACTTTTGAAATTGAGTTCTTTGAATAGTAATGTTAAAGAGACATTTTAACCATTTTGGTTGCATAACAGGGATTTATGCAATGTGGAAGTTTTGTCTTCTAAAGCAGAAATGTTGAATTCAACAGAATAAATATTACATGAACAGGAATGTAACTAAGAAGTGACCTCTCAAGTTGCTTTATCAGCTGGACTACTGAAATCCCTTGTCCTGAAAATTTTATGGCAGCTGTGAGATTAGGGTCTCCACATATATTATTCTTATAATATCAGAGGGTAAATTAAAAAGAAAAATCTTACATTCCTTCTAGCTGTAAAGCATGACTTGTCAGTATTGACACAGTGTAATGAAAAGGAAACCCAGAGCTAGTAGTAGAATTTTAAGAATTTTTATTTTTGGTAAAGCTGTATATGATTTAAATACGACTTGCTGATTTATCCTATGAAATGCAACCACAAGCATGTGTGTGCATACTTAAAAAATATACGCACGTGTGTGCGTGCACGCACATGCATACACTTTATATTAATAGACCCTTTTGCTTCTGTCCATATGACATAGCAGCATAAAAGAGATATGCCATATAAACCAAGTGTATGTTGCAAAATGTATACTGCTGTAACAACCTTCAGCTTCCTGCAGGTGGGAACACGAGTTGTAGTGGGGATGATTTGGAGGGTGACACCAGCAAGCTCCACGTGTTTAGAAAATTTTGCAGTGGTTGCAGGCACACACTGGACCTCATGGCTATAAGCAGCAGCATGGAACATGGGGCGTGTCTAATAAAGATACAAGTTCTTCCAGTCTAAATATACTCTCTTTATTATTGCACAGAGGTCTGTGTGAGAAACAACCACTGTTTTACAGTGAAAGTTCTCAGAATGGTAGAGACGTGTAATAAAAAAATTTGGCTTATAACTAATATTCTGTCTCAATACTGAAATCTTGGGTGAGGATTTTGGAATTTCTATAGAATTATGGGAAAACAAGGCTGGAAGGGCCCTCTGGAGGTTTCATAGATTTCATAGACATTAGGGCTGGAAGGGACCTCGGGAGATCATCGAGTCCAGCCCCCTGCCCAAAGGGCAGGAAGTCAGCTGGGGTCATAGGGTCCCAGCAAGATAAGCATCCAATTTACTCTAGATAAGCATCCAATTTACTCTAATTGTTTAATACAATAGCTTGATCGAGGCAGGAATATCCTTGCTTAAGCATCCAAACTAAGTGTTTGTCTAACCTGCTCTGAAAAGCTGCAGTCTCTAGGTAATCTGTTCCAATGCTTAATCTCCCTCACTTTAGCCTGCCTGTAGGCTGCAATTTACGAATGTCTTTGCTTTTCCTACTATGTATTTTCTTGGGTCTTGTCTTCACTAATGTTCATTCATAAGAGAGCCTTGCCTCCATAACTTATTCCACCTTGCTAAGATGCTTGTATTCTGGAACAAGTGTTCACATATGGGAATAGTCAGAGAAACTAGACAAGTTTGTGTACACGTTTCTCTCTCTCTGTCATCCTGTCTTTGACAACTGTGATTGATTGCTTGAAATTTGCTTGAGAGGGATTGTGATTGTTGGAGATGATTTTAGTATTTAGTAGATAGTACATTGCTATTCTAAGCTTTTGTTGCCACCTTTGAGGGTATACAAATATATAGGGGTCTTCTCAAATAGAGGAGGCAGCTGGTTGATTTCATGGGCAGATTGCAGTGCCGGCTGCCATTTTCACGGGCATGTCATGGCGGGCCCCTTCTTCCCACATGCCTCTGCTTGGCCAAGGGTCCCATCCCTCCCTCAAGATTGGCAGATGGCCTGGAACTGTGGCTTAATTGCTTACCATTAATGACTTCCATGGGCTTAATTGGGGGATTAAGCCCACAAAAGCCATCAATGGAAACATTATCAAGCAATCTAAGCATTTAATTAAACTCTAAACTGAAATGTCTTATGAAATTAAAGCTATACACAACATGAATTGTAACTAATACCATGACAGTACTTTTATTAAAGGATGTTATAAAAAGGAATTTACTCAATGCTAACCTTGAGACAAGCAGTTCATACTGTGAAATGCTAGCATGCAGCATCCACTGACAGTAACTGCTGACATCCTCTGTCTCTGCGGGATGAACATTTGTCTACACACTGAGATGGCACGCTCAGCATTTACTGAGTTCATTGGAACGGTGAGGCGGCATTTTGCCAAGGCATACAAATGTGGAAACCAGTCACAGCCCAAAACACAGGCATAGGTACAGGTATTTTGCACTCTTTGACAAAGTTCATGTAAGCAGCATGTTTGTTGTCATCCTTCTGCCATCCAGGAATTGATTTCAGTAGCTGAGGGTCAGAACTTTAGAACAGGCACCTGGTTGGGGTCCAAAATGTGAACAGCACTAAGGAGAGAGGCAGCCAGTTGTCTGAACCGCTGTGGTAGTGACAGGTCATGCCTACTGTACTGATTCAGCTTTGCAGCTGTTGCCCTGGAACAGGTTCCTTCTCTGCTAGCTTTCGGAAGGACAATGTGACAGTTCTTGTTGATGCCATGTCTTCGACCCAGCTTATCAAATCCATCAGCTTGTGTGCTTGGTTGATCACAGCCTGTCAGCCTTCAAGCTACATTAGAAGCTCCATGAACTGGGTGACATTTTCTGCCACAAATGTCTCCCTGTTCCAGGAGATCCTACCAAGCACACAGTGCATGTTTAAGCTTTGCGATTTCCAGCTCCTTGCTCACAAACTGCTGGTAGTACTACATATGCTGTGCGTGGTAATGGACTGCACTGAACCACAAGTTCCACCTTGTGAGCATTGGCTTTGGTGGCAGCAACACAGTGGCATGTTAGTCCCCACATGTGGTGGGGGACTCTGTGTACCAGACCTTATCTTATGGCTTGAAGGCTTTCCTGAAGGAGGACACCAGGTTCTCCACATCAGGGAACTGCGTGTGCCAAATGTCACTTACTAAAGACAGAATGTGCATATTGCAAGTGACATGAACTGCATTGGGCAGCATTCCTTGGAGCACATCAGAGAGCTGTTCACATGTACATGGTGTTGTTAGACAGGAAAGCTGAGATCTTGTTAAATTGTAAGCTATACTTGACAATTGCCTTCATGATGACTTGAGACAGTAGAAAAATTGACAAACATGAGGTGGACTGGCTCTGTTTAAAAAACAGACAGGTCCTGGTCTGTCCAGCTCACAGGTACAAATAAAATTTGCAGCACGTAATTATTTTGAGAGCTGGTGCCTTCATCAGCTGCAGTGGAGGAGGAGCCATATAGTGCTAATGCAGTCTTTGTGAACTGTACATGTGAAGCAATCACTAGAAAGAGAGAGTCTTGGTAAAGCGTGTTTGCAACATGGAACGCTGCCAGCATTTGGCACATTTTGGTTCAGGTAGTCCCTTAACTTTGGGTGATCAGGTTTCTCCAGCAGAATGTTTGCCACTGTGAAAGCCTCCAAGAGGGAAAATACTGTCTTTTGCTTTGCCAAGCTGTTTTCTGTGGTCCTTTACACAGCAAGGACACGGTCATTTGTTTCTTCTTCTGACTTTCAGCCTCTGTAACAGCCTTTTGCTTCATATGCACCTCAGACTCTAGGTGTCCATCTATACTGGTTTTCTTCAACACATCCAGAGTTGCATTGAAGGTGGTACAGAACAGTTTGCCTCCATCTGCATGCAAGGACCCTGCAGAATACTGCCTTATATGGTCCAGAGCTGAAATGTATTTGTATGACTTGAAGGATTTCTTAGTCTTTATCTCTACTTCTTGGGCTGTTTCCCTGATTGGCCCTGGCTCCTGGACTGAGCCTGTGTCACAGGTTCAGCCTGTGATTTACTCCCTCTCCCCAACACCTTTCTACCCCCCACCCCAAGTGCTTCAGTACTGCAGAGCTTCCTGCCCTTTTCGCTGCTGGTAAATTTTTGTTTTTTTTGTTTTTTCCTTCTGCAAGGCCACCAAAATCACAGAGCCTGCTGTTTTTACAGAAAACACCTGATTCAATGTTTTCCACAAAAAACACAAAATCATGATTACAGTAGGTCCCTACAAATATATGCTTAATACATGGTATGTTACCAAAATCGCTTACGTTGGGAATCTTTGGTTGCCACTATAAAGTGAAGCATTGAGTTCAGGGGTGGACAAAATATGGCCATTGGGCCAGATCTGACCTGCCGAGGGATTTTATCCAGCCCATGGCGGGTCCCTCAGCCCTGCCTGGCCCAGGCTTGGGGGGCAGATTAGTCCATGGCACATTGGGCTGGTCCCACTGTCCCTGGGTGTGCAGTGGGGCTGGAGTAGTGTGGCAGCTGGATTCCATTGCCCAGCAGCCCTGGTGGCAGTGGCTCATTCTGGCTGCTGCTGCCAGTGTTGCCACCACTGCCTCCAGACCTGGCCCCACTGCTGGTGGAGTATGCATACACCCTGGCCTGTCTGCCTCGTATCTGCTGCTGAGGTACCAGATGGAGCAGGTGGGTAGGGTCCCTATGGAGACAGGGAGCAGTGGCTGGGGCTGGGATTGAGATCCTGAGGTGGTGACAGTGTGGTGCTGAGCTTGGGGTAGAACTGCAATCTGCTTCCTGCCCAATGAATCATGACCAACCTGACCCATGAAGGGGTGGAATATACGCCCATGGCTGCAGTGTAGTGTTGCCCGACACCATGGGGCAGCCTAACGTGGTCACAATCTGTTGAGGCTGCCCCATGCTGCTGGGGTACACTGCTCCACAGCTGTGCTGTACTGGGGCTGCCCGCATCTGCCTATTCTGGTGTGGGGGCATAGGTCACAGATGTGCACTCTGCCCCCCTCCTGGGTCAAGCGGATTAGGATTCATTGTATGGGGACTGGATAGTGATTCTGCCCCAGGTCCTGGCCTATGACTCTGCATTGTCACTGCCCTGTGATCTCAGCCCCAGCCCCACCTGGCCACCCCCTCTGAATGCTGCTCCCCACCTACCCATCTGCCTCCTGGATACTACTCCCTGTCTACCTGTGGCCCCCTCCTATCTGCCTGGTTGAGCACGACAAGCTCACAGGGGCCACTTTGGGAGTTTTGGTGAGCTGTTGTTGGGCTGGGAGGGGGCTGGGGGGGAGTGTTAGTGGTGCTGACCTGGCCCACAACAGGTCACCAAAACTCCTTAAGTGGTCTTTGAGCCAAATAATTGCCTACCCCTGACCTAGTTGCATCAGATAAGGATAAAACTATAACAGGCTATAGTATACCAGTGAAGGTTTAGGCACAACTGGCTTTTCTCCTGGGCTTTCTCCTGTGGGCAGGCTATTACATAATTATGTGATTTCTTGGACTTTCCCGTAAAGCAAATGCTACTAATTAATGTCAGGTAGGGTACTACATTTTTTTCAGCCAAACGTCAAATACTTTCATGCTTTTGTTATGTTTTTTGCAGGCACTGATGACTGGTAGCATACCAGGTTTCATTGATGTTATCATGAACCTTAATTCTTCAGTGCTCCTGGAAGACAGTCTTATATGGCAGGCAAAAACAGCTGGAAAAAGAATAATCTTTTATGGGGATGACACTTGGGTTAGGCTGTTTCCAAAGCATTTTGTGGAATATGATGGAACTACATCATTTTTTGTGTCAGATTTTGCAGAGGTGAGTGGCTTTTTATAAATTCAAGCTATGTAGTGAGAATACAAATATTTAATAGACATCTAGTGAATGTTTTCCTTAGAGAAAAGTTGCCTGCCTTTTGTAAGGCATTTGGTACTGGACTGGAGCAGGCTATTCTCAAATGGGGTTTGTGGTATGAGACTAGGGACTTCTGTTCTTCCATTGATTTTTTTTTTTCCTTTTTTTTAATGTGGAAGGTGCTTGGATGATGGTAATAAGGCAACAAGGGCAAAGGGCATGTGAATAACTGCCCTTAATACTTACGCGACTTACCCATAACACTTTTGGTGAGACACTATGTTACTTTGTGGAATTTTTAAACAGTCCAGTCTGCTCTTAACTTTAATACAAGCCAACTTTAAAAAAAAAGCTTATTAGTATAGATCGAGTCTGTGGGGCTTACCACAACCCAGCATTTTAATGTGCCTTGCCTTGCAGCTCCTGCAGGAGCTGTGTGGCAAGGCATACAATGGGCCCAGTTGTAGAGAGCCTCGTGGCTCTTCTCACCAGGAATCTTGCAGCCCACTCACCTAGCAGCCCATTTTCAACATTGGGATGGTGGCTGTCCCAGTCCCTATGGCAACCCTGGTCCCAGTGCCAATGCTGACAATCAGCTCCTGATAGAATCAGAACGAGGGCATGCCACATACTTGGTTTATGGTGCCATACTAACCAGCTACAGAGTTGTTACACATTTTATGTGGAATATCTTTGTAGCTGGTTTGCCACTCTGACACCATAAATTGGCTGAACCTGTGGCACTTAGTATTTATAGTTGATTAACAAAAAATTAAATCTGTGCCGGGGCCTAAATAATCTATCTTTTTCTTTGAACTGGCAAGCACCCTGTACCTTTCTCTAATTTCTCTCAGACTTGAACGTAATGATTCTTTTTCACATTTCCTTACTTCCTAGTGAAAGGGAGAAATGATTATGAAAAATATTTTTGCTTTCATCCCTAAGGTCGACAATAATGTTACCAGGCATTTGGATACAGTGTTAAAAAGAGAAGACTGGGATATACTAATACTTCATTACCTGGGATTGGACCATATTGGTCATATTAGTGGACCCAACAGCCCTTTGGTGGGACCAAAGCTACAGGAAATGGATGAAATCCTTAAAAAGATTCATCTCTCTCTCCTCTCAAAGGTGAAACATGTATTTCTTAAAACAGATCTAATAGTTATAGACTGAGGTGCTTGACTGCTGGCCTGTGGGCAAAATCTGCCCCACAGTCCTCTTTAGGGCTCTCTACGAATCCTGAAATGTGGTGGTAGAAGAATGGTGGCACTGCTTGCCCACTGCCAAATTTCAGGACCTGTGGAGAGACCTGGGACTTGTGTGCTGAATCAGGTGCCCAATCCCAGTGTGCAGGGTGAGGCAGGGATTCAGCTCTGGGGACTTCAGGAGCAGCTAGCAGTCCCTGGGCTTGCAGGAGTGCTGGTGGGGGCTCTGCTTGCTGTGGTAGGGGGCAGGCTGTGGGCACACCCTCTGCCTCCACCCAAGCCCGGCTTCCCTGCCTCCCTCCTGGTGCAGCGCAGCCGAGCTCCATAGAGTCCTGCCAGCCTGGCCTCATGTTCTTGCCTGGCTGTTGCTGTGCTCCATGCGCCTGCTCGCTGCCCCTTCCCTCGCCAACCACAGCCATTTCCCCACTCCCCTCCTCCCTCGGTCTGCCAGCTGGCCAGCCCAGCTGCAGTGCCAGGGATGGCAGGTGTTGGAGCAGTGTGCATGGGGGGCAAGGGGACAGGGAAGCAGCAGAAGGGCAGCAGTGGCAGATGGTGGGTGTGGGGGAGTGGCAGCAAGAGGAAGCACAGGGCTGTGCCAGTGCCTGGGGGCAGGAGCAGCAGGAGCACAGCACCTGGCCCTGCAGAAGTGCTGGGGGGGCCTCTGCCTGCTGCAGAGGGGCACTGTGGGCAAACCCTCCCTCTCCACCCAAGCCATAACCCTCCCCAGCCACCCTCCCTCTGCACACAGCCCCCCACAAAACCCACACCTACCCACTATATACAAGAATAAGAACTTCATTTTGAGCTCTGATACTATCACCTTTATGTATACTACATACACATGTAAATGAGGAAAAAAATATTTTTTGAAATGAAACTAATGAATTTTGTACATGTTTTTGGTTTTTTTAGAATAATTTGGTATTTTTCTGGTTCTGAGATGGCAAACCCCTTTGCTGAAATGAGTACTTCTGAGCGGCAAGAGGAGGGACTTCTGGTGGCAAAGTTCAGGGGTTAGGAGGTGGCACTAAGGGTCCCAATATGGCAGCCAGGGGGCAGGGCACCTATCAGGGGGTGGTGCTGCCCATGCGGCCCTTGATGGCTTGCCAAAACTCTGTAAGCGGCCCTCTGCCCAAAGTAATTGCCCGCCCCTCTTGAAGACTTATAGGGTAGATGATTGCACCACCTCTGGGGGGAGCTTGTTCCATAGTCTGGACACC